>NW_020954591.1:16045793-16393713 GCF_900497805.2 Vombatus ursinus | reverse complement strand
AGAAAGAAAGAAAGAAAGAAAGAAAGAAAGAAAGAAAGAAAGAAAGAAAAGTAATGAAAAGGCTGAACTCGGGTGATGTCTGTAGAACTGGAAGATTCTCCATACTAGGTATGAACTGCAGAATTTTGGTAAACCAGAGAAACTCCTAGTGGCAGCTTAAAAAGGACTTGCTCACAACAACACCTATGAGATGGTGGTTGTAATACTAGTAATACTATAGCCATTTTTTTTTTTAGTGAGGCTACTGGGATTAAGTGACTTGCCCAAGGTCACACAGCTAGTACATGCCAAGTGTTTGGTCTGAGGCTGGATTTGAACTCAGGTCCTCCTGACTTCAGGGCTGGTGCTCTTTCCACTGCACCACCTACCTGCCCCATAGCCACTTTCTAAATGAGGAAATAGTCTCAGAGCAGTTAAGTCACTTAGCCATGATCACACAGCTCTCTTTTGATTACAAATCAGAGGCACTTTCAAAGTCTGGGCCTCCTCTCAAAAGAAGATTCAGGTCCCAACTCTGTCATGTAACTTTGGACAAATTATTTAACCTCATTCTCTGACCTGTAAAACTTGGATTTTTTTTCCCATTACCTGCTTCACAGGGTTGTTGGGAGAATTAAATGAGAAGCCCTTTTAAAATCAGGTCGGGGACTTGCTTGAGCTCTCCCTCAAACCCCTCCAAATACCTATAAAAAATGGCTCTAAACAAATTCTAAAGCAGCAGAACAAACAAAAAGACAGAGTGAAACAAATTTCCAGCCTAAGACAACCTGGATGGTTGATCAGAAAGGTATATCGCGCCGGGCTGGGAGAGGAGCACAGTTCGGTGTGGACGCGTGGGCAAGGCAGGCCACCACGAACCTGGAGCAGGCCTCAGATGACTGAATTGCAGGCAGCTGTGGCGGTTTCCAGACTTCTCAACCCATGAATGCCAAAGACAACATAGCAGGTCAGTGGGAAAAGTCTGTGTCTTCGGTGAGAGAGAGAAGCGCGGTAGCCTCATCTCCAGTCCCCAACCCTGGCCCTGAGGCGGCGGCTAACTCCTGAGCTTCCGGCCCACAGACTGAGGGGGAATCAAGTGGCTGATCAGAGGGGGATTGCAGGGATTCTCTGCTGGTGCATGATTCTCTTACTTTGCCCATGCTTGGATCTGGGTCGCAGTTTTGGGTGGAAGTTCTAGGGCAAGGAGGAGCACTGGCATGGTAGAGCTTGTAGTGACAGTGGAGAGGAAATCTTCCTCACAGTTCCAAGTCTGAAAAGAGTGCTTGTGGTCACCCATAGACCAGAGCACAGGCCAGGAAAGGAGTAAACACCTTGCCCTTGATCATAACACCTTGAAAGAACTGAAAGTTTACAGGTCCCTAGAATTATCTCTGAAAACAGCTGCACAAACTCCCCGAAGCTTGGGACAGTACATTCTCCACACTGGAAACAGACCCCCTACCTTAACAAAGAGTTTATAACTCAAGTAATTGACTGGGATCATGATCAAGCAGCACAAAAAGAGAGATAGTTAAAAAATTATTGGATTTTCTGAAAGCCATAATCAAAACAAGAGCCTAGACATCATCTTTCAAGAAATTGTCAAGGAAAACTGCCCTGATATTTTAGAACCAGAGGGCAAAAGAGAAATTGAAAGAATCCACCCATCACCTCCTTAAAGAGATCCCCAAAGGAAAACTCCTAGGAATACTGTAGCCAAATTCCAGAGTTCCCAGGTCAAGGAGAAATATTGCAAGCAGCCAGAAAGAAACAATTCAAATATTGTGGAAACACAATTAGGAGAATCTACTTTAGCAGCTTCTACATTAAGGGACTGCAGGGCATGGAATATAATATTCCAGAGGGCAAAGGAGATAGGATTACAACCAAGAATCACCTATCCAGCAAAACTGAGTATAATCCTTCAGGGGAAAAAATGGTCATTCAGTGAAACAGGGGACTTTCAAGAATTCTTGATGAAAAGACCAGAGTTGAATATAAAATTTGACTTTCAAATATAAGACTCAAGTGAAACACAAAGAGGTAAACAGGAAAGAGAAATCATAAGAGACTTATTAAGGCTGAACTGTTTACATTCCTGCATGGAAAGATGGTATTTGTAATTCATGAGTCCTTTGTCAGTATTAGGGTAGTGGGAGGGAAAAAATTATATGTATGTATGTATAGATAGATAGATAGATAGATAGATTAGATAGATAGAGGGCACAGGGTGAGTTGAAGATGAAGAGGTGATATCTGAAAAATAAAATTAAGGGGTGAGAGAGGATTATATTTGGAGGAGAAAGGGAGAGGTAGAATGGGGTAAATTATCTCACATGTTACAGACAAGAAAAGGCTTTTACAGTGGAGGAGAAATGGGGGAAGGTGAGAGGGAATGAGTGAATCTTATTCTCATAGGATTTGGCTTAAGGAGGAACATACACAATTGGGTATAGAAATCTCTTACTCTACAGGAAAATAAGGGGGGAAGGGGACAAGAAAGCAGGGGGATGATAGAGGGGAGGGCAGATTGGGGGAGGAAGTAATCAGAGGCAAACACTTTTGAGGAGGGACAGGGTCAAAAGAGAGAATAGAATAAATGGGGGGCAGGATAGGATGAAGGAAATATACTCAGTTTTTTACAACATGACTACTATGGAAGTGTTTTGCATGACTACATATGTATAACCTGTATCAAGTTTCTTGATGAGGGTGGGTGGGGAGGGAGGAAGGGAGAAAATTTGTAACCCAAAGTTTTAAAAACACATTTTTTAAAAAAAATCATTTTCACATGCAACTGGAAAATAAGAAATACAGGAAATGGAGTATTGACATATATCCTGCCCTACAGGAGAATAAAAGGGGTAGGGGATAAGAGAAGGTGGGGAGAGATAGAAGGGAGAGCAGATTAGGGGTATACAGAATGCATGCCATCTTGGGATAGAGGGAGGGATGAGATGGGGAGAAAATTTGGAACTCAAAATCTTGAGGAAATGAATGTTGAAAACTAAAAATAAATAAATTAAAACATTTAAAATCAGGTCAGTTCTAACCCTTGACATGTTCAGCTAGCAAAGGCCCACAATAGCCTTTGTGGGATCACTAATGAGCTGCTGTAGTCACACCATGGTACTCCCGGAAGGTACAGAACCTCCTAGGATATGCAAATGGGCCAAAGGCTAGGTGACAGTAGGTTACCAGAGCACCCAGCAATAATTTTCACATTATTATGTACACCCATGTTGCCTCAATCTCTGGATGGATTAAAGATGCCCTGGAGTAATAAGGTAAGAGGAAGTTAAGATTGAATGAGACTCCTGGCACAGGCTCCCTGGGCAATAGCTCTGGCTGCCCTGGGGGCAACCAGAACCTGTCATTCAAAAGAGAAGATACATTCATGCTAACTACAAGGTTCAAAGAACAATGAGATAAGAGAATTCACTTTGGAAACTGCCCCTACCCCTACCCCCCCCCCCAGAAACATTTCCTGTGTCACCTTTTTTTTTGTTGCTGTTCAGTTGTTTCAGTTGTGTCCAACTCTTCGTAAACCTATTTTCTTGGCAAAGATACTAGAGAGGTATGTCATTTCCCAGCTCATTTTACAGATGAGGAAACTGAGGCAAGCAGGGTTAAGTGACTTGCCCAGGATCACACTGCTGGTAAGCATCTGAGGCCAGATTTGAACTCAGGAAGATGAGTATTCCTGACCCCAGGCCCAGTGCTTTATGTCAGCACCGAGCCACCTTGATGCCTGTGCCACTTTTAGCTATTTCTAAAGTAGACAAATGGACTTAGCATTTTATAAAAAAAAAATTACATACAGTATATAAATGAGAATGAACAAATAATATTGTTAGCTTGTTAGGATGGGAAGTACATAGGCATCTATCTATATAATGGAAACCATTCCAATTCTCTGACCAATTTACACAAATCTATAAAGTAGCAAGGATCTCTTCTTACTCCTTGTTACAATAGACTGGCACTGTTCACTGTTGCTCTTTCCATAACTGTGCCAAAAAGGAGGCTGGTCATCAGTCATATCACCTGGACCCAAGGCACCACTTGCCAGTCATTTCCAAACTGTGTCCATCCTACACATCTTTCTCATCAGAACTTGGATTCTGGCCTGGGACCCTGGACTCTGATAGGAAAGCTTTTACCTCATTTTGTCCAGAACCAGACCACCAAACTGTTTCCTAGGTATTTACAAAGTAGATCACTAGGATGGCATACCCATTCTCCCCAGCCCCATTTTAAGTTCCCCTTTATGTGAGATCTTCCCTCATTGGAATGTAAGTTTTTGAGGTTAAAGGACTTTCTTGTTTGTCTAATGCTTAGCACAGTGCTTGGTACACAGTAGGTACTTAATACATGCTTTTCTGTTCATTTATTTATTCATTTATTTCATCTGATCTTGGACACTAAACACGGTTAGGCTTGGTTAATACTTAGATGGGAATATCTGGTTCTATAGGCTTAAGAGGCAGCATGGTACAATGAAAGAGAATACTGCACTTGGAGTCAGAGTACATGGGTTCAAATCCTACCTCTGATACTTATTAGCTTGGACAAGCTACTTAACCTCAATGAGCCTCATTTCCTCCTCTTTAAAATGAGGGGGTTGGAGGAGATGGCATATTATATTTGAGGAAAAGCTAGGAGGCCACTGTTATTGGAATGTAGAGTACATTGTGGGGAATAAGGTGTAAGAATACTGGAAAGGTCAGAGGGAGCCAGGTTGTCAAGGACTTTGAATGCCAGAAGATTTTATATTGGATCCTAGAGGTAACGGGGAGTCACTGGAGTTTATTCATTGGGGAAGGGGGGAGTGGCATGGTTGGATCTGCATTTTAGGAAATTGATCTGACAGCTGATTGGAGGATGAAATGTAGTCAGGAGAGATTAAAGCAGGGAGGCCAAGCACAGGCTACCGCAGTAGGTGTGAGGTGAAGAGGCCCTGCACCACAGTGGTGGTAGTATCAGAGGACAGAGATGAAACCATCAACAGCACAGCAGACCTGCTGATTTAAATAGTGATTTACCTTCTCTAGCAAGAGGAGAAGAACCCAGGCTATCACCTCTAGGCCAGATTATTATATGAAAAAGCAGAGATTGTAAGGGTATGCTGCAAACAACAAGCAATACAGTGTCAGTCTTATTAACTCACATCATCTCAAATCCATAGCTTAGATACCCTACAGAGGCTCAAAGAGAGAAAATTACTTGTTCAAGGTCATATAGGCAATAAACAACTAACCCAGAACTCAAACCCAAATCTGCCAGCTCCAAAATCAACTGTCTTTCTGCTGTACTGTCCTGATTGATGTTTCTCAAACTGAACTTTAGAAAGACACACACACACACACACACACACACACACACACACACACACCACACTTCCCTAAACTCACATTCATTTCCTTTCTTCCTTTAAGTGTGTGCTGGAATACCACCCTTTTACTCAATTGCTCCTTGCCGGGCTCTAAGCATTTTTATTCATTACTTCCCTTCAGCAGCCACGAATATAAAGAATGAACTTCACCCTCTACTTGAAAGGAATTGGGGGCAGCTAGGTGGCGAAGCAGATAGAGTGCCAGGCAATGAGTCAGGAAGACTCATTTCCCTGAGTTCAAATCTGGCCTCTGACACTTACTAGCTATGTGACCCTGGGCAAGTCACTTCACCCTATTTGCCTCAGTTTCCCCATCTGTAAAATGAACTGGAGAAGAAAATGGCAAACCACTCCAGTATCTTTGCCAAAAAAAACCCCCAAGTGGGGTTAAAAAGAATAGAACACAACTGAACAACAACAAAGGAACTGGAAAAGACCATCTAAGTTCAACCTTCTCATTTTACAGAGGAGGAAACAGAGGCACGCCCTGCATGACTCTGGAGAAGAGAGAAAGACTGATGACTGCACGGCTCTGCCTCACTTAAATGCAATTCACTTGCAAGTCAAGACATCACCTTCCTGATGTCATTGGTCTTCTTTAAGAATGAAGGACAAACAACAACAACAAAGAATCAGCCTCCAAAACTTTCTCATCCTGTGTGATTTTTGCCCACATTACTGAATGGATTCTCCATAAAGGTCCTACTCAACATGCCCCTCATCTAGACCTTTTTACATTTCATGGATACCAGTACAGATTTCAGGCAGTCCATCTGTAATCTCTCATTCCTTTCACATGACCAGGCCATGTCCTTTCCAGATCATACATTTTCTTGATGATATCCCTCAAGAACAGCTTTTTTTAATACTTAGATCCATATAAAATTATTTTTGGATGATTTAAATATTACATAATAATATGATAATACTATTTAACATTCTGTCCCCAGAATATGTTAGGCACCAACAAAGAACTCAGAAAAAGATAGTTCCTACAATCATGAAGTTGATATTCTAAACTATTCTAAAAATGGATTAAGTCTCTGGCATGAATTTTGGCACCTTATTATTGGTGCTAATCTTAACATTCCACTAAACTTCTCTCTCCAAAGTTACCAGTGATCTCTTAATTGCCAAATCCAGTGGCCTTTTCTCAATCTTCATTCACCTTGACCTTTCTGCAGTTTTTGATAGTGTCGGATAGGCTCCTCCACAATGCTCTCTTCTCTCTAGGTTTTCAAGATACCACTTTTTCCTGGTTCTCCTTCTATTTATCTAACTCCTTCTCAGTTTCCTTTGCTGGCTTTTCATCCAGATCAAGCCCTCTAACTGTAGGTTCCCTTGGGTTCTGCCCTGGGCCTTCTCTTCCCTCTAAATTACTTCACCTGGTGATCTCATCAGCTCCCAAGGATTTAATTACTATTTCTATGCTGATGATTCTCAAACCCATCTATCCTGCCCCCACTTCACTCCTGACCTCCAATCTCACATTTCTAATTGTCTGGAATTCCAGACATCTTGAGCTGGATGTCCAGTAGACGCCTTGAACTCAACATTTCATTATCTTTGCCCCAACATCCTTCCCCCAATCTTCTCTACTATTGTAAAGGGCAACATCATCCTCCCAGTCTCCTAGGCTTCCAATTTAGGTGTCCTCCTCAACTCCTCACTACCTCTCACCTCCCCCTCCCTGACCTCCCCCTACCCAGCCATATCCAATCTGTTGCCAAGGCCTGTCGGTTTCACCTTCAGAACATCTCTTGAATATGCCCCCTTCTCTCTTCTGACAGTGCTACCACTCTAGTGCTGGCCCTAATCGCCTCTTACCTGGACTATTGCATTTGTCCGGTGGGTTTGCCTGCCTTAAATCTCTTCCTAGTCCAATCCATCCTCCATTCAGCCACCAAAGTGATTTTCCTACAGCACACTTCCTACCATGTTACTCCCTATTCAATCAACTCCAGTGGCTCCCTGTTACCTCCAGAATAAAATACAAAATGCTCTGTTTGGCATTCAAAGCCCTTCATAATTTATTCCCCCTTCCCCTTCTTTGAGTCTTCTTATATTTTATTCCCTGATGCTCTTCAGTGCAGTGACACTGGCCTTCTTGCCATTCCACGAACAAAATGCTCCATCTCTTGGCTCCAGGCATTTTCTCTGGCTGTCCCCCATGCCTGGAATATTCTGCTTCCTCCTCTCTACCTATCGACTTTCTTGGCTTCCTTTAAATCTTAACTAAAATCTCATCTTCTACAGGAAGCCTTTTCCAGCATCTTAATTCCAGTGTTGTCCCCCTTTTAATTATTTCCTCATTATCCTGTATATAGCTTGTTTTTACATTTTGTTTGCTTGTTGTCTCCCCCATTAGACTGTAAACTCCTTGAGGGGAAGGACTGTCTTTTGACTCTTTGTAGTCCTTGCTCTTAAAAACAGTGCTTGGCACACAGTACATGCTTATTAAATGTTTATTGACTGACTGGTTTCCTCTCCTAATAAATAGATCAATCAAGTAAAGCAATACATACTTCTTTGAAATAACAGAGTTCTGGGTTAACCTGAATAATGATTGACTCACACCTGTTAAGGTGAGTGGACTTGGCTTTCAGTTCTAACCATATTCAATCATTTTGAAGTCTTAGTTAATCCATTCATCCTGTTCCCCTATCTCTGCAGAAGCTCTTGATGACTTTAAAGGTGAAAGGAGATGACTAGGATAGAAAGAGGTGATTAATCATTTACTTACAAGTGGCTGTCTAGTGATGGAGAACATGTTTGGCTACGTGTACTACAAACAATCAAATGGTAGTGCCACTTAAAACAGAGATTTCAAGCTTCAAAGCCCTTTACAAACTGGAGCATTCACTAATGGATCCTCCAAATAAATCTGTAGAATTAGGTGTAGTTCACTCACCTTGAAAATGCTACAAAAATGAACTCTTAGAAGAAGTCAGGATAATATTATTTTAAGTTCAAGGAAAGCAGGGAGCAAGGGTAACGCTGACCAAAGCTACAGCAAGATTTGGGGTGGTCTTAGGAAAAGAATATGGCAACTCATCTGATTGATTGCATTGTTTCAGATTTATAAAATGTCCTCTATTCAGACCTCAGAATTAATGATAATTACACCTAGTAAACTGAAATTAACAGCCACCAATCACTACTCTAGGACTTTAGCCTTCACATTTTTCTGATTGTTCTTTTCCAGCAAAGATTTCCAGAAAGAAGAAGATTTTTCCTATGTGGTTTAAATATCATATAGGATTTCAGCTACCAAAATGGGGGAAATGCACATGCTTGAGTGTATTACTCTCTCTGTTAGTTGCATCTAATTCTTTTTGACTAATGTTACCCTCTTGTAGCTGACTCAGGGTGCCTTTTTTCTTCTGAACATTGCCACACAAAACATATGCCTTGTTTAGCACACATTCTAAGAAATGTATGTAACTATTAATGTCTTCAGTTTTTTCTCCCCATCGATCTTAACATAACTTTTGGTATTGTATTTGTTATACATCTGTGTTTGTCTAGGATGGGCCAGAACAACAGAAGAGTAATTCGTCACGGATTAGATATACAGTACATGTATAATACAGCTTTGAGAAACAAATGGTATCATGGGATTTGTTGCTCAAAAAGATAAAAATTCTCTCTTAGCACTGGGAATAATTTAAGACTATGGAGATTTTTGAGCCAGAAGATAGTATTGAGTTAAGTTCCAGAGCTCTTAAAGAGAAACACAAAGGATTTGAGAGATAGACTGAAAGGAAGGAATAAAGAATAGTAGCACAAGGGCAATGCATGAAAGGAAAAAGAAAATGTAGGACTGGGCTGTGGCAGAGAAAGGAGAGATATAAGAGGACCAACAGCCCCTATAGACATCTCAAAGAAAGAGAAAAGCTGAAGTTATTACCAGTTGTATCCACTGTTTCAAGGACTGAGGAAAAGTACAAGAAAATGTCTGTTTTCCTCCTAATTTCCTTTCCATTAAGAGAAATTGTAACATATCCTATTCATTTTTATCCTACCATTTATGGTAACCTAAATTTTTGCTTTAACCATAAAAAAAATCTAGAGGTTAAAGATAAACATAAATTTAAATTAGGGCTGTTCTCATACCTAAATGTTAGGAATTTTTCTAACTGGGGCCTCTGAGCTATTGTGATTGTACTCTTAATTTTTCATCTAATACAAACTCCACAGAGCAGTTGAGGAAGGGACTGCAGCAATCTGAGAGATTATTATATTGCCTCAAGATTAAAAAAAAGAAACTATTGTTGTAACAGGGTATAATTGATTAAATCCCCAGAGACAAAGGGAGTAGAGAGAAGAGAGAGATGAATATCAGGAGGATCAGACAGCCAACTGCACCCGCAAAAGAGGGTGCAAAAATCAACCTCTATTACAAACATGTATAGTCAAGAAAAAACAAATTCCAGCATTGGCCATGTCCACAACCACCAGTGTTACACAAAAATTATAAGAGCCTACTTTGAAAACCTAAGAACACATTAAATGGACCCAATCACAAAACTTGTTTGTCAAAGGTGTGCAGAAGAGAAGATGTGGATTGGGGGTGGGGTGGGAAAAGAATGAGGCCTTGAAGAAAGGAGGTATGTAACAGTTTTCGTAAAGAATGACAGTATCAGAGAACTTCAGAATGGAAAGGGACCTCCAAGGCCACAGAATCCAACCTATACCTGAAAAACAAGTCCTTCTGCAACACACACAATGGTATTCAGCCTTTGCTTTTAGTTCTCCAGTGATAGGAAACCAACTATTTCCTCAAGCAGCCCAATCTGCTTTTAATTTATTGGTCTGTTCATAAATAAGGGTTGTATAAAAGGATTGCTATACTGAAGTGAGGGTACAATTGAGGTGAGGTAGCATGGATTTTTAGAGGATTCATTCAACCCAGTTTCATCACTTACTCCATGTGAATTGTGTAAATTACCTAGGGTTGAGGGTTATAATGGGAATAATGGGAAAGTCCAGAAGGAAAGGAATTCAAGGATATAAAAACCCTTAAATGGCTGACTGGGTAGGGAGGCAAGTGAATCCAGAGAAAGGTAATGACTGGGAAGTTAGAGAGGGATTAAAAATCTGGTGGTCATAATGAAGATGGAGAACATATTTGGAAGAACTGAAGGAAAGAGAAAGGTAGAACAAGAGCCTATAGTAAAGGAAATTTCAGAGTTCATGATTTCGGAGATAGAATTTTTAAAATTAATTTTTTTCGATCAACAAAAATCTACCTTCTCTCTCTCCCACTACCACACAATCCCCCTCCCCAGCACGGAGAAAAAAAGAAAAACAAAACCTCTATTATAAACACATATGGTCAAGCAAAACAAATTCCAGCATTGGCCATGTCCAAAAAAATATGTCTCAATCTGTACTCCTCTGTCAGGAGATGGGTAGCGTGCTTCATCAAGACTCCTCTAAAATCACGGTTGGTCACTGAGCTAACCAAAGTGTCTTAGTCTTTCAAAGCCTTTCTTTGCTTTATAATATTGTTGTAAGTGTATCATTTATTCCCTTGGTTCTGCTCACTTAAATACTTTAGTTCATACAGCTCTTCCCAGGTTTTTCCTGAGCTGTCCTCTTCATAATTTTCCTAATAGTATTGGCGATGGAATATTTTCAAGTAATGATGAGATGTAGAGTATGACTCTACTCTAGTGGGTGGCTGAAACAGAGGGGAGACGGAGATTATAGGAGTTAAGTAGCTCAGGAAACTCTGAGAACAGGGTGTTAGAATCTCTTGTTTGTCCCTTATTTTCAAAGAGGACCAGTGACATCATGGGGTAATGTCTTAACTCATACATGAACTAGATTTAAGTGAGGCAGAGCTGCACAAAGTCATCAACCTCATTCTTCCAGATTCATCAAAGTCCAGTGATAAGACAAAAGTCAGGACGACTAATGATGGTCCAGGATGCAGTGGATGGTTGTGGCATCTCCGAGGGTGTGAGAAAAATCACCAGTGTGAAGATGGAAGTCTCAAAAAATGAGTGATCCTAGATTCAGAATCCTAGAATTTAGAGCTGGAAAATGTCTTAGAGATAATCTAGTCCACACTCTCACGTAACAGTTGAGAAAACTAAGAGTCAGGTCCTTGAACTCCCAAACCAGGGCTCTTGCCATTATTCAGCTCCTGTACTAGACTAATAATAGTTCCAAAAAAATAGTTAACAAGTGTTTAGCTATGACATAATGAAAAGATCCACAGTAGGCTTGGAGAGGAGAACGGAAAACTTCAGGATGGTGACCCAGGCGCAGTTTTGAGAAGAAAAAAGCTGTTAAAGAAGGATCAAGAGGTTTTAGAGCAGGAATAGCACGGGGGAATTTACCAAAAAGCACTGAGAAAGGAGACATTGGTTCAAGGTAGTTTTGTGGGCAAAATCTAGGGGAACCACTGACTCAGAATGCTGGCAGCAACAAGGAGCACTGGGAGGGAGTTAAGGGCTTAAGGTGAAGCAGAAAGGACCCTGCTTTCCCAGTGACCAAGAGTGCTAAGACTTTTGAGACACAACACACACATACACATACACACATACACATACATACATACATACATACATTCATATATACATACATATACATACATCTTATATTATATAAAGTGGAGGAAGGTACCAGTTTAGAGACTGTCCAAGTCTACACTTCATCCCAGAGCTCTCTTCAGCCTCAAAAAAGGTAGCATGTTTTAGTGGGGAAAGTGCTGGACTTGGAATCTGAAAGACGTAGGTTCAAATTCCACCTCTGATACATATTAGCTGTGTGACCTAGAGCAAATCACTTAACCTCTCTAAGCTTCTGTTCCTATCAGAACGAAGGGGTTGGACTCAATTTTTAAGAAGCTTTCCTTCTTGTGATCCATAAAAGTGTAAACAATGAAGAGTAGTGAGAAAAGCCCTGGATTTGAAATCAGGGGCGGGTCTGACTCTCAGCTCTGCTGCTCCCTCGCCATGTGGCTGTGAGCAACACCCATAAGTCCTCTGAGCCCCAATGTCTTGTAAGATGAGTTGGGCTAAATAATCTCTAAGACCTCTGCCAGCTTTAAATCTGAATCCACGAAACAAAGAAAGGCATTATGAAGGATAACAGAGAAGGGAATACAGCCCCAACTCTACAGCCGTGCGAAGGCTGCTCCAGAAGCTTGTCTCAGATGGCAAGCCTTCTGTTCCCATCCAGCAAAAACATGGACAATTTGTGTTTCATTTTGCTTTTTCTGGCAAATGCCGGTGTGTTTATAAATTGTGACTTTAGGCTATTGGAAATTTTATTAAAAAAAAAAAAAGACTCTCAGTTACATTACAGAGCTGCCCCTTAAGGCAACACAGTGTTTTAAAACACTATTGGGGGGTTTTGATCTTATTTTCAAAATTGCCAGAAAACAGGAAATTAGTGGCAGTGATTTGCCTTGCAAATATTATTCAGACGTAACCTTTATGAAGCTCTCAGGACTACAGGGGCAAATTCTGAAGAATGAAATACCTGTATACATCTTCAAACTCTTCTTATCTCCCCTCCCTGAAACGTACCTATCTAACTTTCCCTATTGGACTGTGAACTCTTTGAGAGCCAGGATTGTCTTCTGTCTTCATATCCCCAATGTTCAGCGCAGTGCCTGGCAGATAGTAGGCCCTTAAAAATGCTTGTTGGCTGATTAATTCAATAGCTTACTCTAAGATTTAACAATAATAATAGTTAACATCTACATAGCCCTCGCTATGTGCCAGGCTCTATGCTAAACACTTTGCAATTATTATCTCATTTGATCCTTACAACAATCCTGGGAGGTAGGAGTTATTATTATCCTCATTTTACAGATGAGGAATCTGAGGAAAACAGGATTAAATGACTTGCCCAGGGTCATACAGTTAGTAAATGTCTGAGGCCAAATTTGAACTCAGGTCTCCATGACATCAGTAAATATTACATCCATTCCTCTCTTTTAAAAAAATCATTATTTGGGGCACTAGGTGGCGCAGTGGATAAAGCACTGGCCCTGAAGTCAGGAGAACCTGAGTTCAAATCCGACCTCAGAACAAGCACTTGACACTTACCAGCTGTGTGACCCTGGGCAAGTCACTTAACCCCAACTACCTAAAAAACGAAAAACAAAACAAATAAAAATCATTATTTAAAAATTATAGCACAATAAACAATATAGTACTATTATACAATAGTACAATTTGTATTCCAAGGAACTCTTGTCACATGTACTAACAAGATGGGTCAGTAAAAAGTAACTGAATCCACTGACCCATCTTGTTAGTACATGATGTTATTTATCCTTGGGTGATCTTAGGCAAATTGCTTTCCCTTTCTAATCGTCAATTTGCATATCTCTAAAATGAGGAGGTTGGGCAAGATGCCCTTTGAGATCCCTTAAAGCTCTAGATCTTATAACTCTCTGATTCTGTTTCTTTAGTTCTTTAATCCTTCAATCAAATTAGGATTTGTCTACCACAACTGTTGTTGCTCAGTAATTTTTCAGTCATGTCCGACTATTCTTCATGAGCTCTTTTGGGATTCTCTTGGCAAAGATACCAAAGTGGTTTGTCATTTCCTTCTCCAGCTCATTTTACAGATGAGGAAACTGAGGCTTGGCAAAGATACCAAAGTGATTTGTCATTTCCTTCTCCAGCTCATTTTACAGATGAGGAAACTGAGGCAAGTGGGGTTAAGTGACTCACCCAGGGTCACACCGCTAGTACTTGTCTGCTGAGTCTTCCTCACCGCCTAGATACCCCCTACAGCAATTACCACACAAGAAACTGATTGGTTCAACTGGTAGTACACAGTCTTAATGGACAAAATCAAACTTATCCTTCAATATTAGAACCTGAGCAAAGTGGTATCACTTCACTGAACACGGTCATCTTTTTGTTCCGCTGACCCATTCTTCTTTATTCCCAATACCATAACTCTAGGTCCTCCACATCTTCCTTATGCCAGAATTATTACCAATACTTTCCTTCTTGCTTCTCATGTTTCTGATCAGTCTGGCATATCATTACCACTGATAGCACATGACTTCCTCATTCCAAAATTTACAAAATCAACTTTCAGTGAATTGTACTGATATTTTTTGTCTTCATATCACGCTGATGCTTACCCATAGTCTTGAGACAAGCAAAAAATAAAAAAGAATATCCAACATAATGATTGTACCTGACATTATATACAATATTTGGTCCTAGCAGGTCATCTCTATCCACCCTCTTCTATCTCCCTCCATGAGGAAATAGGTATCTCTCACTATTGCTCTCTGGAACCCTCACTGGTTTTTCAGTTACTCAGAGTTTGGCTTCCATTTCATGTCTTATTCATGTTCATTGTTGTTGTTGGTACAGTTCTCTTGTTTCTTCTTACTTTGCTCTGTGTCAACTCATACCAATCTTCCTATGTTTCTTGGAATTCTTCTTTGTAATTTCTTACTGAATAATAATCTTAATCAATTTCACACTCTCTATCTGGCTTTTAAGACCTTCTGTAACAGGACTAATCTTTTTTGGTGTCATGTCCAATGAAGCCTACAGACCCCTTCTCAGAAGAATTTTTGTTTTGTTTTGTATGTGTGTGAATTGGGGTTAAGTGACTTGCCCAGGGTCACACAGTTAGTGAGTGTTATGTGTCTGAGGTCACATTTGAACTCAGGTCCTCCTGGCTCCAGGGCCAGTGCTCTATCCACTGTGCCACCTAGCTGCCCCAGAAGAATGTTTTTAAATGCATAAAATACATAGGATTACAAAGGAAAACAATTGTATTGAAATTGTTGTCAAAAAAATTTTAAGAGCATAGACCCCAGGTTAAATTCCCTTGCACAAAAATGTGTCTCACTCTACCTATCCTACTTTATTTATCTCTTCTCTGAAACATTAAGACTCAGGCAAACTTGCTAATCTCCCAATTATATTGCCTTTTATATTTCTGTTTCCAAGTCTTTTTTCATTCTGTTCTCCTCAACAGGAATAATGTCTTACCTCTTTTTTGATCTATCTTAATCCTACAAAGCATTCAAGGCCCAGCTCAATTCTGGCCTCCTCCTTGAAGCCTGCCTCCTCCAGCCCAAACTCCCTTCATAGACCCCTATGTCATATATTCTCATTACTTAATTGATTTCTAGTTGCTTCATGTCTCAATCTTGTGTCCCCAGATAGACCATAAGCTCCTAGAGGGCAGGGACTGTGGCTTCAATTACAGTCTTGGTCCCAAAACTTATACTTGAAGCTATGTAACCCTGGCAAAGTGGTTTTAATTTTTCTAAGCTTCAGTTTTCTCATTTGCAAATCTGGGACAATAATACTTCTGGTCTCCCTAACTTTTAGGGCTACTGAGATAGTGTTAAAGTAGGGACTCAATAGTCTTAAAGTTGTCTGAAAGCACCAAGAGGCTAAACGATATTTACTTAGTCACACAGCAATAATGTCAGATATGGAACTTGAACCCTGGTCTTTCTGACTCCAAGTTTGGCCCTCTATTCATTACACCATTCTATCACTCTTTTAAAAATAACATATTTACTTAGTACCTTAAGCTTTATAAAACACCTTAACTACACGACCTATTTGAGTCTTAAAGCTACCCTGCTAGGTATGTACCACAGTTATCATCAACATTATCATCATCATCATCATCATCATTACCATTTTACAGATGAGAAAACTGAGGCTGAAACAGAGAAAGTGACTTGCTTAGGGATTGGAGCCTACATCTTTCTGACTACAAGTCCAGTATTCTATCCAGGATATCAATCTACTTCAGTCAGTCGGTTGAATAGCATTTATTAAGTACCTATTATATTCCAGGCACTGTGTTAAATGATGAGGATGCAAAGAAAGGCAAAAGACAAACTGTCCCTATTCTCAAGGAGCTCACATTCTGATGGGGGAGACAACATGCAAAAAACTAATTACAAATAATATATAGACAGGATAAATTAGGAGTACTCTGAGAGGGAAGGCACTGAGATTAAGGGGGACTGGGAAAGAATTAACTCTGGTAAACCTTGCAAACCTTAAAGGACTGCATATGTAAGCATTATTATTTTTATTAATCCTCACAACCGAATGTACTTGAGTATGACACTGATTTCGAGAAGGAAGAATTTCCAGGTATAGGGAATAGAATATGTGAAAGCTCAGAAGTAGAAATAAGTAATTTAAAGTACTTCAGTTATAGTTTATAGCTATAGACAATATTGAAAGATACTGTAATTATATATGTATATGTTCATGTGTACATATATATACATATAAAGCTAAAGTACTTTAGAAGGCCACATATGCTTCATTCTGTCTGTGTCGGTCTCCATCTATTGAGAAGAGAAATTGGGTAAGGGTGTGGCACCTATTTGTTATTAATTTATTTTAGATAACTACTGATGCTAGACACTATATGTGTATATAAGTATGTGTATACATATATATTATTTGTTTTTATATCATCTTAATTTCCCAATATATTTTTCCCTAATTCCCTCCTCTTATCTAACTATCCTTATAAAGAATAAAACATATAATATAGAAGGTCTAGGGTGACTGATTTTAAATACTTGGGTGTATTTGGGACCATTATTTTTATCATTGACCTCCTTGATGTATATGCCTATTAGTGGTTTCTTGGACTCAAAGGGTATGGATATTCCAGCCACTTTCTCAGCATGGTTCCAAACTGCTTTCCAGAATGGTTAGACCAATTGGACAAGACTTTTTGATGACACAGATATTTTAGGAGGTCTAACAGTTGAAGATACTCTCTATTTCAACCTCCCAAATTGGAATAAAGGATCCAGTTACCAAAATAGTTCCCAAGGCTTCTAGAAGGTCCTTCTTCCTCATGGATTGCATAGGAGAAGGTGAGGAAGATGGTGATGTTTGACATTTGGTAGCAGTGGGAGGGTTGGGGAGGGGAGGCCAAGGATCTGTTTTTTATATTTCCTGTATTTTCCAAAGTACAGCACTTGGTTGACTGAATTGAAGAGATGGGAATTCTATTCCTAGCTCTTACCAGAGCTGCTACCTATGTCTTACTTAGCTCTTACCAGAGCTGCTATCTGACTTGAAAAATGAGTATAACAAAGAGTAGAGGCATTTGATAACCCCTTCTCTATTTTCAGACTTTGATCCCCAGAAAATCCTCCCTTTTTACTTCTCATCTGGCCTAGCATGGCATTGAAATTATATATCAAAATGCTAAAGAATGCGGTCATTTATATGTGTATGTGTGTGTGTGTTTGTGTGTGTGTGTGTATGTGTATCTCCATTAATGGTTTGTTAATGTTTTTATAATCCATATATCTAAGGCAACTGCATGGAGTGTTAGACTCTATGAGTCAGGAAGATGTCAATTCATATATAGCTTCAGACAATAGTTGTGTGATCCTGGACAAGTCACTTAACTTCTCTCTGCCTCAGTTCCTTCATCTGTAACATGAGGATTAGTAATAGCACCAACCTCACAGAATTGTTATGAAGATCTAATCAGGTAACACATATACAGTGCTTTGCAGACTTTAAAGTGCCATATAAATGCTATCCACGTAGTGACAAAAATTCAAAAGCCCCAAAGGAACAAGCTGGATAGGAGACATTACAAGCTTTTTTTTTTTTCCCCAAACAATCTATTTTTTCCTAAAAGGCCAAGTTCCAAACCTTGTCCAGAAAACCTTGTAAAGGTCAGCATTTGGCTAACGTTACCAGAATTTATTGTGCAGTTCTGTGACTGTTATAGAAACAGTACTAATTAGGATCCTGTGAGAGGTCTTCTTGTTTTGGTTTGTTGTTTAAGAAATTAGAGTATCATCTGTTACTACAGTCACTTAGATGGCTAACACAACCTGTGCCTTGTGCCAACTATGGGAGAGCTCTAGCTCCCTTCAAATGCTCAGTTTTAGTGCCATTTCCTCCAAAAAGCCATTTTTATGACCAAAATTTTTTATTTAGCTGAATCTCCATTTCATGCATATGCCATAGTCTTCCCAGATTTTGGCAATTCAAAATAAGATAAAAAACAAAAACCCAAATAGCTTTTTATAGAACAGTGAAATCAGTAAAATGCCAAGGAGAGGGGTAGTCTCCAGATTCATGATAGATACATAAATACAGGTATAGATAGAATAATTTCTTATCCAAGATCATCCACATCTGGGCCACTTTTTTTGTAAATTTTTTATTCATTTTAAACTTAAATACAAAATGAGAAAAGAAAAAAAGAACATTTCTATGTACATTGCAGAACATGAGAGGATTCAACATAAAACAATAAATTTCCATTTCACGTAAACCTATATAATAAATACTACACATTGTTTTTGAAACGATCTGAATTACATCAATAATATCATTTGTAAAGTCTCCCTGAGCACGTAGGTAATACAATGGACAGAGGACTGGGCTTGGAATCAAGAAAACTCACCTTCATGAGTTCAAATCCCACCTCAGACACTTACTAGTTATGTGTGATCCGGGGCAAGTCACTTAACCCTGTTTGCCTCGGTTCCACAGAAGAAGGAAATGGCAAACCACTCCAATATGTCTGCCAAGAAAACCCCAAATGGGGTCACAAAGAGTGAAGCATGACTTAAATGACTCAACAACAAGAAAAGCCTCCCTGAATGATGACATCCTTCCTGCAACTGAGGCCCCACAAGAGTAAAAAACCTTTGTGCTTCTTTAAGGTCAGTTTATCTCTTCTGCTTTTTCCTATTTTCCTCTTCTTCTCTTCCTTGCTCGACCTCTCCCAATTCTAGATTCTTATTTAGGTGAATTTTCTACAGTGAATTTTGTAAACTCATATGGAAAATTTTTTTCTAACCACTGTCTACATTTAGCAACAATTTACATTCACAGTATATTTAGAGGGCTCTGTTGGTCGTGAACAGACTCCACAATAAAGAACCCAAAGTGGGTCATCTATGTCTAATCTGGTATTGCTCCATGCTCTCCTTGGAATCCATAGCAGTGGATTCAAGTCTGTAGCCATCTTACACACTCTTGCACTCCCACCTCCGGCTAAAGAAGGGACACATGCAGCACCCTCTCCCCACTCTTGGTTTTGTTCAGCCCCTGCCCGTCTCCACTGACGCCCCCAAGTCTCATCAACCTCCTGGCCAGGGAAGAAACTATTGTTGCTGTAGTTGTTGTTGTTGGTGGTGGTGGTGGTCCTTTGTTCTCAAAAAGGATCAATGACATCAAGAGAGTGATGTATTGACTTGCTAGTGAGTTGGATTTACGTGAGGCAGAGCTGCACAAAGTTGCTAGCCTCACCTTCTCCTTCAGTCACCAAAGTCCAGTGGCAAGACACAAGTCATAGGCACTCAGGAGGTCACAGATGGACCTGAGCTTGCTGTCCAAGAAGGCTTTCCTGATTCCTCTGTTCATTAGCTCCATCCCTGTGCAGTCACTTTGTATTTATCTTGTACGTGTCCTATATATCCCTATCTGTGACCATGTTTTGTTCACCACACCCCTCAGCAGAATGTAAGCTCCTTGAGGTCAATGCTTATTTAATTTTTGTCTTTGTATCTCTGGCACCTAATACAATGGCAGGTATATTGTAGGTGCTTTAAAAAAAAATGCTTGATGGGCAATTGATAGTTGAATTGAATGGAATTAAGTTGACATGTTTTGATACCTGTCAAAATCAGGATCACTGTAAGAAGTGGTTTTTTTTTTTAATGGAATTGAATTTTTTTATTTTTGTTACATTTTAAATTCACAACTGTCTCCCTCCCTTCCCACCCAGCACTAGAGAAGGCTACCATTTGAGACAGATTTATAAATATAATTCAAAAGCATATTATGCGTACTTCTATTATCAGTTCTTTCTGTGGATGTGAATAGCATCTTACTTCATGGGTCCTTTAGAGTTGATTTGAATATTTATACTACTCAGAATAACTTGCTTGTTCATAATTATTCTTTGAGCATATTGCTGTTACTGTATACAATGTTCTCTTGATTCTGCTCACTTCACTATTCATTATTTCATGCAAGTCTTTCCATGTTTTTCTAAAATCAACCAGTTCATTGTTTCTTGTAGCACAGTAGAATTCCAGTGGTTTATTTTTTTAAACATTTAAATTCTGCCATTTGTCTGAGGGCTGCTGAGGCCCTTCATTTTCTTTTCTTTCTTCTTTGGAGGCAATTGGAGTTAAGTGATTTGACCAAGGTCATACAGTTAGTTAAGTGTCTGAGGCTGGATTTGAACTCAGGTCCTCCTGACTCTAGGGCCGGTGCTCTATCCACTGTGTCACCCAGCTGCCTCTCTCATTTTTTTAAGGAACAAACACTGACCCCCACCTCCCCATAAGTCAGGACTTC
The DNA here is from genome assembly GCF_900497805.2 of Vombatus ursinus. NCBI lineage: Eukaryota > Metazoa > Chordata > Mammalia > Diprotodontia > Vombatidae > Vombatus > Vombatus ursinus. Next base: position 16,373,007 of record NW_020954591.1, on the reverse strand, counting down.
CATGTCATTGTGAAGGGACTAAGAAGAGTATCTTTGTCTTCTGCCTTTCAGAAATGATCAGCTTCCCACTTTCATGGTGAACCATGCTGGTCAGTGGCTCTCAAGCTTTTTCACCTTTCAACATTTGCCACCAGGGGTGTTCTGCTCTCCTTGCTACCACCTCACCCATGACCACTACCAAAAAGCCCATCTTTAATCTGGTAAGTGCAGCTGTTTATAATTTTACCACATCAGATATAGGAAAGCCTAGGAGTAGGAATGCAAGGAAAGTAATTGGTTCTCTAATTTCATCAGAAGTACCATCAAATAGCATGTATTTGTGACATCTTTAGAACAGCATCTCAGTAAGTTTGGTAGCATGTTAGATCTTGAGTCTGAAAGACCTGGGTTCAAATTCTATCTGTGCCACTTACTACTTGTGTGACCTGGAGCGATTGACTTTAAATTCTCTGGGTCTCAGTTTCCTCATCTGAAAATGAAGACTTCAGATAGGATGATCTCTAAGGACCCTTTCAGTCTTGTGAACATAACCATATATTCCCCTAAGATTTCCAGCCTGGGGTTAGTAAAATAGAGCTATAAGTACATTGGCTAAAATCTAGGAAACCTGGCTGTCTGTCTAAGCAGCTGGTTGGCATGCTGCAACAGGGAGGGTGCTGAAGTGCATATTTGCAAACATCTGCAGGGCCCAAAGAACTCTCTGAGAGAGATATTTGTTTGCCTTTGATTAAGTATTGCTTGTCCATCTATTCCCACATTTATAATGTTTTGCATTATGTTAACGATCAGTAATGAGAGCTCACCTTTTTTTTTCCAAACCTTATGTCCCTTCCTGGTCCCTAATCTTATGTACATATATCCTGGACCCAAAAAATCTAGCTTCTTGGCTCTCCTGTTGGCTATACCCACTTTACTATAAACCCTCTTCAGTGTGGGTAGTCACCTCTTAACTCTTTACCAACTGTGAAGTGGACAGCAAAAGTATGGGAAAGAAATACCTTCTTAAAGAGAAGACACTAATTGTTGTACACTTGGTCCCTGATAGATGTCCTTAGGGCATCAGCTTGTGTCATCAAGCATAGCATTTCCTCTCTCAAAATAAGTCACAGCCCAAGACTTTATAATCTGTCATAGTTTGGCTAAAGACTATGATCTGGAAAATATTTTTCTTTCTTCTTTCCCTTCAAAGGGCAGCTTTTATACAAACCAAGTAAACTCAACGTAGTGCAGATTTCCAAGCTGTTGGGTTTGCTGTACCCCCTACCCAGACCATCTCAGAGGGGACACGAAGCAACGGCCAAAACTATTGAATATTTTTTAGTTCATCTCCCATACAAATACATCTATTTTTTTCCCCAGACCAGCTAGTGGCTGATAGTTACTAGCTGTGTGATCCTGGGCAAGTCACTTAACCTCTGACTCAATTTCCTCAACTATAAAAGGGAGATAATAATAGCCTGTAGTTCTCAGGTCATTGTGCAAATCAAATGAAATAATGTAGCACCTGGTACAGAGTTGGCACTATATAAATGCTTTCTTCCTTCCCTTCTCCACCCCTTTCAATGTAAATAAAGTTCAAAGTCACCAAAAGCAAGAAAAACCAAGGTTAATTTGCTTAAAATGATAGTGGATACAGGACCATAATTAGTTAATACAGAATACACAGACAAGGTCAAATTTGAATAGGTACAAGCTGAACCTGGACATGGGCATAATCTGCCAGGATCACCTTCAGTTGGTGTAGGCAAATGATACAAAGGAGTTCTATCACCACATTGCTTAATATAGTTGAGTGTGGTGTACAAATTCAAAGTAAAACAATCTTTGTATGGACTTTTAAAATAATATAGTTTTATTTCTCAACATTAATCCTTTTAATAAGTATAATATAATAATCTGGTTTCCCCCTCAAACCTTCAACTCTTAAATTATCTAAATAAATCAAAAATAACTTAACTAACAATCATTTGAAATGTTCAACGATTAAATTTAAGTTTGTCTTAAATTGTTTTTACTGTCTAATTTTCCAGAACGAAATAGTGCCCCTTTGTGATGGATGAATACTCAAGCAATTAGAAGAGAGAATCTACAGCAGTAGCTGGAACTAGTATAAACAAAGACAAGAGAAGAAGTTCAAGTGACAGAGAAAGAGAAACAAAGCAAATTGCTAAAATAGTAAAAATATAATCTACTACATTTATCACTGAGATTCATGGGTATTGTTATGGATTGTAAGGACCACTGAAGCATTTTTAAAATGCACAGTTGAGAACAGGAAGAAATTCAAAAGGAAATACATACATGCAGGACAGCTTTGAAAGTATTATGCTGAAATTATCATTTTTAAAAAAGCAAGTTTCAGTAATAAAAAATTCATGGTTTTATGTAGAATTTTGTCTTTGACTCTGTGAATGGAAATGTTCATTTTTTTGTGTGTTTGTGAACTTTAGAATTTTTAAAAATTTTATTATTCTATATTTTCTAATATCAACTGTCTTCTGCCCATTGCCAACCCTCTGCACTGAACTTGGGAACAGGGGCATCTGAAGAAGACAGAGAAGAAACTAAGGAGAGGAGAAGGGGTGCTGTTACTCAAAAGTGGGGGGAATTGGCTTTCCAAAGGAGAACAGGATAGTTACTGGTATCCTTTCTCCAACCCCTCTCTTCCATTTCTCCCATCTGATGACTGCCATTTTACAGAATCATTCTGCTCTACGTTCCCGCCTATACGGGCAGGAAAATGATCTGGCTCACTTGATCTCCTACTCCCAATTCCTCATTGATAGGTATCATTCCTATTTAAGGGAGGGAAATAAAACTCCTTGTCAAAGGGACTTTTATTCAGGACATAAGTCAATAACAGACCCCCCTCATCAAACCTCTTAACTGACTTCTCTTAAACTGACAACCTCTCAAAACTGACTTCTAGTAAATACTAAGCATTGTTTTAAAAGCCAAAACCCTCCTTTCCCCTAGGAAATGTTTGATTATTTTGCAATATTTTGCAATTTCCCATTCTATAAATGATTGGCATGATCGAAAAAGAGACAGTAAAAAATAAAACATTTGGATGGTTTATTGTTGGTAAAAAGAAATACATACTGACTCAGCTCCTTATTATAATCACTATGGCTGGGAACCCCAGCAGTAATCTCTGTAAATCATGTTTAGAGCCTTTGTAGAAGCACTATTCTTATGTTCTTGTTTCTACACAGTCCATTTGTGATACCCTGGCCTGAGATGGGTAAATAGCTACACTGAGAGCTGACATCCTCTCTTCAGACCCTAGTTAAGTGTTAGTTTGGGAGTGATGTGAACTACCAGACACTTTCAAAGTAATAGTTAGTTCGTCCTGAAACAGCATATCATTGCTCTTGAAGTTAACACGTGAACTGGAACAAATGGCAATGTGCACTTAATGATATCTCTCTGCATCTTTCTGAAGCTCGGCTATGGACGCCAAAAGCAGTCTCTGTTCTACGGGTTGTACTACTTCCTCTATAAAGTCATAGACAATATTTGTCTGTTTAAAGTGACCGCTTCAAATGTATGCATTTATGCGTACATGCATATACACATGTACATACATATGGGCATGTACACATATACAACAAAAGCAACATTTTCATGGTAATAAAACCTGGAGACAAAGCAGGTGCCCAGAGAATGCGGAATAAATGAAAAAGTTACAGTATATGAATGTAAACACAATGTTATCAGGTCATAAGAAATGATACATGTAGGAGGAGCTCCAGAAAACATAGAAAGACTTTTATGAACTGATGCTGAACAAAAAAATCAGAACCAAGAGAAATAAATGGATGCATACACATATAAGCATATTTGTATATAATTACTATAGTAAAGTAGATGGAGACAACATTAAAAAGCAGTCAGGCTCAGATTTATTATTTCAATGACTAATCTTTTTTTTTTATATAAAAGCCTTTTTAAACTTTATTTTCAATGACTAATCTTCACCTGTGAGAACAGATAATGAAACATGACTCCCTTCTTTATAAAGATATAGGGATCAGTGACACAGAATATCAAATACATTGTCAGACCAGTCAATGTGTCAAATGGTTTTGCTTCTCTGTTTTGCAAGGGCATTCAGTAACAGAAGTTAAGGAGTTTAAAATTCATAAATCATTATAACATTAAAAGCTTATTTTAAAATTAATTAAAATATAAAGAAGGATTTTTATTAGAGTACTAAGAGGTTTTTCAGAAGTTAGATACCATAGATTCGTTTTTGCTGGACCTCCTTGAAGTACCGTGGAATAATTAAACGTTATCAGTTACTACCTTGTAAGTTCAGAAGGAGACTTAAAGAAGATAAAAATAATAGAGCAAATGCCTGAGAGATTCAGAACTTAACTGAGACTCTAGTCTGGACTCCCAGATACACATGTGAGCCATCATTTAAGCCCATCACCTTTTCTTTTTTTCACTTGGGCCAAGTGAACTCACACAAATGACAGAGAGAACATTTGGGACCTGTATATTTCAGAAACTACAGAAATTTGTCTTGGGAGATCCAGGACTGACATGCACACAAATGCATACTATAATATTAAACCTGTAAATAGGAATGGTTGGTGGTAGGTCCCAATCTAAGCAAGTCCAGTTCTATTGATGACACTACTTTCACTGCACCTTAGAGTCCAACTCTCCCAATTAGTTTAAAAAAAAAAAAGCTTTGAAGATGATTTCTATAAATGCCAACTAACAATAACAAGGTGGAATCACAAACATGGTCCCCAACATCAATGTCCTTTTTAAATACTTTTAAACCATTCTCTTTGTTCCAACAACAAAAAGATGTGAAAAAAATAAGTACTCTTTGAGCATCTGAATAAATAATAGCTCACATATATACAAGTACGCTCTACCTGTGAAGTGGGCAATGTCAATATTATTAGACCTATTTCATAGATAAAGAAACTCCAGTTAAATGACTTGGCCATGGTCACTTAGCTACTAAATGGCGGAACCAGGACTAGTATCGACATTTTCTAACCCTGAATCTAACACACTTTCCACTGTACCAAACTGCCTTCCCAATGTTTTATGACACCTGGCTTTCATGAATTCCAATAAACTATTGCAGTTATAAAAATAGGAAAAAAGTCACATAGAATTTTTATGGAAAACCAAGTTAATGAAAGTTCCAGTTTTATAAGATGAAATGCCAGTTTTAGGGAATGCTGTAAACTTTTTTCTTTTTCTAAACAAAATTGTATTTTTTTAATGACCAAAAATCTCTTTTATCTTCCTCCCACCTCCCTCCCCTAAAAGAAAAACAAAACCTTTAAAATAAATATGCATAGTTAAGCAAAACAAATTCCTCTATTGGTCATGTCCAAAAAAATATAGGCTTCATCCTACACACAGAGTAGATCACCTCTTTGTCAGGAAGTGGTCAGCATGCTTTAGCACTGGTCCTTTGGAATTATGGTTAGCTATCTGCAACCTATTATTTTCAAATTTCCCTGAAGCCCAGGAAGTACATAGTATAGTCAAAAGAGCACTAGCTTTGGACTCAGAGGGTGTGAATTCAAATCTTGCCTCTTAAACTTGTGTGATCTTGAGCACATGACTTCATCTCCTTAGGCCTCATTTTCCTCATCTACAAAATGAATGTGTGGGACCAGATGGTCTCTGAGGTCTCTTCTGGCCCTACGCTGTATGATCCTATGACCAGTAACCACAGTTCTCTGCGTCTCAATAACTTCTAGGAAGTTAATACATTCTCTAAACTTCTCATCTGTGAACTAATGGAGTCACCTATTTATCTTCCTCACCAGTTAAAAACAGGTTAAATCTAATTTCAGTAAATAACATCAAAATCTATATACTGAATCTGTATCAATGATCCCCATGCCAAGCAACTTGGCATTTGAGGGTATGAACGTCAGTCTGGATGCTATTAAAAAGGGACCCAGACTGGTCAAGTTATAGATGAACTGCTGAAATATTCGGCAAGCATTGGAATGGTGTTTTACCCAAGCTTAATCTTTGTTATGGTAATCTATCACATAGAGAACAGCACTTACAAAGTTTATTTACCTATAAGTTCTCTTAAGAATCACAGAATTTTAGAGATCAATCAAGTCCTTCATTTTGCAGATGTGGAAACTGAGGCCAAGAGAGTTTCCATGGCTTACCCAAGGTCACAAAGTGAGTCAGCATCAGTCTGGACTAGACAACAGATGTAGTCTGTGCTCTATCTATTATTGCTCCATGCTGGGTGAAGATGCTTTGTCAGTTTATTTAGAGCTTTCTGATGCTTTGTTGGTTTGTTTACAACTTTCTGAGCTCTAGCACCAGCAGCTAGGAATCACTGTCGTGATACTGTAAAAACCAAACCACACCAAACCAAAACAAAAAAACCCACTGGATTCGAGGTCAAAAGTCCTGCCTGGGTTGGTTTCCCTTGGCATCCTTCAAGTCCCGGCTAAAATCTCCCCTTCTCCAAGAAGTTTTTTCCAATCCCTCATAATTCTAGTGTCTTTCCTCTATTAATTACCTCCAATTTATCCCATATGTGGCCTATTTGTACATAGCTATTTGGATGTTGTTTCCCCTACTAAGTTCCTTGAAAGCTGGTACTATTTTTTGTCCTTTCTTTATATCCCCTCCTCTTAGCGCAGTGGCTGGCACATACTAGGTGATTAATAAATGTTTATTGACTGACCCTGGGCAAATCATTTAATCTTTCTGAACTTCACTGTCCTCATCTGCAAAATGGGGACTGACACATATATAGGACGTAATGAAGATCAAAACTTTTTAGTAAATAATAAAAAGCGTTGTCTCTCTTCCCTCTCAAAATCACCAACACAATGTTTAGAAAAGCAGGCCTTCCTATCCTCCCTTCACAAAGCAGTGATGAGGGCAGCAGGGCAGCTTTTCCTCCCTGGCCATGTCACTTGCCCACTAGCCTTTCCCATATTACAGGTTTTCAGACTGCCCTTTCCAACCTTTTTCTCTTCCCAATCTATCTCCATCTTTCCCTACCCTGTGTCAAGTGTTTTAAAACATACATATTTCATAAACTGTGAAACTAAATTCATTACAGAGTGGAATGTTTCAGCACTCCCAAGTTTCTTCCCAGTGTCTATAGGATTTGTTTTAAGGTAGATCGCCTGTTTCCATAAAGAATACAAACCATAGAGTTGCCTGTGTCGTGATAGATGCTTTTAAAAAGGTAATTTGCATTCTGTAACCCTGGGTTTATCCTAACTTAAAAAGTTGGTTGGTACAAAAACACGTATCACTTTTCCTGATCGTGGTTTTGAAAAATTAGATACAGAGAAGTCCAGAGTAACATTCCATGATTACAGCTCAGTGACACCAGATGGTACAATAAATTGAGTCAGACAATGATAAATCATAGAATTAGAGCTGGAAAAAGTGCTAGAGGCTACCTAGTTTAACTCTTTCATTTTAGAGATGAGGAAACTTGAGGCTCAGAAAAGTGACGTGTGCAGGGTCATACAGGAAGCCTTTCTTAACCCTCTTAATTCTACTGCCTTCCCTATGTTAATTATTTTCTATTTATCTTATACATAGCTTGTTTGTAGATTTGTTTGCCTGTTGTCTTTCCTACTAGATCGTAAGCTCCTTGAGGGCAGGGGCATAATAAATGATTATTGATTGACTGACTGACACACTCACTCATACAGCCAATAAATCCAAGGTGTTCCTGATCCCCACAAGCAGCCCTCTCTCTGTCCCTCCTTCCCTCCCTCAATTGGGAAGTCCATCAATATTTGCTATCAAGAGTTAAGGGGATAAGCAACTTTCGATTTTTCTTAGTCCCATTAATTTGAAGTAGAAAGAACACTGGACTTCGAAGCTTGAGAATCAGAATTTGTCCAGTCACTGACCACCTCATCTTTATTTCTGTGTCACTTTAGCATTTCCTTGGAAAATGGGGCCTATTGTGGACTAGCTGTGAAAGGACATTCAGACATTGCAAGAAAAAAAGATCTTTTTCTAATTTCCCCCAACTACATTAATAAACACTTTCAAAACAACTTCTAAGGACTGGTCCAACTCTTTAAAGGGGAGTCAAGGACTTCCTAATTCAGCAGAGAAAACAGAACTTACTGTTTTCATGAGATCAAAAGATTAGTCACAAAAATAAGCCCAGCCCCCACTTTCTTTCATATTTTGCTAAATTTGCAAACTCCTCAGGAGACAAACCTGCTTAAGATCTAGGCAAAGGAATTACTCCAGAGGTTCCCAAAGCTCATATTTGCTCCTGGTGAATCATATTTGCATTTCATTATTACTCCAGTCATCTAATAAAATGTTTAAAGATGGGATTAGTAAACAGTTCATACTTGGGCAAAATGATTAACTGTATTTGGAAATACATCTGGGACTGTGAAAGTAGTATTGACTATCTAAATGTTAGTTATAATTAATCCTTAATAAAAGCCTTTTTAAAAAAATTAGGCAATCACCCTACCAGAGAAGTTTATAACAGACATGCAAATGTTATACAAAGACATTCAGCTCCATTTTTAAAAATTTAATTTTTTTTTCAGTTGACAAACATTTTTTCTCCCCTTAATCCATTTTTAAAGCCCACTTTTTAAAAAGCCAGTGCTAAATCTTTCCTGGCAATTTCCTTCAAGAAAAGGTTGGCTGAACTGGTCAGTAACCCTGGTAGGCCAATGCTATGCCTATATTTGCCTATATTTGAGGCCAGGCCTACCCCCAAGCCTAGAGCACTGCTAAGGGAGGCAGGCCCATGGAATTTCAATTTTTACATTGATAAAAATGTCCCTTACCTTCAATATTACCAACCATCCCCAGATTAATAAGCACAGTATAATATAAGGAACCTTTTTTAAAGCCCTGTGAACTAGATGCCTGGGAATAGGCAAAGCTTAGACAAGACAGGATGCCTACCCTCTAGAAGCTTATAGTCTAGTAGGGAGATGAGACACCAACTATATGATATAATAGTCTATGCTAAGAACATGATAGACTTACCCCCCCCACAAAAAAGTGTTGCCTAAGCTCTGAGAACAAAGGTTTTTATTAGGGGGTGGGGTTGCAGATAATTTAGTATAAGGAAGAGGGATGAAATCAGGAAGCTTTGTAGAGGAATTCCAGGCACATGTAAGAGTCTAAACAAAAAGTCTCCAAAGCAGAAGAGCATTCCAGTTTGGTTAGTGTGTAATATGAGAAAAGACTAGAAAGGTAGGAGGGCACCCAGCTGTGGAGGCCCTTAAACTCTGAACAGAGGAGTCTGAACTTTGCTTAGTAGGCAACTGAAGATTTTTGAGCAGAGGAATGATGTGACAAGAAATATGCTTAAGAAAAAATTTTCATTCCATCAATCAGCAAGCATTTATTATGAACCTACTGTATGCCAGATGGTCTTTTAAGTACTAGGGATACTAAGACAAAAAAAATAGTCCCTTACTTGAAGGAGTTTACATTCTATTTGAACAAACAACTCACATCCATAAAAGTGTATATACAACAAATATGCTAAGTAAATACAAGGTTATTACTATTATTATTATTATTATTGGCAAAAAGTTGCTAGCATCCAAGGGTGAGGATCAGGAAAGGTAGGAACAAGTGGTTAAGATGAATTTTGGAGGAAGCTAGGCATCCTAGGTGGTGTAAGTGAAGATGAAATACATACAGGCACAGGGGATTCTGGATTTGAATGACATAGTTGGATATGCATAAAAAAATATCACTTTGGTTGCTGCATAGAGGATGTATGGGAAAAGACAAGGAGGGAGGAAGGAAGCCCAATTAGTAGGTTACGGTAATATTCCAGACAAGTGGAGGTGAGGCTTGAAGTTGAGGAGTAGTTCAATGAGTAAAGGGATGTGGACAGATTTAAGAGATATTTGATAGAAATAACAAGACTTGGCAAGTAATTGGACATGTGGGTGAGGAAGAATAAGGAGTTAAGAATGACTCTGAATAAAATGAAATAAGACTTGAAAGGGAGCTTAGAACCAAATTATTGGTCTTTACATATCAAGCTGAAAAGTTTTCCTTTTATCCTAAAGGCAGTCAACAAGAATTTACTGAGTGCTTATTATGTACCAGGCACTGTGCTAAATGCTGAGGAAATAAGACAGTCCCTGCCCTCAAGGAGCTTACAATCGAATGCGGGAGACAACAAACAAATATGTACAAACAAGCCATGTACATGATAAATACAAAATAATTAACTTAGGAGAGGTAATAGAATTAAGAGAGATTGAAAAAGGCTTCCTGTATGGCCCTGGGAAAGTCCAAATAAAGTGTCTTATTATTGGTGGAAATAGTTTGCTGTAGAAATATTGACAGATAGGAGTAGCTAGGTGGCGCAGTGGATACAGCACCTGCCCTGAAGTCATGAGGACCTGAGTTCAAATCTAGCCTCAAACCAAACACTTGACACTTACTAGCTGTGTGACCCTGGGCAAGTCACTTAACCCCAATTGCCTAAAAAAAAAAAGAGAGAGAAATATTAACAGATCTTTTCCATTTTTCTTCTGTTCATTGTCCTCCCAGTTACATCCTTAATTACCATAAGAACAATTTTGCTCATTTTGATTTCTTGCTAAGCTATCTCAAACTGGTTTTTCCCTTTACTGCTTCTCATTGTTTCATGAAGCAAAACTAATCATAATCTTTATTAGCCATGTGAAAGATGATCTCTGAAGATCTCTCAGGAGTGAAGCCTCCTCAAAGAGTTAATCGTTTCTTATTCCATTGAAACATTTGCAGCCGGTTGACCTTGTAAAGAAACATGCTTTTCAACACATCCTGTACTTTACCAGACCCCCCCACCCCCTTCCCAAACTGCTTACTCTTGCAAAAACTTCCTGCCTTTCCTTGTCTCCTGGCAGGTTTGTGAAACTGTCTTTGTTCTCTGTTGCTGGGGTAGAATTTCCACTCATAGATTGTGCCCTCAAGGCTTGCACCAATGAGCTGAGAGAAAGGGGGTTAGAGAGGAGGAGTTGCAGTTAGGGTTTATATAATCTTTCCCTGCTGAGCACACCCTTGCACTCTCCCAGCAGAGCCATCTTAGGCAGACGAAGGGTGCCCTTTCTCGAGAAAGCTAATAAAGAAATCTTTCTCTTTTCTACATCTGAGTCTCCAGAATTTATTGGTAAGGGTCTTCATGTCTCACACAGCCATAACACATAAAATCAGCAAATCAAATCTCAAATTTTTCTCCAGTCACACTGTCTGTTTCAGTGTTCTGGTTTTTTACAATCCCATCCCAATCCCTAGCATAAACCTATGTTATATAGCAAATGGACTATGAAAATTCCCCCCACCCCCTCACCTCTCCATTTGGTTTTCTTCCCTCTGTTCTCATTCCTTTCAAGTAGTTTTGATTTTACAGTCAAAATTCTTTTACTTGACTTTCTCAGAGGCCATTATCATCTATAGTCCTCAAAACCCTAAAATAGTTCTCCCTCTATGATTCTATGTATCAAAAGACAATATTCTGATACCTACACCACATTTAAACTTTCCTCCCTAGGTCAATTTACCTCTTCTATCTCCTAGCTTGTCATCCTCAAATTTCTTTGTGTCATGGGGTGGTTATAATGCTAAAACGAGACAATCCTTTGCAAACTTTAAAGTGCTATATAAATGACAATGATTATTATTACTGTTATTTGGATACAACCCACATATTGCTGCAGATCAATTCAGTATTTCCCACCTGACCCCTAAGAGCCTCCAGTGCCTCTTTATTGCCTTTCAGAACAATAAAACTCAGTTTACTTTAGTAAACATTTATTAAGGCCCTACTACTCATTGAACACTATGCTAGGGTATGAGGAGAAGAGGGAAGAAAATAAACATTTATTGATTGTTACTATATCCCAGGCATTGTGATAAGTGCTGTATAGACATTATCTCAATTGAAGGAAATAAAATAATAAACAGGACACATTCTCTGCTCTTAAGAACACATTATCTACTAAAGGAATGAAGTCAAGCATATAAATAACTATAACACAAAACAAAATATAAGTGTAAATTAGAGGGATGTTCAAGTGCCATTGGGCACCATGATGTCTTGGCCTCATGTTTAAAACTCTCCCACAACTCTTGATTCTATTCCTTCTAACACCCCTCAATCCCAAAGTTGATTAAGCTTCCTTCCTCAGTACTCCCAAACAGAACTTTTCACCAAGGACAACCTTGGCTTGACCTTGTATCCAGAAATGGACCACACCTACCCATCCCTAACTCTGGGTCTGTGTTTATGCTTTCTTCCACCTGGAATATTCTTCTTCCTCCTCCTATACTTACTTTGAGGTTAAAAAAAAAAATGCCACATTCCCTCCAAGATTCCACTCAAGATGTACTTTCTACAAAGAGCCTTCTCTGATTAATTTATAGTATGGTCTACCCTTTATATTTGTTCTTCAGAATCTAAACTGATAGCATACCCTTGGATATATGTTTAACAGTGCACTGGTTGTTTCAGGTATATAAGGGATGACGATAATGTAATAATAATGAGAATTCACATTTATATCATAATTTAAAATTTGCAGAATGCTACATGAAGGATCCTGGTTCTATAAATTACACATGAAAATCAGTCTCACATTGAACTTGTTTTGTCTTTCAAAGACATGTTACAGGCATGCCAAGCCAAGTGAGGAGGGAAAACCATTAGGAAATAATCCCATGTGATTATTTTAAAGATTTGCGGCTTGAGTCAATTCTGAGTCATAAAGGCACCATTCCAAAGAGCAACTACCATTGGGCAGTTACTTAGTTCAGCCTGGGGTAATTTCTGCTGTCACAAAGGAGGGCAGAGATCATTTTCAGGGTCACATTAAATGGCCCAAGGTAAACGGCTCTGGGTGAAATTGCAAAGCAGGGATAATTTGTCTTTGGCATCCATCCTCCCTTCCCTGCTGTACCCTTCTCCCGGATCTAAGACACCCAAAGATACCTGGTGCCTCCTTGCTGAATTCCTGCTGTCCCCAAACTCTTCTCCCTTACCCTTGCCCACCAACTTCAGAGCCCCTCCCAAGGCTGCCCTTCTTCTAAAGTGCCCCAAGCTTCAAATCATTCATTCCTCCTCTTCCCTTTTCCTCTAGATCTGTAGAATGTCTCATGAGAGTGATAGGATTGTACCTTCTCATCTGTATTTTTAAAAGGGACTTTAAATTCAGATTACTCTATGGTTGGTAGACCATATGGGAGAAACAACTTTGAGCAGAGTGGCTTTCCTTGCCCGTTACTAATTCTGTCTATGTTTGCCAAAGGACAAGAGCCATAAACTTGACAATCCAATTTTTTTTGGGGGGGGAGCAAGGCAATCAGGGTTAAGTGACTTGCCCAGGGTCACACAGCTAGTGTCTGAGACCAGATTTGAACTCAGGTCCTCTTGACTCCAAGGCCAGCACTCTATCTACTGCACCACCTAGCTGCCCTGACAATCCACTTCTGAAAGGCTGTTGACTTGTGTGATCCAGCTGAGCCAATCACATAATCACAGAATATCATGAGTCTATTGGCTAATCACACAACACTTTGTCAGTGGGAAAGTTTCCTTTCTTGTTGACCCACAGTTGTCTCATGATGTGTCCTTCCTTAGACTATGAGCTCCTTGAGAGCAGGGATTGTCTTTTGCTTTTTTTTTGTTGTTGTTGTTGTATTTTCAGTGCTTAGCATTGCATCTAGCACATAGCTGGGCAGCTAGGTGACATAATAGTTAGAGTGCCAGGTCTGAAGTCAAGAAAAATCATCTTCCCAAGTTCAAATTTGGCCTCAGACACTTACTCGCTGTGTGATCCTGGGCAAGTCACTTCACCCTGTTTGCCTCAGATCCTCATCTGTAAAATGAACTGGAGAAGGAAAGGACAAATCACTCCACTATCTCTGCCAAATGGGGTCACAGAAAGTCGGACACAACTGAGGTCAACAACAACCCTCGACAATTACCTCCTCAGTTACCCACTGAACCTACTTAAATGCCTCTATCTTCTATAGAACTCAAGGATAGTATTGAACAAAAAAGACAAAAAACACAAGTTTGGGTCCAAGAGCAACACATTTTACTATCTCGTCTTGTGAACTGAGGATCCATGGCTTGCCTTTTCATAATTGGCATGGATTTTATCTTCAAAAGCCGCTGCCATCTTGATGGGTCATCAGGTTTGACAATGCTGATTTGCATCAATTTATATGTTAAGTACAAATAAATGTAAAATGGACACCTGTAGTTAGTCACCTTTGGACATCTGGGTCTTTCATCTTGCCTGATGAAGTAGCTTTCTCCCCTAGAGTGGGTCAGCACTAAATCAGAACTCAGATACTAAATCATCAAATCCAAAACATTTGAAATTCCTCCCACATACTTCTAAAGTTTTTAGGGTTTTTTTTTCTTTCTTTCTGGCCTTTTTCCTTCCTCCCAAATCTCTGCTTTTCCTCTCTCTGCTCTAGTTTCATGTCTCTTCTCATGCTTACTGTGTTTGGGGCCATTGGCATATTTATGTTTTCTGAGTTCTTTCCTCTTCCAAAGACATCGAGACTGCTGCTTTGATCTGTGAATAACTCAGCTGGAGGAATGAATTCTTAGTTTAGCTACAGAAAGCACAGCACTGAATAGTACCTGGCTGGTGGTGAGCTGAGTTCATTTGCATCATTTGGTGACTTTGGCATGCAAACTCTTTGGCCCTTTGTTGTTTAGTCATTTCAGTCACGTCAAACTCTCAGTGACCCCATTTGGGGTTTTTCTTGTCTAAGATACTAGAATGGTTTGCCATTTCCTTCTCCAGCTCATTTTATAGATGAGAAAACTGAGGCAAGCAGGGTGAAGTGACTTTCTCAGAGTCACACAGCTAGGAAGTGTCTGAGGCCAGATTTGAACTCATATAAGTGAATCTTCCTGACTTCTGACCTGGCACTCTAACCACTATATCACCTAACTGCCCCGTATCTCTTAAGCCCAGGAACCTTTCATTTTTATGTTACAACTAGCATGGGGCTCTATGTGTACAGAGAGCATGATACAAAAATCCTTTCAGTAATGTTGAGCCTTACAAGGGGGCTGATGAAGTCAGCCTTATGTTTCTATGTCAACATAAACCAGGTAGCATGATGTAGCTGAATATGAAGTAGACATGAGTGGCAAGCTTCTTTTCTCCTAAGTTTGATCTTGGGCAGGTCCCTAAGCCTCAGTTTCTTCATCAGCAAAATGGGGATAATGAAAGAACTGGGGATGTTTAGTCTGCAGAAATGAAGACTTAGTGGGGACATGATGGCTATCTTCAAGGGCTTGGAGAGCTGTCACAAGGAAGAGAGAGACTTGTTCTGGTAGGTCCCAGAGGGAAAAATTAGGAGCAAAGGAAAGAAATTATACACAGGAAGATTTAAATTTGATGTCGGGAAAAGTTTCCTAACACTCAGAGTTATCAAGAGATATAATGGACAGCCTTGGAAGGTAGTGAGCTCCCTTCCCAAGAAGTCTTCAGGCAAAGACTGGATGACCCCTTGGTAGGTATGTTGAAGAGGAGGCCACACTTTGGGCATAAGTAGATGGTCCCTCAGGTCCCTTCCAACTCTGAAATTCTATACTTCAGCGATGCCTGTGCTACCCACTTCATGGGGGTTATGAGGAAAGAGCTTTCTCTATGGGCAGAAAGTGTTTCCCACAATACTTGAGCCTCACATTCCTCATGAATAAAATGAGGAGGCTGGACTATTATTAGATAATCTTTAAGATCTTTTCTAGCTCAAAACCCTGGGATACAGTTGTCTTCACTTCTCTTTACTGCAAGGGCCTTTTTTGAGAGGGAGCCACGACTCACTCTCAGTTGCAGAGAAAGGCAAATGAGAAAGCTTCAGGAGAGGTCATATACAGCAGAGGGCCAAAACACCAGGGTTATCTCAGCTTTTGGCAAAGGAGCCTGGGAAACTTAAAGAATTTGGATGGCTGTCTGTGCCAGACAGACAGATGTTTTAGAATTGAGTGGGGGGTATGTCAAGGAGGGGGGTAGGGGTGGGAATGTGGGGATGTATCTACCACTAGTCCTGCTGCTGTGGGAGAGTTTTGAACCCATACCTTCCCAATCCAGACAAATGTTATTTCTTTTAAGTTTTGAATGATAAATATGTCCATCAGTCACCTGTATAACAGGGGTATGTTGATAAATGTTTAACAACTAGCCCTCTGAAACAAAAAGTATGCACCAATATGCTTTTAAGTTTAATCTACATTATTAACATTAATCTGTGTTAATAACAATAATAATACTTTTCTCCATCACTTTCTTAGGTCTAGACAATTATCAAAACAATAAATCAAGTTCTGATGTGCAGCATTAGTCAGTTACCAAGGTATAAATGCTCACACTGAAAATTTAATTATTGGCTCTTAGGAGCTGGTTCAAGCTGGCTCCAATATACCCCTGCCTGTGAATGCCTTTAATATAGAAATAAAAGATCGTGAACCATCCTTAAGGGAAATAAAAAGTCCTACCTATCTAATCTAACTTTAGAGAAATGCCAGTGAAAACAGATTGTGATATGGAAGATTGCCAAGCCTAAACAACAACAACAATGACAATAAAAAAAAAACAAAAAACTAACTCCACAAAGCCAGACATTTCTAAGTTCAGACTAAAACATTTATCCCACAAGCTATTTGGTCCAGTCTCTTGTTGACTTCTTTCTCAAAGAGAGAATACTAAGAGATGAGTTCATCGGTCTTAAGTTTAAACTCTCTTCTTTTCCTGTTAACCTCTTTTATCCACCATCTCTCAATATCTACACAGAAGGGTGTTTGTAGCCACCTTCCTACCCCTGAAACAAAGGGTTAGAGGAACAAGCGTGAGAATTTCAGGATTAAAGTCAGACCTGTTTTCTCTCCCTCCCTCCTACACCCAGCAAATTTCTGGCTTAGTTCTTTGATCACTGGCTGTGCCCCTGACCCCAAGCTCTTCCACTAGGATCTTGGTAAAGCACAACGTTGGGTCCTGGCTTTTGAGCTATTTGCTCTTTTGAGCCATACCACCCAGACATCAGATTTCCACCTCCAGATTTCCACTGTTGAGAAGTCACCAGTGGCTTCACTTTTTAAATGAAACAAATGCTGTTTATAAATCTCTATACATCTGAGGCTTTAGTATGACAATTACTCACTGCAGCTGGGATGACAACAAAAGAGAGCTGTGAGGTTTTGTTTTTTTTTTTTTTTTCCTAGGGACTGCAGTTTAAGACATGCAGTTATAAGCAGCATTTGAGGCAGCCAGATTAGTTATATCTACCAAGGCTTTACAGTAACAATTATTACACGAAAGAATGGATCCAGCATGGAATTCGTAACAAATACTGCCCTGAAACTCAGGGCAGCTCATGCCAAAAAGTGTCTTCAGTGCTTAAGAATGCATGGTCCAGGGCAAATATTCTGGTTTTCATTTTAGATGAAATTAATCCATTTTAGGATGTGAAAAAGAATGATATGGATCACATGTTTTTCCCTCTAGTTCTTAGTCATCCAATGATGGTGTGAGTATGGTTTGTAGAATGTTTAAGGAAACTCTAATAATTCTTCCCCCAACTAAGGCACTTTCAATGGGGCCATTAGTAATGATTTTATGGGAAGGAACTTAAAGAAGATCTCATGATGTGAAATGTTCTTTAAACTCTTCTTTCTTCCCTTCTTATATACTTTCTGGAGATGGTGCTCCCTTGCAGAAAGCCAAAGGGAGTTCAAAACATAAAAGAGTTGTATAAGACTGTGGAAAGTGATGAAAATGGGTCCAAAATGAATTTTCTTTCATTCAAAATGGTATCATACAAGGTGGCAAGCAGAGCGATGGCTAGGAATTCTTTCTCTGGGGTAACAATCTTGAGATGAGGCACTGGCTGCCCAGAAGACTGTCCAATGGCTGGCAGTAGTAAAATAGCCAGATATTAAGAGACTCTCAGATCTTAGACTTCTTAGCATGTTCTGATCAACAGATCTCTGATTGCTCAGCAATAAATATTGAATCATCATCATCATCATCATCATCTGTATTGGGTTAGGCTATAAAGTATAATTTTCTTCCCCACTCCCTCCCCCCAATATCTTAAAGTTTATCCTCCCTAATGCTTATTGCGACTAAACTAGAATAGTCTGGGTTAGGGAATGGAGGAAGGGAAATGGGTATATGATGATATTTTCGCTTGGGCACTCATCTTTTGTTCATATCACAAGGCAGAAAGGGTTATTTAAGAGCTGTTCTTTAGCCATCCTACCTGTATTCTTCCAGTCCTGTGGGAGATTCTTGGATGACTGCTTCATGTTAAATCTGGGTTCTGTGAAGTAAAGCAATTGGCTGTCAGGTCATAACAATGTCAGTGTCCATCTGTGGTCTTTGCTTCAAGACTTTCTGTCCAACCACAGGAATGAATTAAATATTAGGAATTACTTTTAAGGAGAAGGAGATTCAAAGATGTTTGGATAATTACTTTGAATTGTACATTACCCATTCAGATAAAATGAGGAAGACTGAAAGGCCTAACATGGCCATTTAACAAATCAGTTTCAAAGTAGTGACGAACAGGCTACAGGGGTGGACTATAGATGTGACAAAATAAGTTATACAACTTCAGACATAGCCAATTCAGGGCCAAGTAATTTTCATTACTTCCTATAGATTTATTTTACTTGACTGTACTTATTAGGGAAGGCTAGGTGGCATAGCTGATAGAGAGCCCAACCTGGAGTTGGAAATACCATCTTTCTGAGGTCAAATCTGGCCTCAGATACTTACTAGCTGTGTGACCCTGGGCAAGTCACTTAATCCTGTTTTGAGCCTCAGTTTCCTCATCTACAAAATGAGCTGGAGAAGGCAATGGCAAACCACTCCAGTATCTTTGCCAAGAAAACCCCAAATGGGGTCACAAAGAGTCAGACATGACTGAACAACAACTTATTTGTTACGAGGGAGCATTCACTAGGTGGTAGAAGGTATTGGGAAGAAAAAAGAGTCAAGAAACTTTAAAAAAAAAAAACAGTCTCTTTAATTTCTTCCACTGTTCTTCCCCAATGAGTTTCTCTCTAAAAGCTCCTTACTTTCCTGCTGACAAAGTGACCACGTAATTAATTAACAGAGTCACTCATAAATGACTGTAAATGACATTGTAGAAGAATACAATCTTGCTACATAGCTCTTTGGGGGCCTAGAATTTTCTTTGAAGTCAGTGGGAAGCATTTTGCTTGGATCCACAAATGAGTAGACCCTATAACAAAAAAGTCATAAACACTAGAGGACTTGATTCATGGGGATTTGGGACAAATACAGTATTTTCATGGGTAGCCAGGGAAAGACCTTTGGAGTCACAGAATGTAAGAGCTGGAATCGGCTTGAACTGCACCGTGAGAGCCAGTTGTTAAATTTTCAGTGTGAACATTTATATCTCAGAAACTGGCAAAACCTTGACAAATTAGGGCTTGATTTATTATTCTATTAATTGTTTAAGCTTAAGAAAGTGATGGGGAAATGTTAATAATGTGGATTAAATTTACAAGTGTCATGAATATATGTATATATGTATGTGTATATATTACATATAGGTATATATATAACATACCTGTATATATATTTTTTCCTACCTGTTTGAGTTGTTAAACACCCAGCATACTCCTTGGAAGAGACCTTGAATACTGATTAATTCATACTCCCCATTTAAAGATGATAAAATGAGGGCCCCAAAGGTGAATTTACTTCTCCAAGGTAAAAAATTTTGAAGTAGCATTTAGATGTAAAGGAGCTAGAATATTTGCTAGAAATGTCAGCTGTATAAATACTCTTCACTGTAGGTATCTACAAATATTTGTAATGACAGCACTTATTGACTTATAATTAATTGCTGCTTCACTTAGACATTAAGTTTCTTGAATGGAAGAACCACAGATATCTAGTAGTTGTACAAGCTCAATATTCAAATGCTAAACAAATATTTTCAATGAAGTTATAAAATTTCACATACACACACAGAGTCCAAACCCCTCAGTTAAGTAATATTACACAGAAGAGTGATTGCAAACAATTAAAAGACTGATAAAGCACAGATACCATGTGCAACCTTACACTTAAAAGTAGTTTGCCAATTGTGAAAAGAATGGAACAGAGTTTGCTTTCACTTTAACGAGTTAGTGACAAGGTTTTTCATTGTGCATCTTCAAATATACAGCTATCTTCATTGTTTTATAAGTGCTTGCCGACTGGCACTGAATTCCTAGAAGTATCGCTAATGGAAACCCTGTGTCTACACACCATAGCCAGTGTAACCACACTATGCCAAGTGTACGTGGTGGAATTAGATTTTTCTACCTTCCAAATAGCCTTCACTTGCCTGTGTTTTTATAATCTCCTACCCCCAGCTTACTGGGGAGTATTTGAAGGTAGGACAGACACTTTAAACTTTGTGCAGAACCGTTTATTATGGCCAGGAGATAAGGCTACCCACCGTGACAAAGTTCTGATGCTAAGCTGAATGCAAAGAATAGGTGGGGGGAGGGGAGCTCTTTAGAGGAGGTTTCTCTTCTCAGTGAACCAGTAATCTCCCAGGCTTCTGACAGTCTTTACTTTAGTGGCAGCTGCTGACACTCATGCAAAGGTTATCATATAAATTTACCTCTGTCGGAGCTTTGCGATTATTAAAAGCATTGCTGCTGAAGCATCCCAGTGGAGGCAATTTCCTCAGAGATGCCCCATATCTGCAAGAATTCTCTCAGTGCCTGCTGAGCCAAATGACATTTGACTCGGGCAGCAGCTAGGGAGAAAATGCAAAATCAGCAAAAACTACGGTCCCTTAGTGTCAACCCGAATTGTTTCTCCTTATATTTCAGTAGTGAGTGACATTGATACAACACTTTGAAGCATGCAAAGTCAGAGCTTCACAACAACAGGAGAGGTACGTAATACAGAGCATACCATCATTAATCTCTATGAGCTGGAAGGGGTCATCTAGTGTGTTCCAACTCTCTCATTTTACATGTAAAGAAATTAAAGCCCAGGGAAGTTAAATTACTTGCCCAAGGTTCCACAGGTATTAAACTTGAGCTTCAAGATTAGGACCCAGGTCAGGTCAACAAGTCAATAAGCATTTATTAAGTGATTACTCTGTGCTGGGCACTTTCCTAAGTTCTGGGGATACAAAGAAAGACAAAAATAGTACCTACCCTCAAAGAGCTTACAATCTAATGGAGTCTAAGGACTCCATTTAACACCCAGTAAACTGATGCTAGGAGGTTAAGTGACTTGCCTATGTCATCTAACAGAGGCAAGACTTAAACCCATATCTTCCTGATTGTATTTAAGTCCAATGCTCTATCCATTATAGCACACTGCTTCTTACAGAAAGGAAGAAAAAAAAAACAAAAAACAAAAAAAACAAAAGGTTAAAAAAAGAAAAAAGAAAAATTTTCTATTTTTTCAGTCTTTCCTTGCTTAGTCCTTGGTAAGAAGTTGCCAACATTCACTAACAGAAATGCTGTAAACAGTGGTCCCTATTTGATGAAACAGAATGAAGCTCTTCCCCTACACACACACACACACACACACACACACACACAATCTTTTAAATATACTTGTCCAGTTTTTTGCTTGTTTGTTTGTTTTGTTTTCCTTTGGCGAATAGGGAGAGAAGTAATATTATTGATATAGGGAACTCCCTCCAAAGCAAATTGTCAATTGTTTTGTAATTTAACTTGGGGTCCATAGATAGATTTCAGGATGTCTGTGAACTTCTCTATTTTCACTACCCTTTGGTCTCCTTTGTAATCCTACGTACTTCATTTTATGCACTGACAAACATTATTCTGAGAAAGGATCCACAGACTTCACCAGACTGCCCAAGGGCTCCATGACACTCAAAAAATGGTTAAGAACTCCTCTCTTGGAGAATTGCCTGGGACACTGAGAAAGTCAGTGATATGTCCACATAGCCCGTATTTGTTGGAGGCAGACTTGAACTCAGATCATCCCAAGTACAAAGCTGACCCTCTACTCACTACTCCATTGTCTTGCTATCAATTTGATATAATTATAAACTTCCATGAGTTCATGCTTCTTACTTTAAAAAGGCTTAAAAATATTCTTGGAGTCTGCCACGTCAGTTGCCATTATTAATAAGTCACTCATATGACAGGCTGAATTTTTATAAACTACTGCCATAAATGGGTTCTAATAATATCTTTTATTGGCAAAATGGTAATAGTGCTTAAAAGTTTTTCAAAGTGCTTTCATTATCTCATTTGAGGCTCTCAAAAGTTTTTGTGAGGTTGGCAAGGTTAATTACTTTCATTTACAAACGAGAACACTGAGGCTAAGGGAGCTTATAATTTGCCCAAGACTACACAGCTACTGAGGAGCAAACTAACTGAATGGTAGACCCTTTGATGTCCAGCTTAGTACTGTTTTCATTAAGCTAGGTGGTGAAGTGATTAGAGTGCCAGGCCTAGAGTTAGGAAGACCTGAGTTCAAATATGGCCTCAGACTTTACTAACTATGGGCAACTGTTTGCCTCAGTTTCCTCATTTGTAAAATGAGTAGGAGAAGGAAATGGCAAACCACTCCAGTATCTTTGCCAAGAAAACCCAAATGGGGTCATGAAGAGTCAGACATGACTGAAAATGACTAAACCAGAACACTGCCTGTTTCAGAGTGAAGATATTTTCATGGGCATTTTCTCTGGCAGTCTCCATGCCTGGAATGCTCTCCATCCTCCATTCCAACTAATGACCTCCCTGACTTCCTTCAAATCCTAACTAAAAGCCCTTCTTTGCTCGGAAGCCTTCCCAACCTCCTCTTAATTCTAGTGCTTTCCCTTTGTTAATTATTTCCTATTTATCCTGTATAAAACTTATTTTGTTTATATTTGTTTACAAGTTGTCTTCCCCATTAGATTGTAACCTCCTTGAGAGCAGGGACTGACTTTTGCTTCTTTTTGTATCCCCAGCATTTAGCACAGTGCCTGGCACATAGTAAGTACTTAATAAATGTTTATTGATTAATTGGTTGATTGTGCTTTCCAAGACCATGAATAAAACATGGATCCATTGCATAAAAGAATGTTATCCCTTGGTGTATAATTGGTGGAAAGGAAATGCTATGATCTACTTTTTTTTTATACCCCTAATCCTTTTTCACTCCAAACTAGATAGTACAACCAAAAGAGCTCTGTGGACATATAATATAAGTATCTTGACCATAAAATTTCACAGGAAACATGGTTGCAGGAGACATGCTTTGGATGTGCTCTTGGACATGGAATCAGCAGTTGAGCTGACTGGCAGCATCCCTGTGGGCTTCTCCTCACAGTAAAGAATCTCTCCATCACTCCCTGATCAGAACCTACATTTCTACCCAACACTTGTTAGGATGTTCCTAATATCATAATCATCAATGGACACCTACACATTTGTAAAGAGGGAATGATCATCCCTCCCTTCTGTTAGCTCCAACCAGAAAGTAGGATTTCAAAGAAAGGGACATTGTTGATCGATCACATGACTAGATGGAGCTGTGGTTTTCTGTTGTTAATAAAAGAAGGGAACAAGCATTTATTAAGTGTCTACTATATGCCATGCACTGCACTAAAAGCTTTACAGATATTATTTCATGGACGAAGTAGGATGCTCTGAATTCTCAGCATTTCTCAAATCCATCCCCTTCTTTCCACTCACACGGCTGATACGGAGGCCTTCATTATCCCTTACTCGGACTACTGCAGTAGCAAAAGTAGTAAGAGATGGAGTGTCCTATGTTAGGAAGGCCAGATTGGCTGGACCATCAAGTATTTATAGCAGAGTAATATGTAAAAAGCAAAGAAAGGTTAGCTGGGGCCAAACTGTAGAGGACTTTAAATGCCCAACAGAGAAGGGTAGGTTTAATCCTAAGGGCGATAGCGAGCCACTTCAGGTTTCTGAATAGGGGAGTGACACAGTCAAACTAATGTTTTAGGACTATCACTCTGGAAGCTGTGGGAATGGTGGATGGAAAGGGGGAGAGAATTGAGACAGAGAGACCACTTAGAAAGCTTAACCAAGAATGTGCTTAGTTGATTGGTCAAGATGTTATGAAACACGGCAGCTAGGTAGTGCAGTGGAGAGAGCGCTGGTCTTAGAATCATCTTCCTGAGTTCAAATCCAGTCTCAGACACTTACTAGCTGTGTGACCCTGGGCAAGTCATTTAACCTTATTTGCCTCAATTTCCTCATCTGTAAAATGAGCTGGAGAAGGAAATGACAAACTGCTCCGGTATCTTTGCCAAGAAAACCCTAAGTGGGGTCACACATGACTGAAAACAACTGAATAAAAAAGAAAAAAAAGGAATGGCAAAAGTCAAATTAAAATGTTAAGGTTCTGTTTGGTGTTAAAAAAAAAAAAAAAAAGAAGCAGAAAACACTATCTGGGGACCTAACATAGCATCTGGTTTTACATCTCTGTGATTCACTTACGCCATATTGCATGTTATCATCATCTTTCTCTGAATTAGATCTCCCTATTAAACTGTAAACTCCTTGAGGAAAGGGACTATGACTAATCTAAACTTTGTATATCCCCAGCATCCAGAACAGTAGTCTGCACAGAGTGGGAACTTAGTAAGAATGTATTGAATAGAATTCAAGTCCTCTTTGCAGGAATGTCTGTATTCTTAGAGTAATTGCTAAAAATTATACTTAGAATTTACAGAAGTTGTTTTCAGTACATTTGCATGTTTGCTTTAAGCTAGTGCTATCCCTGAAAATACATAGACTTACTAATCCTCTGCAAATATCCAAAGTTATATTTATTTTATTGAGATTTGCCTCACTGCCTTACTGCAGTATTGTCAAACTCAAATACAAATGGAGCCACTAAATCGTATATAAGGATCCCTTTAGGCTGCATATTGCCTCAGAAAATTATGTATTAATATTATCTATGTTCTACTAGATTTTTATTTATTTAAAAAATATTTCCCAATTACTTTTTAATGTGGTTCTGGCTATACTCAGGACCAAATGCAAAAGAGTTAATGGTTGAGAAGAGAAATCAAATTGAATACCAGGTCCCTTCCTGCAACAGTGCTTATAACATATCTGGACTATTGCAGAAACTGAGCCAAAAAGAAAGTTGATGGGGGAGTGCTGGAAGGGGAGAAATAGAAGAAAACAAAGAGAAAGTGTTGGCTTCCAGAGGGGTCTGTATGGTAATAGAACTGAAGCCTTCCACAGCAGGGCCATCATCCAAAGGCCAGCCAATGGGGGGGGGGGGGATAACAAGTTGGGGGAGGGAGGTAAGATAGTGGAAAGGAAGGGCCCAAACTAATTTCATACTGTCATAACAACTGGACAAGTTGTTTACAAAGTATGCTATAGGGCACTTACCACTGAATAAGACCTACAGAACAGAGCTTCCTGACATCTCTCACTCTGTCTTCTGTCAGTCGTAAATCCAAGAAAACAAAAGGGAAATGGATCATTGCTTCCCAAAATGGATGGCAGAGGCCACCCCAGAACAGGAACAATAATGATTCATATGCAGAGTGATCTTCTTGGGCCTGACTAAGTATTTGTGAAAAGCTGCTTCTGGAGGGCCATTATTTCAATTCTCAGAAAATCTGAATTATAAAACCAAAGAAAATCTGCATGTGTTAATCTATGCAGTCTATCCACCCTGGGTTACCTCCCTCGAAATTGCTAACGAGAGAAACAAACAACTTTCCCCCATCCCATCTTACACTGAGGTATTTTAATCACACTAGTCAATTATAGAAAAGATCAGATCATTCTCCCCTGAATCCTCAATGAGACTTTATATTCTCATTGTCTGTTTACCAACTCTGGGTAAGTCTTTTGTACTTTTTCTTTTCTTTTCTCTTCTCTTTCTTTTTCTTGTTTCTTTTATTTTTCCCGTTCTTTTTCCTTTCTTTGTCACTTTCAGTTTTATGTTTTGTTTTTAGATTATACACATTTACGGATTACACTGCGATCAATCTTTTTCTCTTGTAGCAAAGTAGAAGTTAAGAAAACAAATAATCCATCTGAAAGTTCATGGAACATCACATATCTGTAGCGCCTCCTTCCCTCCTCTTATTTTAAAAGCATTAACAGAAATCTATTTTGCCTCCCTCTCACTCTCTTTGGGAAGAAACAAATTTCTTTTAACAAATATGCATAGCCAAGCAAAACAAACCCCTCTAATGACTGTAAACAAAAAATATTTGCGTCTCATCTGCACCCTAAATCCATTACCTCTCTGTCAAGAGATGGATAATGTGTTTCATCATCTGTCCTCTGGAATCATTAATGGTCATTGTATCAATCATTGTTCTTATTGCTTTCAACGTTGTTTGTTGTTATTGTATAAATTATTCCCTGGATTCTGTTTATTTCATTCTTCATTAGCTTATAAAAATCCTCACAATTGTTCATTTTCATAATATTAATGTTACAGTACAAATTGTTCTTCTGATTCTGCCCATTTCACTCTGCATCAGTGCATGTAAGTCTTTCCATGTCTTTTTAAAATAATCTCTTTCCTCATTTTTTAAAGCACAATAGTACTTCATAAAATTCACATACCCCAACCTACTCAGTCATTCATCAATTGTTAGACATCCTAATAAAATTTTTACCCCCACAAAAAGAGTTGCTATAGATATTTGTTTACATAAACACATCAGAATGGCAAAGATGATAAAAAAAGATAAATGACAAACGATAGAGGAGCTATGGGAAAATAGGCACCATAATGTACTGTTTGTAGATCTACTGTGAAAAGCCTTTTGCAAAAAAAAAAGTTTCTAAATGGTGCATACCATTTTGACCCAAGTATAGCACTTGCTAGATCAACACCCAAAAGAGACCAAAGAAAGAGGAAAGTTTTCTTTTCATTTCAAATATTAGGAAGATAGCCTCACAAAAATATAACACTAACAGTTAGCAGTACTTTACAAGTAATAGGTACTTTTATCTTCACAACAACACTGAGGTAGGTGCGATTTTTATTCCTGTTTTACATATGAGGAAACTGAGTGGTTAAGTGACTTACTCAGGGACATACAATTAGTGTCCAAGGTTGGATTTGAACTCATGTCTTGCTGACTTCAGATCCAGCACTGTATCCACTGCACCAACTGCCTACTTTAATACCTAGCCATCTTCTAAATATAAATTATACAAGAATGTACTTAAAGATTTGTACAAAGAGATGTAGAGTGAGACCAGGACAATCAGAACAGTGGGTATATCTATGCACCCACATACATATGTACATACGCACATGTATGTATGTTTCAAGATTATATGTGTAAGTGTGTACATGTATGTGTATATGCACATTCGCATACATGTATATATTTACATATAAAATGTATATATACACTTCAACGTAGAATAATAAGTATGTATGTATAGACAAATATGTTTTTTAGAAAAGAAATAAAACAAAGTCCAAGTTAGTGGTTTTTGGAAAGACTGGGAAAGGGACACAAAGTAAACATGATTTTTATTTCTTAGTTGATCACTAATTCAATTTGGTCTACTTTACTAAATGTTAGGTGCTCTATGTCAAATTAATGATCTATTTAGTATGTTTATTTGTCTTTTTTTGAGGATATGTTTTTGCATATATAGTATTTTTTTAAAATCTTCAGTAGGGAATTGTTTCTTTTGCAAATAAGAGTAATTTTTGCTTGAAAGTTTGGAGCTTAAATTCACAGTACTGGTCATACTCCAGTTGGATGTCTCCTTGGGAAAGATTCAAGGGGATATAGACAAGAATCAGGCAGGTTGGTAAGTCATGGATGAATGTCTATCTGTACCAAAGGAGGGAGATGAGATCATAAATCTGTTGCTGTACTGAAGCACTTTAAGAAAAGAGAATCATTTGGAAATTGAATATTTTCTCATTGAGAGTATTTTGATTATTTGAGAAGACTGTAATAGAACCCATTAAAATGCAAATACTAAAGGGTACATTTAGTAGTTTGACTGTTTTTAAATGTAACCAAGAGTATTTGTGCATGGGTGTGTACAGTCACATGTGGCATTTCAAAAAATAAACTTGATGCTTTAAACAGAAGCATGAGAAAAAAAATTCAAATTGCCTAACACCATTTGTTATGCCGTTTCATACTGACCTCCTCAAATCACTTTTCTATAATTATCTTGTTTGTACATATTTCTGACTTCAGCAATGAGGTTTATAGGAATCATGTTAGTTTTAATTAACTGGTTTTGATTTTTAGTAATAAGACCCTTCCCCAATCTGCCACTTTAGCTGGTTTCTGCTTATTTTATCCTATGCAGAGATGCATAGCAACCATTCCTGTTTTTCTGTGTAAAAAGAGGCCTTTGTGCACTTGAAGATTGTCATCCAGCCTCAACTCTGACCCCTCCCTAAGACTGCTATCTCTCTATTTATGGAGCCTGTGTCCTAGTATAGCAAATAAGGACTGTCCAAAGCTGAATAGAACAGATTTATTTCCTTCATACTTCCTATGTACCTTGGTTACTACCTTCTTTGAAACATAAGGCATGCAGTAGAAGCAGGTGGCTCAAATTCACTTCATTTTAATCTAGTACTCAATGTGTTAAATACCGCTGACTCAGGCTTGTGATTAATTTCTTCTTCTCTAACTTTGCTCCTCCTCTCTCAGATCCACACCCAGTGACTAACGACATCAGCAGTTTACTCTGCTCTGTGGATATAGAGTTAGAGTAATGCTTTTAGCAAAGTGCTCCATAAACAGTAACTTGGATGTGTACAGAGCAGGAACTAGCAATTTTGATGCCCAGAGTGAGCAGCACAAAACAAGCCCTTATATTAACTTTTTAAGACAAATTTAGTGATGGGGGCAGGGAGATGCAGGGAGAGTCCCTAGGATACCTCTATATTAGAGGGAGATAAAGTCTCCAAGACACTAGCCCCATGAGTCGAGACCATGGGATATTATAAGGCCACTCCTTGGAAGGCCAGCATCTAGGGAAGGGTTGTAGGAGTGTGGCCCAGGAAGGAGCTCATCTGTGGGGTGGCCATGGAAGGGCTGTGGTGGTGGTGGTGGTGGTGGTGGTGGAGAGCAGTAGGCCACATATTGGCCTCCTCTTTTATCTAACTACTCTTGTAAACTAGGCTCTAAACTCAGTTATTTCTATTTGGGGAAAGCACGTATGTGCTGTCAGTGCCCTGCGAATTGTGGCGCCCTAGGAAAAAAGTTCCATTTATCCCGGTCAGGTTGCAGCACTCTGTGTGTGTGTGTGTGTGTGTGTGTGTGTATGTGTATACACATATACACATACATATATACACATATATATCCATCCATACACAATACATATATTATATATACACACACACATATATACACATATACGTATCTGTGTATTCACACACACACATACTCTATAAATATATATATACACACATACACATACATAGACACGCACATACGTATACACTGTATTTCTTTTCTTCTGTTTTTGTGTATTCAGTCTTGGTTAGGCCCATCTATTTTTAATGCAGATTAGGAAACTGAAGCTCAGAGAAGTTAAGTGATTTACCCACAGTTAATACACATTGCAGATGGAATTCAAACTGAGGTCTCCCCTAAACTCAACTCCAATGCTTTTACCACTATATCATGCTGCCTCTTTGACCTCTCCTACACAGTCATGTTCTAAATGGTATTTGTACACACACATATGCATATATACATATACATACATATATACACATATACATATACATATATATATACACATACATATACACACACATATCTCAATGTTCCTGATTCAACATAGCACCGAGTTGTTTTCATATTTATAACCTCACCACAGGGCCTTCCTGATAGTAGACACTTAAGAAATATTTTTTGAATTCAACTGAATTGGTCATTAAAAATATTTTTGATTCTGCGATGTTGTAAGACTCATAGTTATACAACATTGCTAGGAGAGTTTTAGATTTAAAGAGAAGGACCTTTTAAAAAAATTTTTTTATTAGTATTAAGTAGTTTGGGTCATCGAAAATGTACAGTTTTTCAAATACCATCCAGATCAATTGCCTTCTGCCCATAGTATCATAGACTTATGACTGGAAGAAGTCAGCCGGTCCAAACTTTACATTTTTATAGTTGAAGAAACTGAGTCTCATAGAGATTGAGTCAGGGCCCCTCATATATTACATATACTTAATAATAATATATGTATTACAGAATACATATATGAATGGACTAATTCCTCAAGCTGCTTGTCTGGTTGTATGTGACAATCTGAGCAGTATGCCTGTTTTTATCCACTTTGTTTTTCCAGTATGGATTATATGGCAATCAGAAAATCTCTCTAGTTTTCTGGATCCATCTCTTCTTGCCCCAGGCTGCTGCTGCTCCTGACACCTGTTCCTATCCTCTCTTTTCTGGAGCTCTCTACATCTGGAATTTTCCACACTAAAATCTTCAGTTCTAGAGCATTCCACACCCTATACAAACTTATGAATTGCGCCTTCCTTCCAAAGGAAGGTGGGAATCCAATTAAATGCACTGAGCACCCCAGTAAAACTTGGGGCCCTGGATGACTCTGTTGTGCCCCAGTGGTTAGGCTGCCCTAGTTTTTAGGCTATTCCAGTATTTGTGTAGTCGTCCACTTCCCCAGCTTTGGAGGTGTCAGCTTCCAACGTCAGTGTTGGGGGTGAGGTGGACATGCTGTGCTCTGGTAGAGAAGATGAGACCCCACCCATATGCCACACAGATTAGGAGGTATGACTTGAAAGTGGAAGCTGAGTGGAACAACGCTGAAGAATAGCCTTTTCACTAGACGATCTTTGAATCTCCTTTCTCCTACCATCCCTTGCTGCCCCGACCTTCTCACTCAGTGCTCTCACAGAGAGCTCTCAAGCCTCAACTTTTGCTTGTGTAAGTTAACACACGTCAAATAAAGCCTTGCTGCTTTTAGTCAAGATACGCTAAGAAGCATAGCTTATACGCAGTAGGCAGCTAGGTGGAGCAGTGGATAGAGCACCGACCCTGGAGTCAGGAGGACCTGCATTCAAATCCAGCCTCAGACACTTGCCACTTACTAGCTGTGTGATCCTGGGCAAGTCACTTAACCCCATTGCCTAGCAAAAAAAGAAAAAGAAAAAAAAAAGAAGCTTACACACACATCACCTCCCTGATGTCATGGTCCTCTTCGGGAACAAAGGACAAACAACAACAAAACGGAGAATATGCAAACAACTATGTATATACAAGTTATTTACAAAGTAAATTGTAGGTAATCTCACCGAGTCAGGGGATGGGATGCCTTGGGCGAGGAATAGCAAGGAAGCTAGCATAGCTAGATCCTAGATTATGGGGTGGGGTGGAGTAGGCCCAGTAAAGCATAAGAAGACTAAAAAGATAGGAAGAGGCCAAGTTGAGAAGGCCTTTAAAAGAGAGAACCACTAAAGTATTGGCCAGTTTGCCTCTTTTGAGTAGACCTTCTGAGTTCTCAAAACTACTGTAAAAGATTGGGGCAGATGGTTAGAGTAGTCATACGTATTTTTATGAATCTCACTGAGCAGCCTTTGTAGTTTTGGGGGACATTTCCTTTGGGACATCAAAATCTCTGATAGCTTGTTTTTATCCTGGAATATATCTATCAATCACGCAATATTTATTGTATACCTGCTAATTGTAAAACTACTAGATTTTGTAATGGTCCTATGCCATGACTTATCTCAGTTGTATCTATATTATTCATTCCTCCATTCATTGATCCATTCATTCAACAAGCTTTTTTTTTTTTTCACAGTGTTATTAAGTGTCTACTATGTTCCAGGCCCGGGGTATCTATTATGTTCTAGGTCAGGGATGGGGAACTTGCGGCCTCAAGGCCACATGTGGCCCTCTAGGTCCTCAAAGAGCAGCATTTGAGGACCGCCTCAAGGTCGAAGGTTCCCCACCCCTCTCTGGGTGCTGGAGATCTATCTGAAGGGTAAAAACAAAACAGTATCTACTATTGAGAAGTTTACATTCTATTTCCTCTCATTTGCTCACATTTCAGAGAAGGCTGTAAGTTCCCTGAAGACAAGGGCAGCTTCATTTTTTTTTACTTCATATTCACAGATTGGATCAAAATACCAGAAACATAGTAGATACCCAATAAATGTTTGTTGAATTTAATTAAATTGAAATAAATTCAATATACAGTGAGTTATTCTGTCTTGGGCGTTCTTCATGCTCCTACTCATCTACTCATCTTCCAAATAATGATGTGGGCCAGACCAAATGACAGGTTCTTGGTACAGTCACTAGAAAGTTTTATATAAAGAAGTACCTTTTCCCTTGCATTAACAACAACAATAATAAAAATAGACACCATTTAAACTTGTATTTAAATAACATTTTTCTTCCAAAAGCTGAAAGGATCTTATTTATCTCACTTGGCACTCCAAGTCACCTCAGTGCATTTTTCCTTGTGCTGATGTACTATAAACATATAACCAGTTTATTAGTTTAGCCTCATTTAGAGGTTTCTTTTAAGAGAGCTGATCTAAAGTTTCCTCTGGACATGAACTGTGAAATTC
Organism: Vombatus ursinus; assembly: GCF_900497805.2. NCBI lineage: Eukaryota > Metazoa > Chordata > Mammalia > Diprotodontia > Vombatidae > Vombatus > Vombatus ursinus. Next base: position 16,340,443 of record NW_020954591.1, on the reverse strand, counting down.
CCCTGACTGATCATGACCTCCTTTCCTTCTTCATTTACCTATACACTTTTCTTGAACCTGCTTTTTACCTTCATGGGGATCTCTGGACCCTTAGTCACTCCCTAGTCTCTCTTCATTTTTTTTTCATTCAGTGAAATTTTATGTTATCCCCAACTTTGTGAGGTAGGTATTATAGGTGTTTGCGGAACAGAGGCTTTAAGATGCTGTCACAAGAACAAATCACAATATTTAGAGCTGGAAGGTACTTCAATGGAGTTCTAATCCAACTCATGCCTGAGAAAGAATCCCTTCTTCGGCACTTCTGGTTGAAGACCTCCAATTAGTACAAAATCCACTACCTCCTGAGGCAGCCCATTCCACTTTTGGATAGTTCTAATTACAAGGGAGCAGCTAGGAGGTACAGTGGTTAAAGCACCAGGCCAGGAGTCAGGAAGACTCACCTTCCTGAGTTCAAATCTGGCCTCAGACACTTATTAGCTGTGTGACCCTGGGCAAGTTACTTAACCCTGTTTGCCTCAGTTTCACATCTGTAAAATGAGCTGGAGAAGGAAATGACAAATCACTCCAGTATCTTTGCCAAGAAAACCCCAAATGGGGTCACAAAGAGTTCAGCATGACTGAAAAGCAACTGAACAAAAACACATTTAAGACGCTGTTCATAGGATCATAGATTTAGAGCTGGAAGGGACCTGAGATGGCTTCTATTCCAATCTATTTATTTAATAGATGAAGAATATGAAGCACAGAAAAGTTACATGTGTCAGGCCTGGAATTTCAACCTGGTCTTCTGACTACAAAAAGGCATTGTGCTGAGGTATTATAGCTAAAAGAGGAAAAATTACTCAATCACTATCCTTAAAGAACTTATAGATTAATGGATGAATGGCATGCACACAAATACATATAATCCAAGGTAGAAAGAAAGTAATAAGTGCTAAGAAGAGGTCCAGACACAGAGCTAAGAAAAAGTTGAGAAAAGTGAGGCCCCTTTAAGGTATGCATGCATGTGAGGGGAATTATGGAAGACTTCATGAACTGGGCTCTAAAAGATGATTAAGGCTTCAATAATAGTAATGTGAACGGAGGCCATTCCTGGTATGGCAGATAGACTGTGTAGACACACAAACACAGGATAGAACAAGAGCAGCTAATATGGCTGAAACAGAAGGTTTAAGAGGGCAAGAGCTTTCAACAGCTGAGGAGAATACATTGATAAAGGAGTTAAACATAGCAGGGTCAGAACTCTGAAGTAAGGGACAGGAAACTAGAAAAAGGCAAGAGTTAAAATTAGGAGACTAGGGAGATAACTGTGCTGAAAGAAACAATGAACGTGATAAATACAGAGAAGCACAGAAGGACTTATATGAACCGATGCAAAATGAAATAAAGAGAGCCAGAAAAACCACGTCCACAAAGATGACAACAACGCAAACAGAAAGAACAATGACGATACAACAAAAAACGAAGATTGCAGAATTACAAAGAACAAGCTTGGTCCCAAAGAGGAGATATGGGAAAATACCTCCCCTGCTCCTTGGCAGAGGACAGTGAACACAGGTGTGAGCCATTGCATAAAACATTAGACTCTTTCCATACGTTTATCAGGTTTGCTGATTTTTTCCCTATTTTTCTTCTTTTAAAAAATTTTATTTATTTATTTAGTATTTTGTTTTTCCCCAATTCTATACATGTGTAGTCATGCAAAACATTTCCACGTTGTGAAAGAAAACATAAAGAAAAAAACTCAAGAAAAATAAAATAAAATCTGTATTCAGACACCATTAGTTCTTTCTATGCATATGGATAGCATTTTTCATCACGAGTCCTTCAGAGTTGTCTTGGATCATTGTATTGCAGAGAATAGCTAAGTAATTCACAGCTGATCATTGCACAATATTGCTGTCACTTTGTACACAGTACATTTACTTTCATCAGCTCATGTAAGTCCTTCCAGGTTAAAAAATTCTTTATTATAAAAGATGATTCTCTAGGAGATACAGAAGGGAAAGGAGACATAGGTAAATCTAGGTGATAAAAACAAATAAAAATATGTATATGTGTACTTTTTTTTAAAGAGAGAAACCAGGGAGATACACACAAACACACACACTCCAGAGAAAAAGACAGAAAAATGACAAAATATATAGTGTGTATATATATATCACACACACACACACACATATATATACATACTTTATTTTTTTTTTAAAGAGAGAATACAGCTCCCTTACCTGTAAAATGACTCAATTTAATATGATGATCTCTAAGGTTTGCCATTTCCTTCCTCAATTCATTTTACAGATGAGGAACTGAGGCAAACAAAGTTAAGTGACTTGCCCAAAGTCACACAGCTAGTAAGTGTCTGAGGCTGGATTAGAACTCAGGTCTTCCTGACTCCAAACCCAATGCTCTATTCACAGAGCGACCTTGCTGTTCTACTGTCTTGAATATGATATGTGCTTAAAAAAAATTTGTGAAAGAAAATAATCAAGCTGGTAGAAATGTTAACATACGTATTGCTAACATTTAGCTTTTTATAACAGATCATTAATTTATTCAATAAATATTTATTAAGTATCTACTATTTTCAAAGCACTGTGTTAAAAAAAAAAAAACACCATAGGAAAATAATAAAAGTAAATCTGATCTCCAAGACCTTATGCTCTGTCGGAAGAGATTAGACATATGCACAGGCTAGATTAGACATATTTGCACAAAATGGACAATATAGGAGTCATCTTAGTTTCTAATTAATTCTCATTAAAGTTAAATTTGTCACTAAGACCTTTAAATTGGTATCCAATTAGCTAATTAACCTCTTTATCCACTACTCCTCACATTGGAATCCTTGTCTCAGCCAAATCAACAACCTCCTTAGCATTCTTGCATGTCTTGTCTGTTCCCACTTCTAAGCTTTTGAAAATGCCACTACTACCTGCAAAGACCATTCTTATATGGAATATCTAAATCACTTGAACTCACTGTGTCTCAGTTTCCTTAGGTGCTAAATGGAGATCATAATTCTTTCACTACTTAGCTCATAGGTTTGTGAGAGAAAAAAATGCTTTTAAAACTTCAAGGTGCTATAGAAATGTGAATTGTTTACACACACACACACACACACACACACCCTCTCTATATAACTGTTGCCTGACAGTGGGTTTTTTTCTCTCAGCTATCAGATATCTGGCAAAAAAAAGTCATATACTCTCTTTCTTATATAATTCACAATACTCAGTAAATATTGCTTGTTGACTGTTATAATTCCTGGTCCTCCCTGGTATTTACAATACCTCCTACAAAGGAGGCAAGTTTGTCAAATTAAATTGGAAAGACTTTAAGGAATATTGCATGTTACCCCTTCTAGCCCATTAAGATAAAAATAATGAGAGATTTAGGTCTAGTCATGTTTTTCCACTAAGTACCTACTACATACAATGCATTGCTGCTTAAAATGATTGGTATCTCTGGCTATTTCACAAGATGACAACACTGTAATTAATTGGAATTGATTTTATTCATAACATTTCATTTATAGGTCCCTTCACCAATTTAACTCTTTATTTCATATCATAAGAAGCAAATTAATTCCTGTCTTTCAAGAACCTTTCCCTAACAGAGTGGCACTAATCAGGCAATATGTCCCTTCTACCAAAAACAAAAAAGGCACACTAAAAATAGAAGGGACTAATGGATAGAAAAGATTTAATCTTTAATCAGACATTTTAAATTCAGGTGGGAATAGAAGGCACTTACAAGCTTTGGTAGGGCAGGTAGATAGTGCATGGGATAGAGTACTGAGCTTGGAATCAGGAAGACTCATGTTCCCAAGTTCAAATCTGGCCTCAGATACTTACTAGCTGTGTAAGCCTGGGCAAGTCATTTAACTCTATTTGCCTCAGTTTCCTCATCTATAAAATGAACTGGAGAAGGAAAAGGCAAACTACTCTAGTATCTTTGCCAAGAAAATCTCAAATGAGGTCACAAGAGTCAAACATGACTGAACAACAAACATAAGCTCTGGCATATATTCTGCCTTTAAACTCCTACTATAGACCTCCTCCTGGGCAAATCTGGCATATTGACTTTTGGTATTTTCTCTGGGTTCCGTTCAGGGCCTATCAGTACTAGGCAAATAAAGGCCCCCTATAAATATGATTTAAAGGTAAACTCTTTACAGAGCAGCGTACTCCTTAAAAGTCAAATCAATATAATGAATATTTGATTAATAAATGTCTTGCTTAGCCAATATTATCGATCTTTTTGTTAGACTAGAAATTACTTCTCCTCAGGTTTTTTTTTTATAATATTGATTACAAAGAGGGAATAGAGAATAAGCCACTCTATATTCTATATTTGATTGTGCCATTGTTCATCATGATGTGAATACAAACTCTAATCTCTTGGGCACATCTGCTCTATTCTTTACAAACTCCTCAACATCCATAAACTTTCCCTGCAATGTTCTATCCACCTCCTCCCTTCAAAAGAAACATGATTTTACCCTGAGTACACACAACACTCTGCATTGAAGGCCACACTTTTCAGTTTTCTCTCTAAATTGTCCTTTGAATTGCTGTCAGACTCATTCTTATGCCTCAATCTGGCCATGGATATTTCTTTGGCCGGAATATTCCAATGAGCTACTCTTACCTATGACATTAAACCAAAACTACTTAGCCTAGCCATCATGCCTTCCACAATCTGCTGCTAGATTTCCATTCCTATGCCATGTTGCTCCCTTCTATATACTCTATGCTCTAGAATAGACTACAGCTACTCTTCACTGTATGTTTCTCTCTCTGTGCCAATGCCTAGAACGTCCTCTCCTTTACCCTCATCCTCATCACCTGTTGAATCCTTTACTCAGTTCTCATCCTCCTTGACCTTCCTGTCACTTTTGACACTATTGGCTAGCCATGACTCTTGGATAGTTTCTCCCTTGGCTTTGGTGACACAGTTCTCTCTTGGTTCTATGCTTACCTGTCTAACTTTCCCCTGCATGTGCCTACATCTGCTTCCCATTCCCTACATTTTGATGGACCCCAAGGCTCTGTCCTGGACCCTCTCCTTTCTCCCTCTCCCTCCCCTCCTCTATGTCTATACTCACTCCCTTTCTGACTTTATTAGCTTTCGAAGATTCAATGATCACCTCTATACAGATGTCTTCCAAATCTAAATTCTCAACCCTAAACTCTCTCCTGAATACAATACTATGTCTCCCAGTGCTTAATGGGTATGTCCCCTTCCACGTGTCCAAAACGAAATTCTTGTAATAATAACCTTCCCTTTACCTTCCCATTTCTGAGTTTGGCATCACCATCCTCCTAGACACATTAGCCCTGACACTTTAGAACCATCTTTTACTCTTCTCTTTCCATCACATACCCATTTTTGTTGTTTATTGTTTTGTTTTGTTTTGTTTTGTTTTGCTAGGCAATGGAGTCAAGTGACTTGCCCAGGGTCACACAGCTAGTAAGTGTTATGTGTCTGAGGTCAGATTTGAACTCAGGTCCTCCTGACTCCAGGGCCTGTGCTCTATCCACTACATCACCTAGCTTCCCTGACACATACCCATTTTCAATCAGTGACTGAGTCTAATTTTCTTTCCATGAGATCTATCGCATTTATTCCTTTCTCTCCACTTATGTGGCTACCACTCTGGTTCAGGCCCTTATCATCCTGGACCTAGATATTGGAATAGCCTCCCAGATGACCTCCCTGAGGATGGCTGGTTCTCCCTCTAATCCGTTCTTCACACAACTGCACAAATATTTTTCATAGGGTAGAGATCCACATGTCACTCTCCAACTTCTGTGGTTCCCCATTTGCTTTTAAGCTGAAATACAAACTATTTGGCCTCATATTCAAGCCCTCTGCGAGCTTGTTCCAACCTAACTTTCCATCCTTATTTCATATTGTTTCTCTTCATTCGTTTTATGATCCAAAAACTTAACATGCCTTCTCTCACCTCTGTGGTTTGATCAGTCCATCCCCTATGCCTAGAATGCATAGTGTCCTCATTTCCACTTTTAAGATAAGGCAACAATGCAACATTTATTTAGTGTTTACTATGCACTAGGCACTGTGCTAAGCACTGGGGATACAGTACAAGTAAAAAAAACAGTTCCTGCCCTCAAGGAGCTTTCCATCAAATAGGAGAACATGGCACACAAAAGAGAACTGAAAAGGAGATTGGCAAAGGCTGCTGCCTCTACTCCAATTTTCTTCCCAACTGAAAGTGCTCTATCTCTCTCTTCTAATTTTCATGGAGCTCTTTGTCTGAATCTTTCCCTTGGCTCCAGAACTCCTTAAGCTCCTTGAGAATAGTGACTGTATCCTATCTTATCTGTGTATCAACAAGGCCTACTACAGCATCATACATATAGTAGATGCTTAGGAATAAAGGAAATAAGCATTTATTAAGCACCTGCTATGTGCCAGGCACTGTGCTAAATGCTTCACAAATATTATCTCATTTGATCCTCACAGCAACTCTGGAAATTAGGTGCTATTATTATCCCCATTTTACAGTTGAGGAAACTGAGGCAGACAGAGGTTAAGTGTCTTGCCCAGGAGCATACAACTAGTAGGCATCTGAGGTTGGATTTGAACTCAGGTCTTCCTGACTGCAGGCCTAGGGTTCTATCCACTGTGTCACCTAGCTGCCTATGATGTTCAATAAGTATTGGTTAAATACTGAATGAATGACAGGGTAAAATTTGGCCTGAACCAGAACTCCTTGCCCTCAACCTCCCATTACTAAAAGCAAAGGTGGGGAAGGGAAGAAGTTCTTGATATAGAGTTCAGTGTGAACAAAGCCAAGGAGGTGGGAAAGTAGCAGGTGTGTTCCGGGAGTATTCCACTTTGGGGGAGAAACTACTGTTGTTCTCATTCACTGCCTCCTCTGTAGGTATCTGGAAAGGATATCATCACAAGTCCATAGCAGGAAACTTGGTATTTCTTTGGCTTAAGGGGACTACTTGTCATCAAAAGAGCCCAACACTTTCTCAGTGCTCTACCAAAGATGGCTATGTGATCAGAGAGACTGTCAATTGAGCACAAGAATAGTAAAGAAGTGGCTCTGCCCAGCAGAAGAGCTGTGATATCTAGGTAAGAAGTAGACAAATGGTTTTGTCTAGCAGGTGACGCATAGTGTTGGCTGTAGAGACCCAGGTCTTCAAAGCTTGCTGCCAGAGATAGGAGTTATACTAAGTAGATTATTTTCCCTCTTCATATGACTCCATGTTAAATTTCTGTGTGTTTACTGTCCCCCACAGATGTCCTGTGCACTGGTGGGAGAGTGTGACTGAGGTTTATGGGTGGGCTGTTTTAATTTAATTCTTCCTGTTTCTGTCTTCTATTGAATAAATATTGTGATTTTTCTTGTTTTTGTTTTATGTTGAGTAAAGAGTGAATAAAAAAATATCTATAACAGGAAGGGACCTCAGACACCAACTGATTCATTTTATAGATGAGGAAATTGAGGTTCATAATTACCCAGGTTTTAAATGACTTACCTAAAGTCACACAGTCAGTAAGCATAAGAAGTGGGATTTGAACTCATGCCCTCTAACTCTACCTCTAGAAATAAAGGAACCCATTAACCCATGATTCTTGAATGAATCTTCATTAACTATCAGCAAAAAAAAAAGGTCATGCTGAGTACAGGATCCCTGGGGTTAGACAGGGATCTTTCATCTTAGAGTTCGTTAAACTGCAGAGGAGGTAGTATTCATTTTTAAGAGAGGAAGTCTTATAGAAGCAGCTTATTCAAATCAATTGCTGAATATATTTGTTTCTGATTGGTTCCTCCCCCAGGTCTCTGACATTTTTATTGTTGGTAAACTGATTACCTAATTCAGGCTCCCTAGGAATATACAGTGGTGGAGATGTTGATTTACAAATACTAAATTTTTCCAAATCATGATATCATAGGATCTCAGTTGAAAGTGGTCTTATCATCTCTCCTCCAGGCTAAACACCCCAATATCTTCAGCCAGTCCTTGCTTGGCAGTTTCCAGGCCTCTCATTATCCTAGTGACTCTCCCATGGATACTTTCCCATTTATCAGTATCTTCCCTAAAACATGGCACCCAGAATAGAACACAATGCTCCAGCTGTGCTCTGACCGGGGCAGAGGACAGGAAGACTATCACCTACCTCATTTTGGATACTTTTCTTCTATTAATGTAACCTAAGATGACAGCAGCTTTTTTTAGACTATTATATCACACTGTTGACTTAAATTGAGCTTGCACTCTGCCAAATCCTTCAGATTTTCTTTGTGTGAACAATTATATAGCTATATCTTCCCTATCTTGTACTTATGCAGATAATTTTTTAAAAACTCAAATGCAAGACTTTCCATTTTTTCCTGTTAAATTTCATCTTACAGTTTGGGTCCCATCATTTGAGCCTGTTAGTATCTTCTTTTCAAGCCTTACATTACCAATCATTTTTTTTTCTATCTCTCCCAGCTTTTTTTTATCATCCATACATTTGGTAAGCTTCATATCTGTATCATTCCCATGATTGATAAAAAAATCTTGAACAGAACCATGGTAAAGATAGATCCCCTGGGCACTCTACTAAGGATCAGCTTCCAGGATGTTAGCTTCTTAAGATATTGTTCATATTATTTAGGGGCAGCTAGGTGGCACAGTGGATAGAGCACTGAGGCTGGAGTCAGGAAGACCCGATTTCAACTTCAGCCTCAGATACTTACTAGTTGTGTGACCCTGGCCAAATCACTTAACCTCCCTTTGCCTCAATTTCCTCATCTGTAAAATAGCACCTGCCTCCCAGGGCTGTTATAAAGCTCAAATGAGATAATAATTATAAAGCATTTAGCATAGTGCCTGGCATATAGTTGTTGAGTCATTTCAGTTGTGTCCAACTCTCCATGACTCCATCTTGGGGAGGTTTGCTTGGCAAAGATGTTGGAGTGGTTTACCATTTCCTTCTCCAGCTCATTTGGCAGATGAGGAAACCAAGGCAAACAGGGTTAAGTGACTTGCCCAGGGTCACATAGCTAGTAAGTGTCTGAGGCCAGATTTGAATTCAAGTCCTTCTGACTCCAGGACCAGCGCTCTATCCACTGCATCACCTAGCTGCCTTGGCATACAGTAAGTGCTATATAAATTTTAGCCATTGTCATTATTTCTCTATAGGCTTATATTACTTCTTCAAACCTATGTTTTTTGCCTGTTAATGGACACTGATGCCTAAATTACCCCCATAGAAACTAAGCCTCAGTTTCCTCACTTGTAAAATGAAGGGGTTAGATTACATGATTTTTAAAGTTCTTTCCATCTTGAAATCCTATGAAGCTTAGTGCTTTTCTTCTGGCAGGCAGCTATTTCTTAGTTTTCTTGATAAAGGGAGACTTCAAAGAAGTTCATTGGTATCTCAGCCATTTTGACAATCCTCATATTTCACTCTCCTCCTTTACTTAGTACATTACTTCTTTTCTAGTATTTCCTTCCCCTGATATATATTTTTAAAAGCTTTGTTTATTCTCCTTAGCTGCTCTGACAAGCGTGGATTCATTCTCCCTCTTTGCTGCCTTATCTCCCCCTCAGGCTTGAACTTAATCTGAAGGTTCCCAGACATATAGTTTTCAGAGAGGAAATACAACCAAAATCCTATCAGCCAATTTCCAAAATGTTGAGGAGGGTCCATAGACATCAGCACAGCGGCAGGCCTCCCCATCCACGTTCCCACATTTGTTTAAGCTCACTTGATCTGCCTTATCTCCCGCTTCTAATGATCTGAGGAACATGGTTTTCCTTTTGTTGCTTTTTCTCAGACAAGATTAACTGTTATTCCAATGACTTAAAACGTGTTCTTAGTTTTAGGCCTGCAACCTGGGATCCCTGTTAAGTGCACCTGACCTTAACCTTGAACTTGCTTTGGAGTGAAAGCCAATTAAGCCAGCCTTGGCCCTAGAGATCTATATTGGAAATAAACAATGATTGGATTTCTTGTTGGTTCTTAGACTCACAGAAATACAATGTGGCTATTTGTTCTGCATATTATATCAGGTGCCGGGACAAGGTACAGAAGAGAACTCAATATTCAGTCATCCAGCACATAGAGTATTTCAAGAACACAAGTGGGACGGGTGAAAAGAAACTGGATAATCTCTCCTGATTCTTCCACAACTTCATAAGTGAAATTTGTGTTTGCAATAATAAATGAGAAAACTGAGCTTCAGAGAGTTGAAGCCAGTTGACCAAGGTAAACGGAGCAGTTTCATGCTGTTAGTTTAGCTGCCAACTTGATCTTCTTTAATGTATAGGTCTGACCATGGCACTCCTGCTCAAGAAACTCCAATGACTCCCAACTGCCTCTAGGATAAAGTAAAACCTTCTTTGTTTGACATTTAAAGCCTTTCATGATCTCGTTCCATCCACTCCATTCCAGTTAACCTGGTGTAAATTGCTAATCCCTGTATGTGACGTTCCATCTCCCATCACCAACCATTTGCACAGGCTATATCCCCCATGCGTGAAATGCTCTCCCTCTACAAGTCTTAGGATCCTTATCTTCTTTCAAGGCTCAACTCAAGTGCTGCCATGTACACTAGGCTTATCCCAGTTCCCTCATCAGTTAGGGTCTCTCCCTATCCCCACCTCCACCCCTGAAATTATTTTTTATTGATCTGAGTACATGTTGTTCTTCTCCAAAGAACACAAGTTCTTAGAGGACAAGGGCAAGTAGATGGTGCATTAGACAGAGACCTGGGCTCAGGAAGACCTGAGTTCAAATCCAGTCTTAGATACTTACTAGCTGTGTGATCCTGGGCAAGTCACTTATCCCTATTTGCCTCAGTTTCCTCACCTGTAAAATGAGCTGGAGAAGGAAATGGCAAACCATACTAGTATCTTTGTCAAGAAAACCCCAAATGGTGTCATGAAGAGTGAGACATGACTGAACAACAACAAGAGGACAAAGTCCGTTTAATTTTTGTCTTGTTATCCTCAGCACTTACCACATGTGCTGCACTCATCGTCTCTGCTTAATAAATTCTTGAATAAATAAAAAAAAATTAGAGCTTGTATCTCTTTGATATCTTGTGCTCTTTCCACTTGTTGGTACTGTTTGTTCTGGCATACATACATACATATATATGTATATGTGTGTGTAGATAGATAGTATCTTCATTCAACAAATATTTACTGAGTATATATTGTCTGTAAAATACTATGCTTGTGGAATCATCATGGCCAAAAGTACTATCAGTGATGGGCACTCTCTGGGAAATGACCTTCTCCATCATACTCAGTTCAGTTACTTCTGGGACAGCAGACACAATCTGTTAGCATTCTATATTTGAAACCTCTCAATCTTGGAAGAATCTGCCAGGGCTCCCCCTATACTTGTATAGCCTTTGAAAACCAGGAGTCACCTCTAGACCAAGATGAAGAATTGGAGTAGTACCATTGAAATGCTTCATTTGTCACTCTAACTTGACTGTAATCTCCTCAAAGGCAGGCATTTTATCTAAATGGCTCCTAGAATGCTAAAGTTAGATCACAAGCTGGTTAGAAACCAACTAGTCCAACCATCTCATTTTTTAGATGAGGAAACAGAGACCTGGTGATATTAAATGACTTACCAAAGGTCGCACTGATGTTAAGCATCAGAGTTGGGATTTGAATCTAGATCCTCTTATTCTAAGGGCTAGCACTCTACTGTACCTTATTCATTATTTACATCTCCTATAGTACTTATCTCAATTTTATGAAAAAAATTTTATTTATCTTTTATTGGTATCCATATTTACTTTATTCATCACCAAGTATAATACCTTCCACATCGCAGGTACTCATTATGAATTTGTTAAATGGATGAATGAAAAAAAGCACAGTTTAAGCACTTAATATATGCCAAGAACTATATCAAGTACTAGAGTTACAAACAGAAAAAGTCCCTGCTTTCATGGAACTCACACTCTAATTGAGGGAAGCAACACATAAGAGAAAAGCTGAACTGGAGGACAAATGGAAAGGCCCAGAAGTCCAAAGGATGCAGTGGTGGTGGGTATAGCAAAGCCTAAAGGCCCTTAATTACTTAAGTAGTTAAGATAACAGTGCTGGGAGACAGCAGGGTCTATAGTATGGCTTGGAGGACATCCAGGAGCAAGGGTAGGGCAGGTGGTAAGGCCAGATGGCCCTCCATCTCATGGGAAGAAAGGTAATTGTTGACTCCCAATTGTTCCAAGTTCCTATGAGCAGTCAATCAGCAGGACATAAGGAGGACAGCAAGAGGTGAGGATCCCCCTGGTAGTGGTAGTTCTTCCCAAAGCTCAGTCATCCCAGATGGGTTCTAGGAAGCCCAAAATCAGGACAGGGGACCAGTGGGGAAGGGAAGATGGATAAGGAATGCTAGTGTTGGTGGTCTTCCCACTGCCACATTCTTCCTGGCTGCCCATATTCCTCATTTGATATTTATATAAAAGATGCCTCCTTAGGGTATACAAGGATATCATCTTTTTTTTTTTTAAGTAAAGTATATTTACTAGAGGATTTGCAAATACAAGTGTTCCTCATTTTCAATAAAATCAATATGAAAAACCTCAAACCTTATAAAAGTGATTCTTTACAAAGTGATTTATCTCAGGATGACATTAAATAGTGACTTTATGAATTTAAATTATCTTCTTTCTATTCATCATGCATCCTTTCTTCTAAGAAGCCCAGCTTCAAACTTGTTTACTTAATCAAACTTATTGACTAACCTCACCCCACAATTATCTTTTACTTTATCTGAATTCTTTCAGCACTCATGTATGTAGTCTATACCACACTGTAAGATACTTGCTTACAGAGTACCCTCAAATTTCTTTCTAACTATGTCATGTATACAGAGTCAAAACTAGGTTGGAGGTGAATGGGGCTTTGTTCCAGAACAGGAAACTAAAGGGTTTTCTGAAAGCATCTGTAGTCCTCTACAGATGAAGGTCGGCGTGGGGCCCAGTGGGAGTGGGGCCCAGGATAAGATGATGAGAGGGAGGTGGAAGTAGGTTAGATGAGGGACAGTAGTGCTGCTGCAACCCGGGGAATATGCCTAGGATTCCACGTCTGTCTCAAAGTGTTCTTCAATGAGGGGGGGAGGAGGGTAGAGGTCACCACTGTCAGCCCTGAGCTCTTCAGGAACTTCCTCAGAACTCATTTGACTCTAGAGAAGATATATATCAGGTGCCAGCTACAGGCTGAGGGTAATTTCCCTAATCACAATCAACTACAAGGGGCATTTCAGGGATAAAAATTCCTATTTAAAACTATGTGTCTTCTCTGGAACTGACATTTCATGGGGAAGAAAGAACATATACACAAATAAATATAATAAAATTATAAGATACTGTCCCCTTAAGAGATAACTAATGTGACTGCTCAAAGAGCCAGAAAATTATTTTATAATTAAGAAGTTATGAAGAACGTAAGGTAAAATCCCTTTCAAAGGTGAACAATTTGGTGGCTGACAGGGCAGAAAAGAAACTTTTGTTTAATAAAAAATTGTTTAAAACCTGTGTGCAAAGAAACAGTTTTCATGTGGGATAGAGGCAGCCTGGCTGTGAAAAGGAGTGGAAAGCAGACTTTTGCCTAAATAAAAAAAGGTTTAAATTACCTTGTAAAGGGTGTGAGGTGATGTTCCTTTTGTGGAAACAATTTGGCAGCTAAAAGAGGCAGAGGAAGAATACTTATTTTCTAAAAACTTACAAAATACAAGTGAGAAGAGACAGTTTTCTGAGAAACAGAATGCTAGGAGGTCCATTTACAGGGTTGAGAAACAGCTAAGCCTGAAGGGCATTGTGGTTCTTTAATTTCATTTGCATGTAATTTTTTAAGGCTTAAGAGGTTAGAACTCAACAATGACTAATCAAACAACTGAAGACAATGGGATGACTAATAAGGACTATTAGATTTACAACTAAAAGAAAATGGGGAGTTTAGTTAGCTTTTAAAGAAATTTCCTATGGGAAAGGTGATTCCCATAACTGAGTACCCACATTCTCTGATTTGAGCAATTGAAGATGGCTGGAATGGTCAGGGACAGGAAGGAGAGAACAGAGGAAGAGAAAAAAGACAGGAGAGGATGGAAAAACCAACGCTGAAGACATGGGCAACAAGAGTCAGATGATAGGTGGGATTCAGCTGCTAGCTCCTGACTGGCATAAAAAGGAGGAGGAGAGGTATGAGGAGGAGGCAGTACCTTTGCTGACCCTTAAAGAAAGTCAAGGATCATGAGAGGCAGAAGAAAAACTGGTGTTTCATTCCAGGGTTGTTTGTGCAAATGCTTGGATGTACAGGATAAAATGTCAAATTCAGGAAACTGGGCTTTGCTAGAACATGGAGTTTGTAAAAGGGCATACTATAAGATAAGACTGAAAACATAGGTAGGTACCAGATTGTAGAGAACCTTAAACACCAGGTTGAAGAGTTTGTATTCTATTTTATCCTAAAGGCAATGGGGACCCACTGAAGATTTTTGAATAGGGGAATGACATGATCAGACTTGTACTTTATATAATTATCTTGGCAGCTGTGTGACGTATGGATTGGAAAAGGGAGAAAAGTGGGAGAAGGGAGATCAGTTAGGAGGCTATAACAATTGTACAAAGCAAGAAGGGACTTGAATTAAGGTAGTGGCAGAGTCTGTTAAGAGAAAGGGATGGATGTAAAAGATATGGGAATAGAGGGAAGAGTCAAGGACAGTTCTAGGGTACAAACTTGAGTGAATGAAGGGATAATGGTACTCTTAATGAAAATGCAAAATTTTAGAATATAGGTTTATTGGGGGGAAAGAATGGATTTTATTTTGAGATGCCCACAGGATGTCCAAGTGGAAATGTCAGCAGGCAGTTGGTGGTATGGATTGGAATTCAATTGACAGATTAGCACTGAGTATATAGATTTTGGAATATTTTTCAAAGAGATGATAATTAAACCAATGGGAGTAGATGGAATCACCAAGAGAAAAACAATTGAGAAAGAAAACTATTGGGAATAGAAAACTATTGAGAGGGCCCTGGACACAACCTTGGAGCACACACAAGCCTAAGGGGCAGATGATGGATAATAATTCAATAAAGAAGACTGAGAAGGAATCTTCAGAGAGGTAGAAGGAGAAGGAAAGAACAATATCACAGAAGCCAAGCATAATCAACAGTTCAAATGATGTAGAAAGACCAAAGAAGATGAGAATTGAGAAGAAAGCATTAAATTTAGCATTAAATTAAACTGAAGTTTGTTCAGGGGAACAAGAGAGAGGAATACATCCAGGCTTAGCATCTGTTATCATTCATCTTATTGCTGAATGTGACAAATTGTCCCTGAAATATGGTTTGACTCTAGCCTGAACTCAGAAAGCGTCCTGCTTTTCTCTTGAATCTCATCCTCACCGCATCACTCTTTCCATGCCTCCTCAACATACCTCTTGCCTTGCATCTTACTAGCTGTATGCTGAAAGCCCAACACTCTGGGAATTGGCTCAATACTCCTCCTGTTTTTCACACGTCCTGAGCTCAGCCTTCCCTTCTGCAGTCTTCCCACTAGAGTTGGCCTCAGTGGAGTTGCATCCACAAGACCCCATTCAGCCAGCAGTTCCATGAGAGACGTTCATTTGGAGCTCTTCACCAGTCATGAATTTTTTCTGCTTTATTCTTCTCAGTGGCAGGGTGCATGCGAAGGCCCCAGTGTCCTAAGTGTTCAGTAGTAGAGCAGATAGCAAGGCCCAGAGCTCCTTAGGTTACAGAAGTAAGTCAGATGAAAATGACAGGAGTTATAGGCCATAGGGACTGGAAGGGCTGGAAGACATTAAGAGGCAGTTACAAAGGAGATGGTTAAATCTAATGACCCTCCATTCCACAGGAAGGAAGGAAGTTGCCAACTCTCACCTCATCCAAGGCCTGTGAGCAGCCAAGCAGACCAGGTGAAAGACAGGAGGCAAAGGGTTGGGGAGGGTGCCCCCAGTGATGGCAAGTCTTCTCGCTGCCTGGCTTCTACAGGTGGGTCCCAGGTGGCCTCTAGGCAGCAGAGAGGGTAAGGCAAGAGGGTGGGGCAACTATGGTGAATGGACTCTTGCCAGTTTCCTCTTGAGTACTTCACAGTGATAAGACTAGCAACTATGCTACCCCAGGAAGAGGGTAAAATAGAAACATTCTGCCAGTGAATCTGTTGTTGTTCAGTCATTTCACAGTCACTCAACAAGCATGTGTAAGAGGCAGGCCTTGAACCCAGGTCTTCCTAATGCTAAGGTTGAACTATACCCACTACTCCTCACGGCTATTTCTTACAGGAAATTTTTATTAAATGAGCAAATCGATCAATATCATTCTTTTACCTTTATTTCTCTTCTTTATTTCAACTGTATTTAGTGGAGAACTACACCAATATATTTTTTTTAATAGCAGTAACTTTGACACTAGAGAAAAAGATCCATTTGGATTAAAACTATGAGCAAGCACAAACTGCCTACAAGTAACAACTACAGTGTCAGGTATTGAGCACCAAGAATACGTGTCTAGAGGTGTTGTTGTTGTTGTTGCTGAGTTGTTTTCAGTCCTGTCTGACTCCTTGTGATTTCTTTTGGTTTTCTTGACAAAGATACTGGAGTGATTTGCCATTTCCTTCTCCAGCTCATTTTACAGATGAGGAAACCAAGGCAAATAGGGTTAAGTGACTTGCCCAGGGTCACACAGCTAGGAAGTGTCTGAGGCTGGATTTGAACTCAGGAAGAGGAGTCTTTCTAACTCTAGGCTTGACGCTCTATCTACTGTACCACCTAGCTGCCCCTCTGAAGGGAATGAAGCCATCAAATGAGCAGCAGACCTAAAACTGAAAATAAGTAGGATTCGTGAGAAAAACTGGGATGTTAGTTACTTTAATAGCTAGCTTATTAGTTGCTTTTGATAAAAACAACAAATTATGACTCAAATCATTAATGATCGGGACCTAGGGCTTATAAAAAGACAACTTAGGTACAATGCAATATAAAATTGGAAAGACGATAGAAGTGTTGCTGGGCTGGTAAGGATAAAGGCAGGGCTCAACGTGGAGCCCCCTCATTTGTGCCAGGCCCCTCCTCCTCGCACAATACTGCCACTTGGGGCTTGTTTGCCCAGCCCCTAGACAGAGGAGTCTGTCCTACAGAAAGAATCTACTCAGTGTTAGCTTCCCTTCACCAAGTTTGCCTGCCTCGGGATTTTCTGTGGAAAATAAAGCAATAGAAATAACACCCACCAAAAGTGCTGAGGCAGGATGTACTCTAACAGGGAGGCGCACTTCCTGTGTGCTTTCTAATATAGCAAGTCTATATTAAGGTCATTTAAAGCAAAAAGGTTGAGGAAAATAAGCAAGTAATCATGACAAAGTGCTGAAGTCAGCCCTAAGAAAGGCAGCTCTACTCCTCCAGTCTAATAAATGAGGGAAGTGGGATTGTTTGGTGAGAAGCCTGGCAAGGACACAGGTGGATTGCATTCATTACTTCCTCTATAGCAGGACTGACTGAAGCCACACAGAAATGGGAATTCAGGAAGCTGTGCAAAATATATTGGGGTTAAAGGTCTCTGGAAAAAGGACATGAATAGGCTCTTCTACACACAAAGACTTTCCTATGCTGGTGACACAATGGAAGAGCAGTGGGCCTGGACTCAGAATGACCTGAGTTCAAATTCAGCCTCTGACATTTATTAGCTGTGTGACCCTGGGCAAGCTACTTAACATCCATTTGCTGTAGTTTCCTCAACTATAAAAATGGGGAAAATAATAGCACCTACCTTGCAAGGCTGTTGTGAGGATCAAATGAGATAGTATTTGTAAAGCTCTTAGCACATTTGTTGTTGTTGTTCAGTTGTTTCAGTTGTGTCTGACTCTTTGTGACCCCATTTGGCGTTTTCTTGGCAAAGATACTGCAGTGGTTTTGCCATTTCTTTCTCCAGTTCCAGAAGAGGAAAACTGAGGCAGGGTTAAATGACTTGCCCATAGCTAGTAAGTGTCTGAGGCTGGCTTTGAACTCAGGGCTTCCTGACTCCAGGCCCTGTACTCTATCCATTGCCCCATCTAACTGCCCTGCCTGGCACATAGTAGGTACTATATAAATGCTTATTCTCATTTCTCCTCACACCCCACCTTCTACTTTTATGTCAAACCATGGGGCCTCAGACCAAGCTTCACGACCACATCCTAAATACAAAGAATTATTAATGATAAAATATTTACAATAGCATTTATATGTTTTACAAAGTGCTTTACAAACATTTGATGCTCACAACAATCCTGGGCGGTAGAAACTATTATCATCCCCGTTTTACAGATGTGGAAACTGAGACAGGTGGCAGATAAGTAACTTGCCCAAGGTCACATAGGTACTAAGTGCTGGAGGCAGGATTTGAACTCAGGGCTTCCTGACTCTGGGTCTAACTGCTCTATCCATTGAGTTATTTAGCTAATAATAGCTGACATTTATACTGCATCTTAAGATTTATATTTGAAGGTTTACAAAATGCTTGAGACATGCATTATTTCATTTGAGTTTAATGTAGTGGACTGGAGTTAGCAGACCATGGTTCAAGTCCCAACTCTACCTCTTACTAGCTGAGTGACTATGGGCAAAGAATTTAATTTTAATCTTGATTTTCCATGTCTTCATCTGAAAAATGGGGATAATAATCCCTGCATGCCCTACCTAACTGGGTGCTATAAAGAAAGTGCTAACAGTGATAGAAAGCTAGCTTTAACATTCTTGTGAGGGTGAAAGTCCAAGAATCATTATCATCATTTTTCAAGTAAGTGAACTGAGGGTAAGAGAGGCAGGTGACTTGCCTATGGACATTCAGCTAGGAAATTTAGGAGCCAGGCTTGAAATCCAAGAATTTTGGTTTCAAGTCCAGCATTCTTTTAATTCACATAATAATGCCAATGATCAAGATCCTGATTGTTTCACATTCATTGAGACAATCTATAAGAATTTATGTAGTGTGTGGTAGAGAAGAAAGAAGAAATGTCTGTTGCTTCCATTGAGAAGCACATATGGGGTAGTACTGCCAAGAGACTGCCTCAGAGGGTTGTCATGAGGAAAACATTCTGTGAACCTTAAAACTGTTATCATATTATTATTAATAAAGGCAAAAGCATCACTATCATCAATGTTATCTATCCTATCTGTTTTGATGGGATTCTGATAGCAGAGGCTCAAAGATAAGTTGTTCTGCGAGCTATAATCAATAGTCAATAAACATTAATTAAGCACCTACTGTGTTCCAGGTACTGTGCTAAATACTGGGGATACAAACATAAAAAAGAAAGACAGTCTCTGCCCTTACAATCTAATGGGCAAGGACAACTCACAAAAAGAAGTTGAAAAGTGAGGGCCAAGAAGAAGGACCTGATAGGAGGCATGGTGGAGAAGGCAGAAATATTCCAGAGTATTGTTGCCAGGGGAGACTTGAGGAAATGTGCTGAGCTGAGTTCCCTCTTTAAATGAAAGTTTGTTGAGTTTATGGCTCTACACTTCAATCAGAGGGTCAGAGGGTAGGGATAAGGTGAAGGCTGATGGGATCACTTAGGATGATGAGATTTTCCCAATAATGAGCTTCCTGGATCATGGTGGACTATAGGACAAGTGAAAAAAATGAAAATCTTTTGTAATTGAATAAGAGTATTAGGACCTAAACTCATCTTGTTTAGAGTCACAAAAGCATGTTTGTGACAACTCTACATGATTCCACTCACTAGATCTGTATATTTTAACAGCTTTTCATTCCATGTGGTTTGGAGATTATGAATATGGTATGGTAATATCTATTAAAAACATTGTTACAAAATTTTTATGTATCATTGTTATGTACAGGCAATGGTTCCATCTATAATGATACTATGGTTTCAGCACAATCTGCTGAATTATCAAGGATATTATAGGGCTTAATTTTTATGGATCATTGTTACATATAGGTAACGGTTCTATCAGTAATGATACTATGGTTTCAGTACACTCTGTTGAATTATCAAGGACATTACATAGTAGTATGAGGACTTGTCATCTGTTAGTTTATAAAAGCTAATAACCTTGTACATCATTCTAGCCATCTGCTCATGTCTTTTGAACTAACTTTTTGTTGTTCAGTCATGTCTGACTCTTTGTGACCCCATTTGGGGTTTTCTTGGTAGAGATAATGTTAAATGTTTGCCATTTCCTTCTCCAGCTCATTATACAGATGAGTAACTAAGGCAAACAGGGTTAAGTGACTGGCCCAGGGTCACCCAGCTAGGAAGTGTCTGATGCTGGATTTGAATGAAGATGTGTCTTTCTGATTCCAAGTCTAGTGCCACCTAGATGCTGGAAATACTTGATTGATGCTAAATTTCTGCAACCTGCAGTGATATGTTGTAGTTTCCATCATTTCACTGAATAATTTGCTTAACATGTCCAGACTCCTCCAGGATCATCTTTCTGTAATTTCTGGCAGCAATAAGCAAGTATTATTATTAATATTGATAATGATTGATTACATATCATAATATTATGATAATAATTGATGATGATGATGATGATGATGATGATGATGAAGATGATAATGATATAGTCTCTTCACTGGCTTCCTAATACATATAGCAAGTTAAAAACAATGAACTCAGGGTACATTACATATTTTTTCCTGATAATTCAATAGTTGATTCCACACCCCTGCTCCAACATTTCTCTTTATTTTTCTCTGGCAGATGTGCAGACCATGAGAACAGTTTCCTCTTGAAGCCCAAATGTCAAGTTTCATTTTAAGGAGGCTTTTCTTTGTTTCCTTGTTCACCAAAGCTTTTGAGAAGAGTTATAAATTTAATTTCTTCCCCTTCACCTGAATTATCCTAGCCATTAGAAAATATATCCCTAGCTTCAGAGAGACAATATGTACTACCAACAAAGAAACTATATGTACATTTAGATCAGGGAATATAAAGATCACTGGCCTAGTTTCTAATCTTGGTGCTACCATTAACTAACCATGGTAAAGTATTTAGGCAAGACATTTAACTCACCTGAGCATTTGTTTCTTTATCTATAAAATGAGTGGGTTTCACATAAATTATTTAGCTTTTCTGTATATGACTACCACCAAAGTCCAGTGGAAAAACAAAAATTCAATACAAAATAACTACAGAGTATATAAAACATTTGAGGATTTACCTGCGAGACACACGTGTGTTATATAAATACAGGTATAAAATACTCTTTATAGAAATAGACAGATTTTAATAATTGGAGAAATATTCATTATTTATTATAGACTGAGCCAATATAATAAAAATGACAATAATATCTAAATTAACTTACAGTAGCATACCAATCAAAATACCAAAGGATTACTGTGTAAAGCTAGAAAAAATAAGATAATTCATCTGAAGGAACAAAAGGTCAAGAATTTCAAGTAATATCATGAAGAAGATGGTAAGAAAAAGGGTCTAGCAATATTAGATCTCAAAACTATGCTACAAAGCAGTAATCATAACAAAAACAACCATTTGGAAGTGGTTAAAAAATGGAGGTAAATTAGTGGAACATATTTGCTGTACAACATACAAAAGCCAATAAACAGTATTATAGTATGAGATAAACTCAAAGATCTAAATATTGGAGTAAAAATTAATTATTCAACAGAATGCTGGGAAAACTGGAAAAAAAAACAGTCTGGGAGAAATAAGGTTTAGATCACCATTTCAAACCACATACCAAGACAAGCTCCAAATAAATACATGACTTGGAGCAGCTAGGTAGCAGAAAGGATAGAGTGCCAGGCTTGGAGTCAGGAAAACTCATCTTTGTGAGTTCAAATCTAGTCTCAGACACTTACTGGCTGTGTAACCCTGAGCAAATCACTTAATCCTGCTTGCCTCAGGTCCTCATCTACAAAATATGCTGGAAAAGGAAATGGCAGACCACTCTAATATCTTTACCAAGAAAACCCCAAATGGGGTCACAAAGAGTCAGACATGACTGAAAAACGAGTGAACAACAAACACATGACTTAGATATAAAATATCACAGTATAAGCAAACTAGAAGAGGAAGGAAGGAAATACTTTTCACAATTATGAATTAATGATCAAACAGTTAAAATTAGAAGGGAAACAGCTAACTGGATAAAACCTTTGCAGTTAGGTTCTCTGATAAAGGTCATATGTCCAATAAGTATAAAGAACTTATTCGACTTTATGAGAATGGGAGCCATTCCCCAATAAATAAATGATTAAAGGAGATGAACAGTCAGTTCTCAAAAGAAGATTTCAACAACTAGAAGAAATATTCCAAATAACTAATAGCTAAAGAAATACAAGTTAAAACACTCTGAGATTCCAATTCATTGTCATTACCTTACAAAGGATGATAAAAAAAGGAAATAACTATTGCTGGAGGAACAATGGGAAGATGGGCACATTAATGCTTTGTTGATGGAGTTGTAAATTTGTCCAGCTTTTCTCAAAGCAATTTGGAATGATCTGTCAAAAGTCACTAAATTATGCATATGTTTATCACAAGCAATATCCACATTAAGTCTTTACCAGAAAAAGGATAAAATAAGGAGGAAAAAGATCCATAAGTAATATGTATTTGTATGTATATATATGTGTGTGTGTGTGTGTGTGTGTGTGTATATATACATATATATATATATAAAGACTCATATGTTTTATACACACACATACATACACACACATATTACCTCTATCTGTTGCAGCAAAGAACTATAAACCAAGGGGCTGTTTACAAATCTGCAATGTTTAAACAAGCTGTGGTATATGAATGTAATGCAATATTATTGTGCCATACAAAATGATGAAAGGGACAATTTCAAGGAAACCTGGAAAGGCTTATATGAACTGATACATAGTAAAGTAGAACCAGAAGAACTATTTACATAACTACATTACAAAGAAAAACAACTTTTAGAGCCTTAAGAAATTGGATCAATGAAATAGCTAGTCATAAATCCAGAGGGTGGATTATGAAGCAGCTAACTGGGTAAAATCTTTGCAGCTAGGTTCTCTGATAAAGGTCTCATACCCAATATGTATAAAGAACTGACTCGAATTTATAAGAACAGAAGCCATTCCCCAATAAATAAATGATTAAAGGAGATGAACAGTCTGTTCTCAAAGGAAGATTTCAACAACTAGGAGAAATATTCCAAATAACTAATAGCTAAAGAAATCCAAGTTAAAACACCTCTGAGATTCCAATTCATTGTCATTACCTTACAAAGGATGATAAAAAAGAAAATAACCTCTCCTGACAGAGAGGTAAGAGACACAAGTTACAGAATGGGATGGGGAAGCTAGGTGGCATAGTGGCCTGGAGGCAGGAAGACCTGAATTTAAATCTAATCCTGTATCACCACCACCCCTTCTTCCTCCCTTTCTCCATCTCCTTCTTTGGCCACCTGAGAACAGGATCTTGCAGCTTCTCTGGACACAAGCCATATTGGAGCTTAAATGAGGAAAAGGGAATTGAAAGGCCAAGCAAACATTGGAAATGAGGCATAGACACCTAAGCCCTCAGGCCCTGACCCCTGGCTGGCTAGCCCAGACTTGGTTCCCTCCCTGCCTGCTGCATGGATAGCAGAGTTTTAGCATTGGTGTCTTATTCCTGGCTCTCTAGGAACTGTAATTTTGAAGCTGTAGCTGTTGGTGGGCACTAGTTTGGCCATTAAGTGGAGGAAGGCCAGTCAGAGGGGTGAGGGTAGGTGCTACCTCTATGAAGCTTGACTGTAGGACCATAATAAAGCTGGTAGAGCCTTGGCACTCAGAGGAGAAGGAAGAAAAAAACCCAAAAAACAATATATATAATTGTGGGGAAAGCACTTTATAAATACAACACTACATATGAGTTGTTGTTATGTCTCTTCAGTATACAAGGTTTAGCAGTAAACAAAAGAATCCAAAGGCTATAATGACTAGGCAGAAACCTCATACATATATCACAAATCTTCCCCCCCTTTTTTTTAAGAAGAGAATCAGGAGACACTAAACATGGTGAACACCAAATAAGCAACTCAATCAAAAAAAATGAATGAATGAATGAATGTTCCAACAGACAGGAAACAGCTGGATGCTGATGTGGGAATTATTTCTGAATCAGCTGTCTATGTATATTTAATTTGTTACTATTTGTGACTGTCAATTTGTTACAACAAAGAATAAAACTGATACCAAATAAAAAGAACATAAATGAAAATATATAGTGTCCAATTGGGGTAACTCTAACTCAATCTACTTAAATAAGCTATTGAATTTTTTGAAAAATAGGAAATTAATAAAAGAATTGATATTGATTGATTCAGACTATCACCATTTTCTAAGAAAGTTTAACTAATTTAAGTAAATCACCACAATACAAAGACCCAAAGAGCCTAAAACTCTTGCTGTCCTTGCCAAGCCTAGATGTACAGGTGTATTTATATACATATCATGTGCAGACAGTGCAGAGGATAGTGGATTGGGCCGAAAATTGAATAGAAGGAAGAGAGTTGTGTGGATTATAGAGCTACAAGGGTAGACAAGGGCAAAAATGGCTTAGAATACAAACTTGTTGGTAAAAGCTTATGGAGAATGATGGTAGGACATTTTGAACAATATTATCTCATAAAATACAAACAAAAAAAGCAATGGAAAAAAATAAGTTTATAGAAAGCCTGGCAAGCAATCCAATTGAAAGAGATGAAATTTAAGAAGAAATTCAATCAGAACAAATGGAAAGTCTTGTATTTAGACTCAACAAATCACCTCTGCAAATACAAGGTGGAGGATGCTAGTCACTAGTTCATCTGAAAAAGATCTGGCAGTCTTAGAGGACTATTTAAAAGATTATTTAGAGGACTGTTAGAGAGTCAACAGTGGGATGTGACAGCCTTCAAAATTAATGCAATCTTAGGCTGAGTGGCATAGCTTCCACAAATAATGGATGACAGTCTTGCTATACTCTGCCCTGATCAAATATTTGGAGTATTGTTTTCAGTTCTAGGGATAGGATAGTGGAGGCCTTCAGTTTATACTATATGAGCATGAGTTGAACAAACTAGGGATGTTTTGCCCAGAGAAGAGATTTGGGAGAGAGGGGAACGACAGGTATATTCAAGTAACTGAAGACCTATTAGCTGAAAGGGCTCTTAAACTTGTTCTGCTTAGCACCAGAGCATAGAATAAGATTCAATGGGTAGAAATTATAAAAAGGCAAACTTGAGCTTCATGAAGGGAAACATTTTCTAACAATCCAAATCTGGAATGGATGATCCCTCCAGTGATACTGGCCCCTTGGCTGTTCCACAAACAAGGCATTGCATCTCCCCACTATGAGAGTTTTCACTGGTTGAGTTTCCATGCCTGGAATCCTCCCCATCCCACCACCTCCTGGTTTTCCTGGCTTCCTTCTAGTCCTCACTTAAATCCTACCTTCTACAGGAAGCTTTTCCCAATCATCCTTAATTCTAGTCCTTTCTCTCTATTTATTTCTCTAATTTATCTTACATAGCTTGTTTGTATATATTGTCTCTTCCATTAGACTGTGAGCTCCTTGAAAGCTGGGGCTGTCCTTTGCCTTTCTTTGTATCCCCAGCACATAACACAATATTTGACATGTAGTAGTTGCTTCAATAAGTGTTTATTGACCAACCGACTGCCGGCCTTAGAAGGGAGTGGATTTCTCCTCAATGGAAAATTTCAAGAAAGAGCTGGATGGCCACTTGTAGGGTATGTGGTAAAGGGTATTTTTTTTCAGGTATGTGTTGAGCTAGATGACCACTGAGGTTCCCTCTGAACTTTTCAGTTCTAGGATTCTATGATCTTGAAAGCCTATCAGTACAAAACTTGGAGGAAACTTCCTTCAAGTGAAAACTTCCACAAAAAATGGAACCCATCTATCAATATTTTTACAACAAGCTATTTTCTCCAGCAGGGACTGTGGAGTCATGACGCATGGACCCTAATATCATGATTCCCAGTGATGAATGAGGAATGGTGATAAATGGGGACATAGAGATGGCACTGAAGAAAACAACAACCGAAAAGCATCTAAAGTAAGCCAGGTAAACCAAAGAAGCATCTGTGCTGTGCTGGAGGTGACAGTTTTAAGGATGCTGACAGGTTGATTCTCAATTTACCTGAAATAGGGGAATATATAAAGAGTGGCAAAGTCACGCACCTTGTAGAAAATATTTTTAAAACCTACTAACCCATATGCCTACTGCCTATCTTGAAAAAATCCTTGTAAAAATAATCTACACACACATCAAGGACACACTTTATAAAGATACGAGAAGGGAACAAACAGGCTTTTGCAAATGATATTCTACAACAAATCACATCTTTATGTTCTTTCATCTGAAGCAAATGTGTAGAGACTACAAAATCCCACTGTGCTTATTTCTATTAACTATGAAAAAGCATTTGAAATAGTAGAGGAAAATGCCACCATAATGGCTCTCCTCTAACAAGTTGTCTCTTGTGATTAAGTTAAAATTTATCTAAGAGTCCTTAAAAGATGAAGCAACAGAGATAGATTACTTTGATGTGCTTCTGATTAGCAATGTCAAGTAAGGTCTAAAAAAAAGAAGATACATGCTCACCGTAGATGTTCGGCATCATTATGGCGGATATTGACATCTTTGTCCAGTACGGTAAGATCTTCAAATGTTCTCCTTTGCACACAGCCTTGTTCAGATTATATCAAGCCTCACAGCATTATAGAACTTCCTAAATGATATCCATAATCACTCAAAAGAACTATCCATACAAGAAAAAACAAGTGGATAAAAAAGTATCTATTCTTATAGACATTATCATGTACATTTGGGTGGTTAACATGTAGCACTTAGTTATCTGTCTCTGAGATAGATTCTACTGATCAACAATTTTGTATATCCAAAAATAAGAGGCATAATCTATATATTGTTTTGAAATACCACTATTACATACCCTTTAAAATGTGAAATTTTACTTAAAATATTAATGCCTCTCCCTTACAACATAAAGAAAACAAAATAGCAAAAAAGCAATTCAATTTAATTCAGTTTACTTTATTTCTATTAGAAAGGAGATTCTCAGCTAGATATGGGTTAAGTGGAAGGGCCTCTGAAGTCTCTCCCAATTCTGAGATTCTATGATTTTGTAATACAATTCAATAGACCATGTAACCACCATGTACAAAGCCTAAAGCTGCTCATTGTAGGAATGTTTTATCAGTATTCTGAGGGAGGTAAAATGGGTAAACCCTTAGCTTGAATAGCATGAGCTAGTATGGTAGATCAAAGTAACACATATAACTTTTCCTTACAAAAACATGGGGGAGACTGTTGGTACATTTAAATGCATTCAGTTAAAAGCAAGACTTCACCACTTGTCTTTTTTTTTTTTACATTTATTTCCACATCTTCCCCAAATAAGAGCCTTTGGTGCAGATTATACATCTGCAAATTAGCTGAATAGAGTTAACTTAAAAGCCTTTGTTAGTTTAGTTTCCATAAAATGATTAAATATCCCTCTGCAATTTAAAAGCTTATAATAATATTCTCTTTTGTTGTTGTCCTGCATGGTTTAGGTATCACTACTAAACAGCTGTTCCAGTTATACTGCATTTGGGATGTTAAAACCTCTTTCCTTTTAAATCCATTTTCTTTTCACCATACCAGAGCAAATATGTGGTATATCAGGATAGATGGAGGAAGTCAGGGAAAGGGAAGGAGTCAGTGGGAGAGAAGAATGGATGTGTCAAAAACTGAAAGAAATTGAGTATACTCTTTTATAATGTGTGAACAGTTATGGAATGCCGGGGGATAAATCTTCCATCTCCATATATGGAAACTGCTAACTAAGAGGCAATATACAAGCTAAAATTACCTCTACCTTATGTACCTTTGATGATGGTGGTCAAATCACCATTTGTGCTCTTCAAGTTCTTTCTTCTGTTAATTCAATAAGATAGATTTCCCCTCAAGGAATCCACTCTTTGATTCTTAATAGTTGTTTGGAATGGCTTTTCATTAAGTGAATTTTTCAAGACTGAATGAGGATTGCAAGGCAAGCTCTGATGAAGGTTTATGCATCCTGCCTACACTAAAGGTTAGGGCATTTAGAGCAGCTGCATAGGGCAGAAGGGTCAAAAACACAGTCTCCAAGGACACATATGGCCAACAACATTCCCCAGTGCTGCCTACAACAGATTAAAATGTAATTGGTAAATATTTAACAAAATAAATGAAAATAAAAGTAAAAATAAATAATATCACATTTTAAAACTAAGTCAATCTGCAGCCACAGGGATCCTTAATTACCACCACTCAGGAATTTGTTGTTTGGTTGTTTCAGTCATGTCCGACTTTCTGTGACCTCATTTGGGGCTTTCTTGGCAAAGATACTGGAGTGGTTTGCCATTTCCTTTTCATTTTACAGATGAGGAAACACAGGCAAACAGGGTTAAGTGACTTACCCAGGGTCACACAGTTAGGAAGTGTCTGAGGACAGATGAGGCTTCCTGACTCCAGGCCCAGCAATCTACCTGCTCTACCACCTAGCCACATGTTCCAGAATACTGAGAAACAAAGTAACTTAACTAGCAAGACCCTTGAGAGAAGTGTCATCCATGGTGGAACCTTCAGGGAAGTCATTCTTTCCTAATGCTCACCTTCACTTTCAGAAAATAGTTAATGCAGGGAAGACTTGGCCCACTGACACCACAGTCTGCTTTATAATAGACACATCACTGGATTAGCATCCCCAGTGACACAAAGCAGCAGGATGCCAGCAGTAGCTGCTAAGAGTACAGGACTCAACACTTCGTGAGTTTCATTCAGTTCATTCAGAAAGCATGAACATCTTCTTGGAGCCCCCAAAGATTTTTTCTCTTTATCCTTTGTGAAATTGATTTGTGCCCAGGCTCAGTCACAAAGAGACACAGTTGCTTCCCAGTAATGTGGTTGGTAGAAATGACCCTTTAACTCTGGGAAACACAGTGCCTGTGTATAGGGGTCAGGTGGGAAAATGGATTGATTGTCTACTGCTTTGGAAAATGGTTCAAATAAAATGTAACTTCTCATCTATGTGAGATCACTGGTACTATTTTACCATGATGCCCTGGAAAACTAGATTAATTACTAAGCACTGTTTCTGAACAGAGACTACTTAAAAGGAAACCACAGGCTTTATGGTTGTAGAGGGAACAGTAAACCATTTAAGGTCAACTTCACGTCGCTGGCTTGGTGATGCTAAAAATGACTTTAACTTTTGTGTTATCCATCTATGGTTTGTTTTATGAGGAGAAATATATGATATATTTTGCTTTCTTTCAAAGTATTTTTAGCATACATGAAGCAATATGTCAAAGAATATTCTCAGATATCAAGTGACACCTTTTTTAGAATATGAAACAACATTAGACTAGTATATTTTTGAAAATTTAATGGAACAATAGAAGTCACACCAATAGAATAATTAGCATTTTAAAAAATCAGAAACAGACAAGAGCTAAAGGTCACATATTTTGTAAAACAGGATCTCCCAAATAACTTAACACTGCCATAAGACTTCTGGGATACCCTGTATATTGATTGGTTGAATGAATGAATGAATAGCATTGATTAAACACTTCCTATGTGCCAATCACTGTGCTGAATGCTAGAGATATGAATATAATAGCAAGAGACTTTACTTTCCAAGAGAGTCAGCACATGTAGAGGAATTATAGCCAGGGAAGGGAGCTGTGGTATGAGAAGTCAAAAAGATGGTAAGTGAAATAAGAAGGCAGTTCATTGCTATTCCCTTTCCAAAAATAATGGTAGTATTGATTTGACTATATTTCCCAGAACAAGAGTTGTATGTGGGGAACAAAGAGGAAAGTCTATGGTCCCAAAGAGTACCAAGCTGAGAGGTTTATATCCTTCCAATCAAAGCTTCTGGAGGCTCTATTTGGAGGATGGCCAAGGAGTGTATTAAACTGTTGGTTGGCACTTCCTTGTACTTAGGTGTGGCCCCAGGAGCAAAAATCAATCTGGACCCTCAGAAGGTAGCCTTATTTCTCAACTTTGTGGAAGGGGATGGAGAGGGGAGGGAAGACTGTCATAAGGAGTCTCTTCATTAATTGATTGATTCCTTCACTTAGTTCAGCTGTCTCAAAGGAAACTGTCCCATAGAACCTTATTCTTCCATTCAGCATTAAAAGCTGAAGTAGACTACTTTAGACGGTTTATCTATTACTATTAGAAGGTATATTAGAGACCTTTTAGTCACACTCCTTATCATTTAAGAGATGAGGAAATGGTGTCGGAAAGGTTAATCAGTCACCCAAGGTCCAACAGCTGGTTAGAGGCAGAACTGGGACTCTCATTCAGGTCTTAGAATCCCTACTCCAGCTCTTCCCAAACCATACCTTCCACTGTCTCTATCAGATGTTAGCAAACTATGGCTTTCTGCTTGTTTTGTACGGCATCTGAGCTAAGAATGGTTTGATACTTTTAAATAAAATTATTCTATTTAAGAATTAGCTTAGGGACCATATATAACAGTAGATGGCCATTCCCTGCTCTGGACAATGTACTTAAGAACCAAGAGAAACCAAAGATTTGCCCAGGAGTATCCGGAACTGAAATCCATCTCCTTCAAGACCAAAAGCAGAAGAGGAACAATTATGCACCACAGACAGAAAAACTGATTCCAAGATTGGGGGTGGGACAACCCCACATTACAAAGGAGTTACTTCACCACAGCCAGGGATGACTGTAGACTCCCTGAGGGCAGGGACTATACTTCCTTCACTTTGTATTTGTACCTCGGTGCCTAGTACCTAATAGTTACTTAATAAATGCTGTTGATTGATTGGAGTCCTATCAACTTGCCAGAAACACCTGGATTGAGGAACGCTTGAATGCCCCAAATTCCTTGCTTCTGATTTATAGCTAATGACTCCCTTATTTTCCATCAAGCTTTCTATATCCAAGGGTAAATGGTGAAGCTGGAATGTATTAATCGCCCATTTGTGGGAAAGAAATAAGAAAAGCTAACCTTTATAGAGTGCCTTAAGCACTTTAGATATAGTGTTTCTTTTCATCCTTTTAATAACTACGTGAGGTAGATGCTATTATTACCCCATTTTACATATGAAGAAAACCCAGGCTGAGAAGTGACTTGCCCAAAATTACATAGCTAGAAAATATCTAAGTCAGCATTAGAACTGAGGTCTTGATGACTTCAGGTTCAATGCTCTATCCCCAATAACAAACTGCTTCATAAGAGTGGTTATGTTATGCCAACATTGCATTGGGTGGCTGTCAGGGAAATCATTTGAAAAAAAGAAGAACGTGTTAAATAAAATGAAGTCACCATGAAATTTAGGGTTTTCATTAGACAGGCTAAATGATTTAGATCCAGGTTAAAACACCACACAATCTTCCACAGAATGTAAAAGTCTGGAGAAGGGGTCAGGACATCCATGGGTCAAGTATAATAGATGATTCAACTGATGACTCTTATGAGAGAGCTAATGTTTAATTCTATCCCAGTGGGTGGCCCTTAGATGTCATTTGTGATGAAAGAGACTGTTTGTGCATACAGGCCCATCATCTGGAGATAGGGACCCTACTCCTCCAGTTATTGGGCCATAAACCAACTTACTCTGCTAATGCAATAATAATAAATCTCAATTGAGATTGTCGACTATACTGTCATCTGTAGAATCTCACCGTTCTCAAGGGAAGGGGGTTGGGGAAGAAAAGGAGGAGGAATGATACTGAAAAATGGAGATGAAAGTCCCAATTTTAGTTTTCAACCATTAGTAAAGTGCATTGCTTTTGGAAATAAAGATGTTTTGAGATTTATAAAATAACTTCCATGATTCAGAAATGAAAGCTCAAATTGGAAATAAGAGTAAGAAAACCCAACAGGAGCAACCCTAGTGAGTGACAGCCTGTCCTGAACTCTTTGGAGGCCAGTAGCTGCTCAAATAGCCCTCAATATGAGGGATGACAATTTGGGTGTGCCCAAAGGAATTCAGGTCAGAGCAAGCTATCTATGGTCCAGAGCCCCATAAGATCAGGTGAATTCTGGGACTATTCTCCCCAGGGAATGTTTATGGTCAAATAAGTCAGGTCCTTTAACCTTTGAGTTAGAGTAACATCTCCAGAAGACACTTGAAAAGGCCAGGACAAGATGAGAAACTGACTTAGAAAAAATTAAGCCTGAAATTCTCTTGCTTCTTAGAGAAGTGATCAGAGAGGACGAAATCACTCTAATCTCATCACCAAGCAAGGACCATAGACTATGTAGTGGCTTAGATAATAATGATAATAATGGTAATAATAATAATAATAATAATAAATAGCTAGAACTTATAAAGTACTTTAAGGTTTATAAAGCATTTTACAAAGATTGTCCTGTTCTATTCTCACCTCAGTCCTGGGAAGGAGTTATTATTTTCCCCATTGTATGGTTAAGGGAACTGAAGCGGTTAGATGTCTTCCTCAGAATCACACACAGTCAGTGTCTGAGGCTGGATTTGAACTCTGACCCTTTCATTTAATTGCCTAGGGGTTGCTCATGAGGAGAGAGAAATGTGGCTATATAAAAGGGGCTTTATTACTTTTTACTTAAAGTCTTCCTAACTCCCAATCAATTTCATTGCACTCCCTAGAGAGAGTGAATAAATGAAAGGAGGGGTGGGAGGGAGGAGAAAGAGGGAAGAAGAGGGAGGTGTGGAGAAGAGGAAAGAGGGAGAGTAATGGAAAGAGAGGAGGAGAGAGGGGGAGGAAGAAACGGAAAAGGGGGAGAGAGAGAGAGGAGAGGAGAGGAGAAGAGAGAGAGGAAGGAGAAAGAGAAAGGGAGTTAGGGAGGGAAGAAAAGGAAAGGAAGGAAGGAGGGAGAGAAAGAAGGGGAGAGGGGGAGAAAGAGGGAGAGGAATGGAAAGAGATGGGGAAAGAGGGGGGAGGAAGAGAGGGGAGAGGAAAAGAGAGAGGGAAAGAGGAAAAGAGAAAGAGAGAGGAGAGGGAGGAAGAAAGAGAGAGGAGAGGGAGGAAGAAAGAGAGAGAGGGAGGGAGGGAGAGAGAGAGAGAGAGAGAGGAGAGAACATTTATTAAGTTCTTACTATGTGCCAGGTTTTGGGTAGGAAACTTCTGTCTTAACATTGTTGTCCTCTCATCAGGTAGGACCTCTGCCCATCTTGAATCATAGTGGAATGAATTAAAGAGAACACTTTTCATTGCTCTGGTGGTTCTAATTCATGCTAAGGAACACAGGCTCTATCTATAAAGAACACCTATAGAATTCTAATAAATCCACTGAAGATTGTTTTAAACAATTCAGTTCAACAAACCTATGCAGCACCCTTTCCAGGCAAGGTGCTAAGTTCTGAAGATACAAAAACAAAAATGAAACAATCCCTGCTCTCAAGGAACTTCTATTTGACTGTGAGAGAATTAGATTCCTTAGTGAAATGACTCTATTTTATGGATTGGTTTAGTCCTGCCCTCAAATATGTTCAAAGAATTCTTGTATGACAAAACCAATGCAAAGTATATCTTGTTTGTGTGTCCTATAAGACCTGAGCCTTTAGAAATAATCTCCCTTTACAGATGAAGAAACTGAGGCCATTGGAGATTATATTTTTTGCCCAAGGTAACACTGGTTTATAAGTTTATTATGAGGATCAAATGACATAATATATGTGTAAAGAACTCTGCAAACCTTAATGTGCCATATAAAAGGAAGCTGTTACTACTCTAGGGCAGCTGGGTGGCTCAGTGGATAGAGCACTGGGCCTGGAGTCAGGAAGACCTGAATTCAAATCCAGGTTCCGACACTAGCTATGTGAGCCTGGGTAAGTCACTTAACCTCTGTTTGCCTTAATCCACCAGAGAAGGAAATGGCAAACCACTCCATCGTCCTTGATAAGAAAACCCTATGCACCATACGGCCTACAGGGGTCATGAAGAATTGGATGTGACTGAACAACAACATTACTCTTGTGTGTATGTGAACAAATTCATCATGTTGCATGCAAATTTCATTAAACCTAAACGCCTAACCCTGTAGAGACCACTGACTATATTCTTGTGCTACTCAGAGACTTGGCCCTCCATGCCCAGAGACCATTGGCAGTAGGCTTTCCAAGTGACCTTAATTCCTGGTATTCATTCACAAAGAGTTGAGAATTGCTGGGACCTTCGGACACACTGGACTCTTTACATAGAAGAGCCCACATCTGAGCTTAGCATAACCCACTTCCTTTTTGCAGGATCCAAAACCCTCTCAGGCAGCCATGTACCTTAATCTGGGGATAAGACTATGACTGTGTTCTAGGGAAGCCATTTAAACACTAGCAATTTCTAGAAATCAGAACAGAAAAATGTAATGTGATCTTCATGTAATTTTTCAGAACGCAATGTGCCTCTCTTCATTTCTCTTGAAGAGACAGAGACAAAGGCATTTAAAATAACATCTTGCAAGCTCTCTTGTCACAGTTAAAAATGTGTGGGAGCCTGGATCATTCTCAGCCACATTTAAGAATGTGGGAGGCTAGGCAGGCATTTTGTTTAGAATAAGGATTGTCAGGACTGCTCAGGAGGACCGAAACAGCATTTCTCTCTCACGGCACTTATCTCAAAGTACTGTTGGATTTCACCTTCAGGAAATTCTGGCATAGTGAGTCTTCAGAGCGTTGACTTTCCCGTTAGAAGTCCTGGGGTCAAATTCCCCCGCAGTCACTAACTGTGATCTTATCACTTCCTCAGGGGATCAGTTTCCTCATGTGAAAAATGAAAAGGTTAAAGTGGAGAATCTCCAAGTTCTCTCCCACTTCTTTTTTTTTTTTTAAGAGTCGTAAGCAGCTTTACTGGGGACAGACAGAAAGTACCAGGGAATTAGGAGTTGGCATTGGGGCCCTTCCTCTTGCCAAAGGTGGGCACTACGTTGACATAGCATCGGTTGTACTGTATCCTCCTCTTAGCACGCCCAGTCTTCTTCTTCTTCTTCTCCTGCTTGGCCACCTTGGGAGTATGACCCCTCACTTTTCCAGCTCGGGCCAAAGAGCCACGGACTTTATCTCCTAGAATCCGAGCAGCCACTTCCAGAGTGGCCAGAGGCTCCACCCCGCACTGCCCCAAGATGGCTTTGTCCTCCAGCGGGGAGCCACCTAGAAGCAGGACCTGGTCCTCGGGAGCGATCCCCTCCAGGGATGCCACATGGGCCTTGATCTGGGCGACGGTCTTTTGCCCGGTCACCTCGAGGGTGTGCAGGGCCTGCGCGAGGACAAACAGCTGCATGGTGGCGACTCGGGAAAGCTAGTCCTGCTTCCGACGCGCGAAGATGGAGACCAGAAAACTCTCTCCCACTTTTAAAATACTACAGTCCTATTTAAGAGACAGGTTGAGGGGGCAGCTAGGTGGTGGATAGAGCACCAGTCCTGGATTCAGGAGGACCTGAGTTCAAATTCAGCCTCAGATCAAACACTTGACGCTGTGTGACCCTGGGCAAGTCACTTAACCCTAATTGCCTTAAAAAAAAAAAAAAAGACCAGTTGGTGTCACAGTGGATAGAGCTCTCAGCCAGGAGTCAGGAAGATGAATTCTCAGATACTAACTAGTTGTGTGATACAGCAAGTCACTTACCTGCTATTTGCCTCAGTGCCCTCCCCCCCACCTCCCAGTGCCTAGCACATAGTAGGTGCTATATAAATGCTCATTAATTGCTGGACAGAATATTCAGAAGAGTAATATACCTTTATACTCATGTTCCACAATTTGTTTATCCATTCCCCAGTCAATGGGCAAGTAGATGGATATTTTATATCTTTGCAGCACTCCTTAATTTTGTGTACCCAAGACAAGGGACACTTACCTAGTCCTAGTTATGGCTCTGCTTCTTAGAGTGAATCATATTCTCCTGCATCATTAAGCAATTCCCTCTGGGTGAGGACCTTTCGGAAGTCCTTGGATTCTTTCAGACTGCTTGGAGTACCTGTTCAGTAATCAGTTTCCACAGCAGTATATAGTTTTATGTAGCATCACTAAAATAAAAACTAAGCCAAGCTTGAGAAAAGTTGGCTATGTACATTAGAACAATCTTTTTCTCATGTACAGTATTCTTACACTGGAGCCATTTGAGTGCCCTGAGTCCCTATTAATTCACCTGGTCTCTAAAAAGGCCAAGTTGTGTTGAATCAGAAAAGAGAATATTGTTGCTTCCAAAGTTAGTAAGCAACATTTCCCACCCCTTCCAAATATTTATTCCAGCCGGTTTTTTTTTTGTTTTGTTTTGTTTTGTTTTTAGAAAACCAGCAGAGCCTGTGACAGTGAATATCCCTGTCTTAAGATGTATCCACTCCTTTCCTCTCAGAGCCCTTCAACTCTGCTTGCTTCCTGTGGAATGAATGAGCATATGCACATCATCGAATGTGTTTCCTTGTGCCAACCCTGCCTTATACAGTCCTCGGTCCTTGCCTTGCCAGACAGAAAGAGACAGCTGGGGGAAAGTTGGCAGACGGAAGAGAACAACTGGAGACCCAGGAACAGAACGAAGTGCAGAATGCAAATCACCATGGAAATTCTATAGTATTTCATTGTGAAATCAAAAGACTGAGCTTGGACTTTTCCTTTAATTGTTAGGGGGAAGGGGAAAGAGGAAGAAATGAAGCTATATAAAAACAGCTTTATCCTCTTTTATTTAAGTGAATCCTCCTATTTAGACAATACACAAGGTTCTGATCAGTATCTTATATCTCACATTCCTCAGTGGTCTTTGTTTAGAACATTCTCGACACTTCACATATGCTGCTTTCCATGATAGATATTGGTGTGTCTTTCCTATCCTCTCCCTTCCTCTGCCCCCTCAATTAGATTGTAAACTCCTGGAGGGCAGGGGCTATGTTTTTCCATGGCACTTGACCCAAAGTCTTGCACATTTCTTTCTATCTGGACTTGTGAATTCAGGGAAAACTCCTTCCATTAATGCAACTCAGAAACCATTATAATTACTTAAAAGTTACCTAGAGTCACTGAGAGGTGAAGTTATTTGTCCATGAGTCACATAGCTAGCATATGTTAGAAACAGAACTTGAACCCAGATCTTCTTGACAAATCTGACCTTCTATCCATGACACCAATTGCCTCTTGCCTTGCACACAGAAATTGCTTCATAAGTTTCTGAATGGACATCTGCTACTAAATGTTTTGATTTAAAAAAAATAGAAAAAATATGCTCCCATCTTCCCAATGGCAGATTGTAATATTGTAATAAACATGTCAAAAGGTGGGGAAATTTACATCACAGCACCATGACTCCATGTTACATGCCTTCATATTGTATTAGGATAGCACACATTGAGTCAAGGTTACAAGGCCAGAAATATAAGAATGGGCACTTCAAGTTCAGATTATAAGATATTAGATGCTTATACAAATTTATATCATTGGAAAGGCAATGCAAAATATGGATAGTGAGCCTTTTGAGAAGTTTGAGGAAACTCTGGCATCACTCAGCCTCTACTATGAGTCCTGGGCCAATTTAACAGCTCAATAAATGTTCTGTTGGATTAATTGAGTGAATGAGAAAATTCTCACTTTACTGTCTGAGATTCCAGCTGTCTTCTGGATTTGGAAATGTCTCCTAAGTGGCACATCTGGTGAACTGCAGTCTAGTCAGCTCTTTGTGATTTTCCCCCTGCTGGCTTCCAGCCATAGTTATATCATCTACAGTCTAGTTCCTAGGTAAAGAGGATCTGAAAAGGAAAAAGAAGGGAGGGAAAAGTGGTCACCCTAGGTGCTCAGGTAGTGAAGAGATTTGTCAAGTCAGAGATCAAGGAGCTTTCCAGGGTACCCAAAGCCCAGAAGAGTATCTCTGTTTGGGAGAGGGAGAAAGGGGAAAAGAAGAAGGGCTAGAAGACCTTTGCAACTTGGTAAAACACTCCAACCTTCAATAAGAATAGTTCTTACTTTTGTAGCCATTCACTTTGTGACATTTAAAAAGGATCAAGGGGCAGCTAGGTGGCGCAGTGGATAGAGCACCCCCAGCCCTGAAGTCAGAAGGACCTGAGTTCAAATCCGACCTCAGACCAAAGATTTGACACATGCTAGCTGTGTGACCTTGGGCAAGTCACTTAACCCCAATTGCCTCACTTTAAAATAAATAAATAAATAAATAAAAATAAAAAGGATCAAGATTCATAGTTTCTGGGTAATTTAGTCATTTTATCAATACGGCCAGCAGGTTATTAATAAAAGGATGGTCATTTGGCCATCTCTCTTAGACCAAAGATAATCATGGTGGTGGGCTCAGTTTATATACCCTTAACTATCTCAGACCACCCCCAGCCTTGGGTTATCTAGACAAAAGGATATGTTTCCACCTAAGCTTGAGTAGAACACAATGGGCTTCCCCACCTTAGATTACATTCCTTGTAAGGTTGGGTGGGATCCGACCCAGATCCAGAAGAGTTAATTCAATCTCATTAATCAGTAACGTCCTTCAAGAAACTGAACTTTTAAAGGGCTTTAGAAGGAGAGAGTTCAGAATTTCCCCCAAAATTATTGGTTATTAGTAATAACTTCTGACAACTTAATGACTTTGAAAATGGCCTATCCCCTTATAGCCTTTACATCCTGCTGGAATTTCTTAAAATTGCTTGACAGCTTCTACCAGACGGCTCCAGGACCCAGCAGTACTTCCTATAAATGAAACAACATCTAAGTTGCATGCAATCTCTGGCCAAGGGCCAGGAGCAAACTCCAAATTACTTCCAATGTCCTTGTCTGAGAGAAAACCAGGTCAGCTTTATCCATCAGGTCTGTGTCCAAATACTGTCGCAGTGACAGCATAAGCCATGGGCCATGTCATTAGGTCCTGACACTAAGATGTCTTGCAGAACATTTGGGAAGTAGAAAGCTCCCAAGGTTGGATGGCCCACACTGACAGCGGCTCTGGTACAAGAACTCATTCCAGGACTCCGAGGATTCCAATGTCCCATTTGTTGGTCCCTCCCTTCCTCTCCCCAATCTGTTGAGATCCAAAGGATAACAACACACTGCAAATGTTCTTGCATTGCCAGGAATTTTAGTGTTATCCCTTTTATTGTTAATGCTCAAAAAGCCAGATTCACAGCTCTATAAACAAGTCATTCCCAGGCATCCAGAGCCAGGGCCAAAGAGAAACTGAAGAGAATCAACACCATCATCCATAGAAATGCCCTCATGTAATCATAATGATAAATAATAATAATAGCAGCTAAGATTTATAGAGCACTCATTTCATCTTCACAACAACTCTGTGAGCTATTTTCTCCATTTTACAGAGGAGAAAACTGAGGCTGAGGGAACCAGGTATATAACAAGTAAGTTTATCTGAGGTAAGATTCAAACTCAGGTCTTTCTGATTCCAGGTCTAACACCATCCACTGTGTAACCTAATCTGCACCTTCATCTTCACCTCAGCATGCCACTGTGCCTACATCTATTCTCTCATTCTTTCTTCCAGTCTTCTCTGACTCTGTTCTGAATTCCCTTCCTACCTCCTTTGGGATCATTAGACATAGTCAGGTCTTACTGACTAGAATGAAGGAGAACAGAATAAGCATTTACATAAGGCCTCCGTGTGCCTATATCGTGCTCGACCTGTTGTTGAGTCTTTTAAGCTCTTGCTAGTCTGATCAGCCACGACTGGACACACTGTACCTTGATTCTAACAAAGGGATGTCATTTTGGTCCTCTCTGAGAAGGAAGAACACCAACCAACCAACCAACACAATGTTAAGATGTTTTTTTCAAAGATAATCTCATTTGATTCTCAAAGTAACCCTGAGAAGTAAGTGCTATTATTATCCCCATTTTATAGATGAGGAAACTGAGGCAAACAGAGGTTAAGTAACTTGCCCAGGGTCACAACTAGTAAGTATATGGGCTGGATCTGAACTCAGGTCTCCCTGACTCCAGTCCCAGCGTTTAATCCACTGCATCACCTAACTGGCTAGTTGATCACTCCTTACCAGATGCCAGGGGTATTGACTGGGTGCTAGGGATACAGGTACAATGGATAAAACAATCCCTACTCACAGTGGGGAAGACATCAAATATATAATAACAATAACCATAATAACAACAATAATAATAGCAGTTAGTATTATACTGCTTTAAGGTTTGCAAAACATTTTGTACTTCTTATGCTACTCCTGGAGTAAGGAAACCCTGAGTTCAAATTCAGCCTCAGACACTTACTAGCTTTGTGACCCTGGGCAAATCACTTAACCCTGTTTGCCTCAGTTTCCTCAACTGTAAAATGAGCTGGAGAAGGAAATGGCAAACCACTTCAGAATCTTTGCCATTTTTCACTCATTCATTACTTGTCATCTACTAAAACTCCCAAATCTTTTTCAGATGAAATTCTAATTCTATGTTCCCCATCTTGTATGTGTGAAGTTAATTTTTTAACTAAAATATGACTAGATAGATATAGATACATATAAATATAAATATAAATATAGACAGATGAGAGAGATAGACAGACAGACAGACAGAAGATGCCACAGAAACCTCTTCACCTTAGAACCTCACTCCACCCCTGCAGCCTTTTTCTCTGATTGGCTGGCTCCTGACAGGCCAGTCATGTCTTCATTCCTCTCTAGGCTGCATTCCTTACTCTCTGAATTTCTTCAAGCAGTACCTTCTCCCCTACCTCTCCTGTCAACTTTTCTTTTATGTACTGTCTTCACTCGTTAGAATGAAAGTTCTCTGAGGGTAGGGGACATCTTTCTTTCTGGTTGTATTCATATTTCCAGGACTTAGCACAATGTCTGGCACATAGTAAGTATATACAATAAGAATAGTATATCTATACAGAATAGGCACAGATAGCACATATAGTATATACACATAATATATAGACATATACATTATATATATGTAGACATATACATTTTATATACATATATATGCTTGTTAATGACTTTTCTTGAGATAGATCCCTATTATATTTTATCTTATTAGATATGGCTCAACATTCTAGCCTACCAACACGTTTCTGGATCATGACTCTACCATCCAATGTATTGGCTAACCCTCTAAGTTCCTGGTTCACTGAAAATTTCATAAACATGGTACCTTTATCAAAGTTACTAACAAAGATATTAAGTAGAACTGGACATAAGTCAGGTCCTTGGGGCATTCCACAAAAGGCCTCTATCCAAGTTGACATTGACTCATTACTTCTTTGGGGATGGTCATTCAACCAGTTTGGAACCCACTTATCATTTAACTCTCAGCTTACCATTTTGTCCAAAATGATTGCATAAGAGGCTTTGTCAAATGCTTTTCTGAAATCTGCATGAACTATATCTACAGCGTTCCCGTGATCTGTCAATCTAGTAACCCTATCAGTAAAGCAAATAGAGTTAGCCTGGAATGACCTGTTCTCAATAAAACCATGCTAGCTTCTTGTTATCCCTGATTTACCTTTCTAGATATTAACTAGTCTTCTTTGCCTTGTGTGGCATAAAAGAAGCTCTGGGACTTTTAAGATTCTGAGCATTTAGATGAATTGGGGGATACCACCAAGAGTCTCAGAGATTATATACCTACATTAAAGCACTTGGCATTTCTATGACAGAGACATTGAAAGATACCCATTTGACAAGATCACACTAGGGAGAACAGCAGAACTTGACAGTGACTCCTTTAAGGAGCTTTAACCTTGAGGCAGATTGTTCAGAGTAATAGTAAATCTTCCCTCTCAATAGCAAGAAGAAAAATTTGGCTTGTAAACTGATGTTATTGTTGAAATATGTCTTAAATCCCTTTTTGAGAGAGAGAGAGAGAGACAGACAGACAGACAAGGAGGAAAAGACCGGATATAATTTTTTTTTTAAAGTTTTTAAGAGACAGGAGAAGAGAGAAGAGGAGAGGGGGAGAGACAGAAAGAGAGAGAGAGATACAGAAAGAGAGAGACAGGGGAGAGGAAGGGAGGGTGGGGGGAGACGGGGAGAGACAGAGAGAAAAGTTGGAAGCAACAGTGGGGAAAAGGTATGATTGTATGACTTTTCTTAAACAAGACAAAAGTTAACCAGGATAGATTTGTCATTTTGTAATTGTTAAGCCTAGAGTCTAGAAATTCCCCTTACGAAAATTTTATCATAAATTTAACCATAAACAAAAAACACCCAAATTAACATACCAGAAAATGCTCTTACTCTAAATCCATAGCCTTTAACATGGCATAAACAAACAAATAAAAATAGTATTTATACAATGTTTTGAGGTTTGCTAAGTTTTTTACACATATTTTCTCATAACAACCCTGTAAAGGAAGTGTTATCCCCATTTAATAGCTAAAGAAACTGAGACCAGGAAAGATTAAGTGAGTGACTTGCCCAGGATCATACAATGAGTTAGTGTCTTAGACAGTATTTGAACTTGGGTCTTCCAAACTCCAAACAAGTGATCATTCCACTAAACTACAAAAATCAAAGAAAATGCTTCTGCTCTATAACCCCTTCCCAGACAGCCTAGGTTCATCCTTCCTTTCTTTTCTTTCATTTTTATACGGTTGCAAACATTATGCATATAGTTCTAAGTCTGCATTATCTCCTATAAGCCTTTCCACATTCTGCTGTTTGCTTGCCTTTTTTACAGCACCGTAATATTCTCCTAATTAACAGTTTAATTTTTTCAGCCACTCTCAAATTCTTAGATATGAATTATTTCCAAGGGTTTTTTTTTGCCTATCACAAATAACACAGTTATGAATGTAAACAATTCCTGTTAGGATTTTTTTAAATAGACTCTTAGCAATGGCATCACTTTGGATGAAAGCTATGACTGGTTTTGTGACTCATTGCATATCGCCATATTGCTCTCCCAAATAGTCTGCAGACCCACCAATAATGTATTCAAGTAAGATTAATAATTAGAGGATTTAGGTGCCTGTTTCCCCACAGCTCTGTTAACACTGGCTTTTGTTTACATTTGGGGGAGGTTTGGTCGTTTAGTCATCCTAGTGGGTCTATTGTAAAGACTGTTAATTATTTCTCTGATTATCACAGAATTTAATGTGGTCATTAAGTGTTTTTATTTCTTTCTTTGCAAATTATTTTTATATCCTTTGACTATTCCTCAATTACAGAGTATATATTACTATTATCCTTATGTGTCAGCTCCTTAAAGAATCTGGATGTTAGACCTTTATCTGATAGATCTATTGCTAATAGAGGATGTCCCAAAAGT
The DNA here is from genome assembly GCF_900497805.2 of Vombatus ursinus. Taxonomy (NCBI): domain Eukaryota; kingdom Metazoa; phylum Chordata; class Mammalia; order Diprotodontia; family Vombatidae; genus Vombatus; species Vombatus ursinus. The sequence continues at coordinate 16,297,210 of NW_020954591.1, read as the reverse complement.
CTTAGTGCAAGTTTAAGTTTTAATAGGTTAAGAGCTTTAATAGCTTAAAACTGTACTAAGACTTTTAGGATACCTTGTATTTTTCCAATCAATTTCTTTTCTGTTAATTTTTAAAAATATTACTTGATGGTAGTGTGCAAAATCCTACCTTTATGTAATCTAAGCTACCAAGATGTTCCACAGATCATTACCCCATCATTACAGAACACTTCCATACTGCTAAGAATACCAACTTCTCTTGTCTCCTTTCTTTTTCAAGAGAAGCATAAAAACTTCATTCAGACCAGATATAGCATCTTTCTCCCATTTCACAAATACCTCCATTCATGATACACTTTATTCCACTGGAGGAAGGGGAGGGGGCAGAGAAGAAGCCATATTTTCACCACTAACCCTAAATGAAAACTCAGGGTCATAGTCCTGAAATTCAAGTGTTCCTATACCCCAAACTCACATGGAGCCTGATGAATTAAGACCCTGAAACTCCTTCCTTCTCTCATCAAAAGTGTTGCTAAGTGACTGTGAATAATTAAACACAGGTTTGGGGAAACCATCAATTGAGAAGCTGGCTCATTAGAATTCTAGTCACAGTTTTTTTTTTTTTTTATTATTTTCAAAGGAGGAGGGGGAAGGAGAGGTGGAAGAGCCAAGGGGGTGGGGAGGAGAAGAGGAGGAGAAGAGGAGGAGAAGGAAAGCGTTTTTCAAATTGTATCCTGAAAAACCTTTCTATTTTTAGTGAAAATTTTAGAAAATGTCAGCTATGAAAGGGTGGGACCTAGAAAAGCTGTCTGTTTGCTGTCCATGACTGTTCATTACCCACACACCTCTGTGGAGCTCACAATGGTGACCTTTGACTACCATCTTAATTGGACCTTGGGAAAAAAAAAACAACTTAGAAAAGGACTCAGGTCTCGAGTTAATTGAGGGGAAAATCAGAAAGCAAGTAGTTTGTATGATTTTAACTGCAAACAAGCCAGTGGAATCACTTAAATTGCTGTTTGAATACAGTATTTCACATCTGAGGGGTACAGTCTTTGTGCTCCAAAAAAAATGCCTCTTTTTGAAATCCCAAGCAGAGAAGAAGAAGCATGCACGCTGCAAAATGAGCTCCACGTATATATGTAATATTATTCCCTAGCAAATAGCTTAAGAAACAAAGGTTTGGGAAATTTAAAGAAACAGAACCAAACCCCATCTCCCCAGACCCACAAAGAGTTAACCACCTTTCTTTCCAGATTAGTCCCAAACCTTAACTCATTTTCTTTAATTAACTCCTCCCTGGGTTGCTCTGACTTGGAACCCCTCTGTTCCAAGACAATAGAAATGCTGGAGACCAGAGCTGGGCTCCCCGAGCACTTCCCAGGCTCTTTTGTTTCTCAACAAACAGGTCACAGTTTTCTCACACAGAATTGAAGAGACTCTGGTGTGACTGATTTCCTCAGCAGTTAATGTTGAAGGTAACTACAATCTTTTAAAAAGGCTTTGGGGGCCAGTAATACTTAGAGCCCTTCAAAATTAGCTATATTTGATTGTATCTGTGCCTTCCCTCCCCCCCATCCATCTCATCAGAGATCCTCGTTTGACACTTAGCAGCTGTGTGATCTTGGGCGAGTTTACTTAACCCTTCTCAACCTCAGTTTCCTCATCTGTAAAATAGGGACAATAATAGTACCTTCACAGTGGGTTTCTATTTCTTGTGGGGATCAAATGAGAAAATAATTACAGTGCTTTGAAAACCTTAGAGCACTACGTAAATGCTGGATATCAACTATTATTTTTCACCCTCAAGTGGGGAGGAGAGTTTCTAGCCTACCTCATTGTCACCAAAAAGCTCAAGTTATTTGAAAACTACCTTTAATATAATGACAGCAACAAGTTTAAATCCTGGACCTCTCAGCAAAGATTTCCAGGGGGAAAAAAAATCTACTTTAGCCTTTGCTGATTGTAATATAAGCCAATCTACAGAGGGGAGCATTGCCTTTCAACACAAATAATAATAACTAGCATTTATATAGTGCTTTAAGGTGTACAAAGTATTTTACAAACGTTATCTCTTTTTATCCTTATGACAATCCTGTGAGGTAGGTGCTATTATTTGCTCCATTTTGCAGATGAGGAAATTGAGGTTGAGGGAGATTGGCGAGGGTGACTGGCCTGAAGTGGCACAGTTGGCAAATGTCTGAAAATGGATTTGACCTCTGGTCTTCAGGACTTCTGGCCTAGTACTTAATACTAATAATCACTAACATTCATATAGAACTTACTATGTGCCACACACTGTGCTAAGTAAGTACTTTATAATTATTTGATCCTCACAACAACACTAGGAGGTAGATGCTATTATTCTCATTTTATAGATGAAGAAACCGAGACAAACAGGGATATGTGACTTGCCCAGGATCACACAGCTAATAAGTGTCTGAGGCCACATTTGAACTTAGGCCTGACTGCAGACCTAACTCTCTATCTACTGCACTACCTGGCTGCCAGAACCATTTAGAATAAGATTACATACACTCTCATTCAATAAGCCATGGAAGCAAATTCAGAGGATTTCATTTAAGTTAACATTCTGCCACTTAACTACTGTATCCAGGTGACCTTGAAAATGGTTCCAATTCACAGATTGATCTAAAGTTTACAAAACACTTTCTTCACAACCCCCTAATATTACTGTGCTCATTTTATAAATGAGAAAACTTCAGGTAAGGAGGAGATAAGGGTTTTGCCCCAGGCCACCTAGCCAGTAAGTGGTGGTGCCATAACTCAAACCCAGGTCTTCTAATTTGAAATCTAATTCTCAACCTGATGTAATTATAGCTAGTGTTAGTGACACTATTATTATTAATATCTACTCTTTGGGCTTCAGGTTTCTCATTTGCAAAGTAAAAGGATTAGACTGTATTAGTGCTTCCAATTCCATTCAACATGCTATAGGAGTTCCATGAGACTATTTCTAAATGAGAGATGTTTTTCCTCTAATTAAGCTGTTAATTGTTTATATGTCCGAGAGAGAGAGGTGGCTTGTTTTTGTAGTGTTTGGGAGTGTAGGGGTGGGTCTAATAATCACAGAGATCTGAATGTAATTTTTGCCTGTGACATATACTGGCTTAGGGACAAATTGAGGGGAAATTGAGAGGATAATTATTGAGGGGAAAAACAGAAAGCAAGTATGATTTTAACTGCAAACAAGCCAGTGGAATCACTTAAATCGCTGTTTGAATACAGTATTTCAAATCTGAGGGGTACAGTCTTTTTGCTCCAAAAAAAAAAATGCCTCTTTTTGACATTTATTTACAAATGTCATTTATAAATTTAATTTATAAAATTGAACAAGTCATTGAACATTGAACGTGGAAAAGTCATGGAACTTCCCGTAAAACCATAAATCATAAACAAGTTGCCTATCTTGGAAGGAGAAGGGAACCGGCATTTCCTAAGCGCCTTCTATGTGCCAGGCTCTGTGCCAAGGGCTTTACAAATATTATCTGATTTGATCTGCACAACAAACCTGGGAGGTAGGCGCTATTATTATACCCATTTTACAGTTCAGGAAAACTTCATTTTCTATACAACTTCACTCCCTTGGACTAGGTTCCACTATGCCCTCAGGAATCTCAGCATCCAGAAACTCACCATCTTTCAAGATTGCAAGCTTTGGTACTCACCCCTCATCAGTACTTTTCTGATTATAAGGCTGAAGGTGGGGCAAAGACTCCCTCCTAATGCCTCCATTGAAAGAGGGCTCCCAGACAGTCAACAAACATTTATTAAGCACCTACTGTGTGCCAGGCACTGGGCTAGGTGCTGGGGATAAAAGAAAGACAAAAGCACAGTCCCTGCCACCAAGGAGCTCAGGGCGGGATAGCAAGCAAACAACCTGGCCAGTTTCTTCATCTCCTATCCAGATATACTCCCTTGGACTGGACTCCATCATGCCCCCAGTGTCCCATACCTTCTTCCCCTCAACTCCCACTTTTCAGCTTCCTTTTATATGTTATCTTCCCCCATTGCATTGTAAGGAGATTGTGAAGGCAGGGACTGACTATCTTATTCATATTTGTATTCCCAATGCTTAGTACAGTGCCTGGCACATAGTAGGTGCTTAATTGACTGAGGTGGATAGAGGTTAAATTACTTGCCCAGGGTCACACAGCTAGTAACTGTCTGAAGCTGGATTTGAACTCAGTTCTTCCTAACTAAACTTCAGGTCCAGCACTCTATCCACTGTACACCACCTAAGCACTCTAATGGAAGGAATTTTCATACCGAATCAGAATCCTCAGTTAAAGGGTCCTTTATCCCCTTTTCTCTGTCTATTTCCTCAGCATGCCAGTGGTGGAACAGTCCTTGGTGTGAAGGATCAGATTGACCTAAGGCTTATTTAGAAAACAGACTGGATTTAAATTATAGCTTCTTGATTAGCTCTGCTCCCACACCCATGATCCTGAAAAGTTACTGGAAATCTCCCTTTCTTCATCACTATCACATTCTGTCTTAGACTGCTTCTCTAACCAACCAGTATATCTTTGCTCCAGACACTAATTTTTGATAGGTTTGTAATAATTATGGTTTATTGATAATTTGTTGTTAAAAACTTATTTTGATAGTTTCTAATTTTTTTTTGTTTCTCTTTTTATAATGTTAATGTCATATCAAACATGAGAAATGGGGATAGGAACAAGAAAGAGCTTCCAGATAAAGAAACTCCCTTTACCAATGCAGGTCAACACCTTCTTTACAATTCATAGTCCTAAGGAATTGCCCTGGGGCACTGAGTAATTGAGTAACTAGCCCAAGGTAATACTGCCAGTATATGTCAGAGGAAAGACTTGAACACAGGTCTTCCAGGTCAACTCTCTACCCACTATGCAACACTGTCTCTAAAACACAAGCAATAAAATATTTCTTAGCATTTAATATCTGTTAGATGAAACTTCATAAGAATTCGTGATATTTGTGGTCTTGAATTATGAATTCTAGCCAGATAAGTAATTAATTATTGATACGTTGATAGTTTTCCTAAATTGATGGCTGTATAGATTCTGGAGACATCCTACTTATATTAAGAGTCAAAGGACTAACTCTGCCATTTCCTATCTGTATAACCAGGGTCAAGTCATTTAAGTTCTCTTGACCTCAGTTTCCTTATTTGTAAAATGAAGGAGTTGGGCTAGATTACCTCTAAATTCCTTCTACTTCTAAATCTCTGATAATAATAATAGTATTTACATAGCACTTTAAGATTTGTAAAGTGCTTTACAAATATCAGTTGCTGTTGTTCAGTTTTGTCTGACTCTCCATGACCTAATTTGGGGTTTTCTTGGCAAAGATACTGGAATGGTTTTCCATTTCCTTCTCCAGCTCATTTTACAGATGAGGAAACTGAGGCAGGCAGGGTAAAGTGACTTGCCCAGGGTCACATAACTAGGAAGTGTCTGAGGCAGGATTTGAGCTCAGGTCCTCCTGACTCCAGGCTTGGAGCTCTATCCCCTGTGCCACCTAGCTGCCCCCAAATATTAATAGCTAACAGTGCTTACTTCTGTGCCAGGCATTGTGCTGAGCACTTTGCAATTATTATCTCATTTGATCTTCTCAACAACCCTGGGAGATAGGTGCTATTATTATATTCCTATTTTACAGATTAGTAAATAGAGGCAAGGGCAGGTAGGTGGCACAGTGCATAGAGAGCTTGGCCTGAAGTCAGGAAGACTCATCTTCCTGCATTCAAATCCAACTCCAGGCACTTACTAGCTGTATGACCTTGGGCAAGTCACTTAACCCTATTTGCTTCAGTTTCCTCATCTGTAAAATGAGTTGGAGAAGGAAATGGCAAACCACTCTATTATCTTTGATAAGACAACCCCAAATAGAGTCACAAAGAGTTGGAACAGTACTGAAAACAACTAAACAATAACAACAAACTGAGACAAACAGAGGGTAAATGACTTGCCCAGGGTCACACAGTTAGTATGTGTCTGAGAGAGGCCTTATTTGAATTCAGGTCTTCCTTGCCCCAGGCCCAGTGCTCAATCCACTGCATTACCTAGCTGCCTAGCTGATCACTCCTTATCAGACACCTAGGGCACTAGCTAGGTACTATGGGAGACACAAAAGGAATCTCTGACACAATCCCTGGCATCAAAATGCCCAATTTTGGGGGGGGGGGATAATGGGATGAGAATAGATCCTTCAGAAACAGATGCCTCTAAGGGAGCTCAGCTGCTCCAGATTCAGATGAGTAATCCTGGACAAAAATCTGATCTTACAACTGTTCTCATTGGTCCCAACATACCTGCACACATTGTGGGGATGAGGGAGGGGAGGATGAGAGATGCTGTCCACCAGGTCACAAGCCCTACTCCTGTGCATACATCACAACGACCATTCAGAAGAACTGAGTCCACAACAAAGGTGCTGACACCCAGGGCTCTGAGCCCCACACTCAGCCTTTCAGGCCACAGCAGAAACACACAAGCCCAGACTGAAGATCCCAGCCTCCACCTTCCTCCCTGCCCCTCATGCTGAAAGACACACCCCAGAGACTCAATGCTAGCACTGTGTCTCTACAGGAGAGCCTGCACTCTGCCACACCCTGGCTGGTTTCCAAACCACCCCAGTGCCACATACAGCAGCCCTCTTCCTACCTCTTCCTTCCCTTAGGCTCTGACCTCCCACCCCTCCCTGTACTCCACCCCCCAATAATGGTATGAAGTTGGGTAGGAATCTTGCAGCCCAGGCTTCACCAACTGCCTTCCTCCTCTTGGCACAGCAGCATCCAGATCTCTGAACAAGACACACTGAACAATTAGAGGATACCTCAAGACACAACTTTCACTGATGATCATCAAAGGATAAAATGTGCAGCACAAATATTCCATGCTGTGGGCAGGGAAAACAGTACAAGATGTAAAAGCAGATAATGTAGGCCCTACTTGAGTGACTTAACAGGTCTGATCCCCCAGTAAGTCATCCAATATAATTAATACTCTATGACATCAAGGTCATGGGTCAAATCTCAGATCTAATTGCAAATCTCGAGGAAATTACCTTCCAAAATGACATATGGGATGTCAAAGCTAATGGTCTTAGGGGAGAAACGGGGAGATTCCTGCCTGTCTGCTCTCGGGTTCATAACACCCCCAACACAAATGTCTGCAAGATGAGAAGATGCTTTTTCCTTGTGTATCACTTGTGTGTACGCAGTGATTTTCAGATTTCAGTTATGGGAAGAACGTGCTGTTTTAGCGTTTTCTTCCTTCTGAAGCAGTGAGGCTTGAGACAGTGGCAAAGCAGAGTTCTCAGGCTGCATGTCAAATCCTGTGCTGTCAACTTCTAACAAGCACTTTTCACAGACTTAATCTATTCTCATCCCATTAAGCCCATAGCAGGAGGTTTTCCAATTTGTTGAGCCCTGGATTGCATCACTGAAGTATTTGTTTATAGCAATAAAACCTATGGGGTCTGTTTGAAGTGTGTTATTCCAGGTGTTTCTGGTTTGGTAAAGAGTTAGCAGAGGGGGATAGATCGCTGTAGGGGCAAGACTGACTTTGGTGTTAAAAGGTTCTCAAGCTTTGTATTTGTCTGTTTTAGGGAAGGGATCCAAGAACTGAGTTTCTCAGGTGCCCTTGCTCTCACTTTCAGCTGATGGTCAGAAGCATTGTGAAAAAGAAATGACCTCTTGTTTCCACTTTTCATTGCCATCTAGTGACAGTGATTTAGGAACGAAAGATTTGGAAGTGGAATGGACCTTAAAGTTCACTTTAAAGTCAGTCAACATTTATTAAGCATCTATTATGGGCCAAGCACTTTCCTAAGATAGACAAAAACACAATCCTTGCTCTCAAGGAGCTCACAATCTATGAAGACAAGCAAACAAGTATGAACAACAAATGTGCCCATCTCTTCGTTTCCTACGCAAATGCTCTCTCTTGGACTGGATTCCTTCATGACCCATTGCCTGGTACCTCCCCCCACCCCCAACTTTTCAGTTACCTTTTACATGTTATCTTTCCTCATTAGATTTTAAGTAGATTGTGAGGGCAGGGACAATTTTGCTAATTCTTATTTGTATCCCCAATCCTTGGTACAGTTCCTGGCATAAGTGCTTAATGGACCGAGTTAGGTGTACTATTGTTGTGAAATCATTTAGTCATGTCTGACTCTTCTTGAGCCCATTTTATGGGATTTTCTTGGCAAAGACATTAGAGTAGTTTGCCATTTCCTTCTCCACAGTCCCAATGTTACAGTTAAGGAAACTGAGCCAAACAGATGTTAAATGACTTGCCCAGGGTTACACAGCTAGAAAGTGTCTGAAGCTGGATTTGAACTCACGTCTTACTGATTTCTATTTCAGGCCCAGCACTTTGTCCACTACACCACCTAACTGCTCTAATGGAAGGGTTTCCACACTGAACCAGAATCCCCAGTTAGGGGGTCCTCTATCACCTTTTCTCTCTTTCTTTAAAAATCTAATGAGGGAAACAATGAACAGCAAACTATCTACAAACAGGATAAATTTAGAGAAAATCTTAGAGGGTGGTAGGAGCATTAAGGGGGACTTTTAGCTGAGACTTGAAGAAAACAAGAAAAGGCAGGAGGCAGAGATTAGGAGGGAAAGAATTCCAGGCCCGGGCCATAGCTGGTGAAAATGTTCAGATACCAGGATGAAGTATCTTGTTTGAGGAAGGGTAATGTGCTCGTCACTGGATCACAGAACATACCTGTGTGAACAAGATGTACGAAGACTGGAAAGGTAGGAAGACAGCAAGTTATGGAAGACTTTGAATACCAAACAGAGGACTTTATTTTTGACCCTGGAGGTAATCTGGAGCCACTGGAGTTTATCAAATAGAGAGGTGATATGGTCATACCTATGCTTTAAGGAAGGTCAACTTGATGGCTGAGTAGAAGATGGGCTGAAGTGGGAAGAGGCATGAGGCATGGAGACCAACCAAAAGGCCCATCTCTATGACTCTGCACTGTCTGTTCCCCATACCTCTTTCCTCCTCACCTCTGCCTCTGAGAATCCCTGCTTCCTTCCAGATTCAGGTCCAGCCCTACCTGGTCCCTTCCCACCCCACCTCCCTCACCAAGTGCTACAACCTTTCCCTCTAAGGTTTCCTTCCATCTACTCTATGTACATTCCATATATCTATTTATTTATGTTACTTCCCTATTACAATGTAACAGCAATATTGTTTAAAGAACACCTTTGAGCGACTAAGTCATTTTCACTATTATGAATTATAGTCATTTTGACTATCATGAATTATAATTGGGTATTATAAATACTCAAATTAACTAAAAAGGACCTATGAAGGAAGATGCTATTTGTATCCAGAGATGATAAATATAAGTATGTATAGAATGATTTTACACATATATACATATTTGTGTCTAATGGCATCCATCTCTAGGTTGGGGGGAGGGAAGCAAAAAAGAAAAAAAAGAAAGTTACATGATAAATTATTTAAAAGGCATAGTAAGTTGCAATAATAGATTAGCAGTTTCCTGTGCAATAATTTCTTTTCTATTCTACTATGTTACAGAAATGATTGCTTTATTTCTGAAATTCAGAATAAAATAAACTTTTTTTAAAAAGAATATAAGCTCCTTGAGGGTAGGGATTGTCTTTGCTTTTGTATTTGCATCCCCAGCACTTAACCGCAATGCCTGGAGTAAATCCTTGTTGACTGACTGACTTAGGATTCAAACCCAGTATCTATCCTTATGTACATTTCTCTCTTTTGTTTCCTCCTTCCTTCATCGACAGAACTGTGTGCTCAGTCTCCTTCTCTTCCCCTTTCTACCACTTGTCCAGTAATGCTCCTGGTGAGAGTATCTTAGCTGCTGAAACAGGATTGTACATTTAAAGTGAATCTATTCCAGTCTTCTCATTTCCCAGACGAGAAAACTGAAGCCCAGAGAGGTGAAGCTGATTTGCTCAAAGAGACACGGAAGGAAGACGGATGTTGTGGAAAGGACAGTGGACTTAGAGTCTGAGAACTTGGGCTTGAATTCTGGCCCTGCTGCTTGTTCTCTTATGTGGGATTAGGCAACTCAACCTTTCTGAAGCTCCATGTGCTTATCTGTTTACAAAAAAAAAAAAGAGGGCAAACAGTGAACTCTCAAAGTCCCTTCCTGCCCTAAATCCTATGAGAGGTGTCACACTGTGGCAATAACCATCCCAGGTGCTTCACTATCATCCATTGGATCATGGTATCATAGTTTCATGGGCCTAACACAAGAAGGGAATGCAGGACACTTAGTCCATTTTACATGTGAGGAAACTTGAGGCAGAGGGAAGCTCATAGAATCATATGATAATAAATTAATAAATCATATGACAACCAATTGAGCAAAGAGGCCATCTAGTTCAACCACTATTTTATCAATGAGGAAACTGAGGCACTAAGCAGTTAAGTGACTTGCTCAAGGTCACACAGGTGGTGAACATCAGAGGGGGTGTTTGAACCATTGAAGCCAGAGGTGTCTCCATGATGCCCTGGCACATAATAGGAGGACCTGACCCAGAATCACACAGGACAGCCAGGCATGAACAGGTTGCAGTCTGCATCAGTGGAAGGAACAGTCACATAAATGAAAACATAAGCCCATTCAAATACCCCCAGCAAATAACACAGCGCTTTGCATATATAGTAGGCGTTTAGTAAATACTTGTGGAATTGAAAATTTGTTGTCCTAGCAGGAGGCAGATAAAACAGTTCCTGGATTAGGCAGGAGTTATTTCTATTTTAAGCTCTCCTGCTTTATGTTTGTAGTCTTCACTGCTGGCCTGATTCGTGACTCCACTCCCTGCCTCCCCACCTCACCTTGGGACTTTGACATTTGTGTATCTCCTGATTTCTGAACCACTGCCTTGCTTTAATCATGAATATTTGTATACTCTCTGACTTCAAGCAGTCTGAATCAATGATTTGAGGCACTCCCTAGGTCCAGCTGGCTCAAATGGTTGGTCTATACCTTTTGTTTCCAGACTCTTCTGTGTCTGATCCACTGGCACCCGTATCCCTGCTGTAACCTTAGACCCTCTCCATCAATGCCAAGAATGCTAGGTTATCCTTTCCCTACTTCTAGAATGGAAGGGACAAGCATGAAAAATGACAAAGGCTAGTTTTACCTGGGCACTAAGATACTTTGGAATACCTCGGACACACTATAAACTGGACAGCCTTGAAAGGAAATAAAAACTCAGGCTAATTAAGGAGGGAGAGAACATCTATAGAAGACTAATCACAAACATGATAGCTATCTATGAGGAAAGAGTTACTATCTTAATCCACCATCATTTGAGATTTATAACAGGAATCTTGAAGGCTAAGAATGTGAAACTAAATATAAAACAGACCTTTTCTATAAGAAATTGAGCTAGAAATACATCCATTATGTGGGCAGTCTTGATCTTTCCTGGTGACTCCCTATTTGACAAGGGGTAGTAACCTCTATATATTAGCAGTGAATTAAGAAAGCTTATCTAGGAAGGCAAAGATGCCCTTTGGGAAAGTGTGGTGGGGAGAAGAGAGGCTTCATGATGCTTGTCTTCTAGGATGAAAAACAATTGATTTGATGTATATGAAAGCATGAAACTGGAAGAAGTGGACTTAACTTCAAGAATTTAAGGGGAAAATGTTCCATGACTAAGACCTATCTGAATTTTCTTCCAGCCAATTAAACATTCTATAACTTGAAGGAAACTAGGCAATACACATTATATTAATAGTGGAATGGGATGGAAAGAAATAGAGGTTTGTCTTCCTGCCATTCACTAAGAGGAAAATTTAGGGAGACAAGAAAACACATCGATATGCATGTACATATATAGATACGTATTTATGTATATGAACATATATGTATAGGTATATATTTCTGCATTCACATATGTACAAGTATATATTTATATATACACATATATACATATAAGAAATAACTAATATTTATATAGTATTTTAAGTTTTGAAAAGTGATTTACAAATATCTAATTTGATATGGGCCCATTTTATAGTTGAGTATGTATATATATATATATATATATATATAGCACTAACTATAATATGTAGTACACACACACATGTATGTACGTATTTATACACACATACTTTTGAAGGCTGTGACTTCTTTATCTCTAGCTTTTAGAATCCTTCTCCATCTCTAATGGTCTAGTTCAGGTGTGCGCTGCTCAGGGAAACTCCTCCAGGACGGGGATTTTCACTTTTTAATCTTTACATGTGGTAGGAATTTAATGTTTGATGAATCAAATTGAGTATAAATTCCACCAGATCATACCAAGCTGGAAAAGTTCTGAGCCAATGCCCAGCAATGGCCTGAGTCTGTAGGAAAAAGTCCAGTCTGGCTAAATAGGAAGAGGTTGAGTGTATGTGTATAACAATCCTAAAGGATTGTCAAAGCAGTATCAAGTAAGGAAACATATATACTTACCAAAGTTTTTGTAACTGTAATGGATGTTCATTCAGTACCCAGTCTAAAAGGAAGTGGGATTTTTTTTTTTAACAGACAGTAAGGTACTCCAGATGCTACCATTTGCAGATGGCATGATGCTAATTACATCAATCCCCAGAACACTACAAATCTTTTGTAGGTGAGATTTACCATCTTAAGAATTTTACCTGAATAGAGGTAAAGTTCAGTAGACAAAGTATGCATATAGTCCAGACTACAACATACAGTTGGATGGAGATCTCGTTGAGCTGTTGCATCAATTTATATATCTTAATCAGATTCTTCAGATGCACCATGATTTAATAGGAACAAAAAGTGAATTGGATTGCATTTGGGAAACTGCAGTGCTTTCAGTGATCCCAAACCAATCTCTGAAGCAAAACCCCATCTTTTAAAATATCAGTATCCTTCTGATGGTGCTATATGATTATAAACTGTGGAATACCAATAAATGAAGAATGAAAACTGTAGATAACCTAAAGGTCAATGGATGAACATATGGTGATAGTAAGTGGGAAGCAGCTTATTAATAGCTCTTGTAGACCAGAATAATGGTGGCACTGAGAAGACTTGAGTTTCCTCCATTCTCGCATAAGACCAGCCAAGACCGTAGTGAGCAAAGAACTCAGAAAACAAACCAGGGAGAAAATGAAGTAACTTTGCTCCTTGGTGGACTGATCTAGAACCTCACTGTGACCTCTTTGGTTGAGGAAGATATATATAAAGATATATAAGACACTGGCAGTGAGCTCTCCAGCTCTTGAGACCCCAGAGGACTTCATTGTTCATTGCTTTCAGTCTCCTTGTCTGTTGATGGCTTTTATTTGCTTTTATCTTCCTGTGAACAACTTTTTAACAAGCCTGAGAACTGCTTTTACTTGGGGGTATCTGAATATGTTTTTATTAAGGAGATTGATTATTTGAACCCCAAGACTCTGAATCATCCACTGCACCAGAAGTTGAAGAGGGGAGTGCAATGGACACACACCAACAATGACTTATGCATAAGAAGTAGTAAAAAGAAATCATCTAGCTTTAATTTTGACAATCCTAAAACTGAGCATATATTCAAAAGAGTTCAAAGAGAGAAAGGTCCCATCTGTACCAAATTATTAATATATTTAACAGCATAGGACAATAATCATATAGGATGAGAAGACTTTTTAATTCCCCTTAATGTCAAGTTCAGAGTTGTATTTTTTTTTCAAATTTACTTTTATTGTTACAAAAAACCCCAAAACCCTACATTTATTTCAGGTTTCGTTCAGAACATTAAAGAATGTCCTTCCCCCTCCCTCATTTTTCATTGCATCTGGTATTATTGATAAACTAGGGAAGTCTAGGCAGCAAGGGGCCTCAAGTCCATTCAATACCAAGATCAACTGAAGGGAATGGGATTATTTAATCCCATTATTTAATTTAGGGGGAACATCATCCTATTGTTAAGTATTTGAAGGGCTATCCTGTGGAAGAAGAAATAGATTTTTGTTTTGCTTGGCCTGTTAGGCAGTAGTAAGATAAAGGGATAGTAGGAACAAATAAGTGAATTTAGATCTGGTAAAGAAAAAAAAACCAGTGATACCCAAAAGTAAAATGGGCTATTTTAGGAGGTAGTGGGTACCAAGCAAAGGCTGGAGAATCCCTTGATAGTTGTATTATAGAGGCAATTGCTTTTTGAATATGGACTGAAGTAGATGACCTGAAAATGTTTTCAACTCTGGAATTCTGTGATCTAAGATTAAAGACTCATAGAAAAGCACTAAAAAATTTAAAGCTACCATGAATTTGAATTTAAGATAACAGAACATTAAAGTTGGAAGTCATTTTAGAGGTTATCTAAACCAACTTTTTTAATGTGTAAAGGAGTTTCACCTTTAGACTTCAATAACGTTGCTGACTGAAAGGAACAAAGACAAATGTGAGATTTGCATATGAAAAACATCAAGAGAATATCCTGCAGAAATGATGCTTTTGCCCAAGATAAAGACTGTCTCAATTCCTGGATTCCAAGATGTTTATTTGCCTATAACCAACAAGAGAACTTCAGAGTTAATAACTAAAGAATCCAGAGCCACAAAAAAATATTTTGTAATTTTGAGGCAACTGTACATTGCCTTGTTTGTGTGTGGTTGTGGTTTGTTTTTTGTTCTTGAAGAGGATCATGACATCAGGGAGAAGATGACATGACTTGCAATTGAATTGGACTTGAGTGAGGGAGGGCTGTGCAAAGTCACCAGCCTCCCTCTCCTCCAGAGCTAGCTGGGTCCAGTGACCAGATATAGATCAGGACAACTGGAGATGACCCAGCACATTGCCTTGTTTGGGCTTAGCCAAAAGAGTTGAAGGTTTGGTAATATACTGTTTAGTTACCAGGAGATAGAGTGAGATTTCTCACTGAGAGAACTCAGTGCCCTGAACCAAGAAGATGAGTCTTTAAAAAACCCTCAGAGCCTGGTATAAGTAAAATTACACTTCTCTGCCCTGCCACTTGCTGCTTCAGAGGTAGAAATGCCTTCAGCCTAGGCAAGGGAGCAGAACTGGAGAAGATTCTGCAAATCTCAGGCTAAGGGTTTCTTGTACTTTCTGAAACAATGCAGCTCCACTCTGGTAGCAAAAAGGCCCGGCTCACTAGGGAAACAATGGTATGGCCCAACAATTAAAGAGTAGCCCAGCTTTGCAGCACAGTCAACCATCCAACAGAGAAGCCACACCCATGAGCAACCTTTGTGAAGATATTCCCCGAGAAAGAGAAAGGCCAATGAGGCATGCAGTTTCAGAGTTCTGAGTTATCCTAGACACATGTATTCTCTATGCATGCTACTTGCTGTCATGATACTTTAAATTTGTTCATACTCTTCCTCTCCCCCCCTTCCCCCATGGACACTGTGTACACTGATCGTAGAATGTGCCCCAAGTTTTTGGATGGAATGCTGGGTAATGATTTTTCTTTCTTTGCTTTTCAAGTAAATGCTTTTAAGGATTACTTGAGTTAGCTGGCCGATTTGTTAATTGTCAGCATACTGGTGGGGGCTTTGGAGCTACAGTAGTAGTAGTAGTAGTAGTAGTAGTAGTAGTAGTAGTAGCAGCAATAGTAGTAGTAGTAGCAATAGTAGTAGTAGTAGTGGTGGTGGTGGTTGTGATGGTGGTGTAGTAGTAGTAGTAGTAGTAGCAGCAGCAGCAGCAATAGTAGTAGTCGTAGTACTACTCATAGTAGCAGTAGCAGTTGTTGTCATTGTTGCATATCTCCACCCAATGAAATATAAGGCAAAGTTGTCAACTGAGAGGATGGAAGCAGGAGAAGCCAACGGATGTTTGAGGGACACTCAAACTGTTAATGTTAGTGCAGGTTGTGTGGGTGAGCCAATAACAAGAGGTGGGTTTTGGAACACACACACACACACACACACACACACACACATACACATACAGAAACTGAAGCACAGTCATAAGAGCACATGGGAGCACAAGGATGATAAGTTAAAACACAGAAATGCCTTGAGTACTACTGAACAAGCTTCTACTCCTGTATAATTCCCCAAGGCTAAATATACACTTTTTCAACATAAGAAATAATTAGGCAGGTATATTTACATTTTCATTTGTCCTTAGTTCTGTCCTTTTGTTTCTAGGTCCTTTTATCTGTTTAAGGAAGAAGAGTCTTTCTTAGATGATGAACTTTGAGCAGAAGGATGGAGACTAATTGTATTCTTTGAACTTCCCCAAAACATGTTGACATAATGTAACTGACATATTTAGAGGATTTCATTTTCAGCTAACTGTTGAATTGTTTTTTTGCTTGACTGATACTCTAATGCTAAGATGGTACCTTGCTTCAGGCCTTTAACACTTTGAGAGTCTTTATTTAACCAAGGATAATATTTTCTATTATACTTTGGAGTTGCTTCACCAAACCACTTTTTAAAAATTGGTCACAGCAGGATGATGCCATATTTGCACAGGTCCCCCTCTCTTCCCCCCTGCCTTTTCTTCTGCTATATTCATTTTTTGATCTAAAAGTGTATCTAACAGGGAGCATCAAATTATATATGGATATCTGTTGTTAAGGGGCTTGTATAGTCCTGCTTGCAATCTTCATTAATCTTTGTGACATTTCTCATTTAATAAAGTAAATTGGAACCCAGATGTCCTAACATCATTTTCCTTTGTCCCAGTCAAGATCACTCTGCTACACTGTGGAGCATATCCCACCTTCTGTCTTTTCTCTCTTTTGTTTCCTCTTTCTTCCTCTATCTACTCTTCACTGCCCTTTTCTCTTCCCCAAATTGAGGCAATCATTTTCCAACTCCTTTTTCTTCTTACATTAAACCTTCTGGAATGGAAGGACATGGACTGATCTTCAACTTGCACTTGAATACAAACTGGCAAAAAAAACCTGAATTCGAAGCTGGCCTCAGACACTAGTTATATCACCTTGGGCAAGTCATTTAACCTCTGTCTACCTCAGTTTTCTTATATGTAAAATGTGTTTAATAATAGTACCCACCTCCCAGTGTTGTTGTAAGGATGAAACAAAATTATAATTGTGAAGCCGTTTGCAAACCTTAAAGTGCTACATAAATGCTAGCTATTATTATTGCTTAGTTGATTAGTCATGTCTGACTCTCCATGACCCCATTTAGAGTTTTCTTGGCAAGGATACTGGAGTAGTTTATCATTTCCTTCTCCAGATTACTTTATAGAGAGAAAACTAAGGCAAACAACTTGCCCAGGGTCACATAGCTAGTGTCTCAACTGGTATCACATAGCTGATTAAGTGTTTGAGGTCATATTTGAACTCAGGTCTTCCTGACTCCAGGCCTGGCACTCTATCCACTGCACCACCTAGCTGCCCACTATTATTCGTAATTATTATGATGATCACAAACAGGTTAAGGACATCTTAGAATGAAAACATCTCATTTGCCATCATTGTGTTCAGCAGATAGAAGAGATTGGGTAGTATATTGGATAGAGCACTGGTTTGGGAGTCAAGAAGACTTGAGTTCAAATCCTATTTCAGATACTTAAACTATCTTAGCCTCTGTTTCCTCTTCTGCAAAATAGGGGTAACAATAGCATCAACCTCACAAGGCTATAGTGAGAGTCAAATGAGATAAAGTATGTAAAGAGATTTGTAAACCTGAAAGTACTATGTAAATGTTACCTATTATTATTATTATCTTTTTTCTTCCAAAAGCACCATTATGTTTATATAGATACAGTGCTCTCAAAGATTTTTGAAGGAAACTTCAATTCATATTAGTTGTGCAGATGGGTACTTAAATAAATAACGACAGAAAAAGAACATTTGGCAAAGAGTTAGGGGCCTTAAGATGTATTTGTGTTAGGATCATTGACTGTTTTTGCTTTTCTATGGATAGTTACAAATGATTTCCTATGATTCCAAATGAAACATTTACTCTGTGATAGTGACTCTTTTTTCTGACACATTTTTCTTTCAAATCTTGTAGTCTCTCCAATTCACTCTTCATTAACACCCTTGATTAGGTATCATGTGCTCTTTTATTTTTTGTTAGAAAACATTGAGAGAAGGCAATAAGAATGGAGCCATTAATCTAGCAAGCAAAAACTACCTACTAACCACATTAACAAAATCAGAAATATCAAGTCATAACAAACCTTCCTGCCAAGAAGCCCCATAGCCACCATTAACAGGGGAAGGAAAATACCTTGGAGACGGATGTCTTAGAGGCACGCTCAAAAACACCACCATTCCATGCTAGAATTTTGAAGCCAATTAACTCTTGAAGTATATCTATTGGGTGGAATACTTTTTCTTTGTGTCTTCAAAATTTCACACTTAAAAGCCTTCTATTCCTCCCCTTGCCCCGCAGTTTAGTTAGTAGGCTCTGATTTATTCTTCCGCTGAACCTAAAATCTAGGGTGGTTGTTAGAATGTATCATTCTTCCTCTATAGTCACTCGCTGTCTCTGTTAGCCTGGGGAAGATGCTTAACTGTTTTGGGTCTCAGATCTTCATCTGGGTTCTAAAATCTATGGTCTATGATCCTATGATCTGGTCATTCCTCTTCTCTCCAAGGTTCCAATCATTTCTGTTTCAGCAACTAGTTCCTCCCTGATGATAAGAATCAGATCTAGAATAGAATTTCCCCTTGCTGGTTTCTTCACCTTTGGAAGGAGGGCATAATCACTAACACAAGTCAAGAAGTTATTAGCTGCTTGACAGAGAGAGCTTGAAGGTCTGTCCAATAACTGAAGTGTTTCAACATCACTAAAACAGGATTTCTTGAATTCTTTATATCCTCTTTCCATTTAAGTAATACATAGTATACTTTGAGCACAGCATTTCTTCTTTTTCTGCCTGCATTGATTTTTACCCAAATGCTCTCCCCCATTCTTTCCCCTTTTCTTCTTATATAGCTTCTCATTAATATATAAGGCTATCTCACTTCTTCTGGTACTATTTCCTCCATGAAGTTTTACCTCATACTCCTAGTTACCCTTCCTCAAAATTATTTTGTATTACACTCATCTATGTAGATGTTGCAGCAGAATATAAGCTCTTTGAGGGCAAAGACTTTTTGGCTTTTGTCTTTGCATGAGCAGCAATTAGCAGAGTCTTGAAAAGAGGAGCATTTAATGCATGTTTCTTGAATTGAATTAATAAGATATTGTCCAAGAAAAAGACTCAGGTTTCTGGACCATAGCTTGAAATGCAGAAATTATAGATCCTCAGTTAAGGATGGAGTACACCAAACTTCGGGGAGTCTTGTGAATCTGATAAAGAGACTTTAAGCTGAGAAAGAAGACAAGGAAGTCATTCACCCACATATATCTACTAAGTCAGATGCCATACAGAATAAGAGGTACAAATGAAAAATAGCAGCAGAGTACCAGTCATTCACAGGAAACAATATCCAAGAAGTAATAAAATACACAGCCTCAGTTGTCTATACAAATGCACAAATTGGGGATAATGAAAGTAAGCTATAAATACTAATAGGAAAGAAGAAAATTTGGTCTCATATCATGGAAACTTGGTAGGATAGAATTCATGACTGAAAAATACCACTATTCCCAAAGGAATAGCATAAATGTAAGGGGTGGCAGAATAGCATTGGATATTAAAGATATTAACTTATATGAGGAAATCCAGGTACCAAAATAGGGAAACACTTGTGGTACTGAGCATTTGGTTGAGAACAATGGCAAATGAAATCAAAAGGGAAATAGTGATTGAGGATAGGAGCCATTAGGGCTTCATCATGAATCGGTGACCCCAGACTAAAGTCACTTCTTTTACTGAGTGAGTCACTAGCCTTACAGCTCAGGGAAATGTAAACACAGCATACTTGGACTTTAGGAAAGCATTTAACAGTCTTGCTACCCTTGCGCACAAGAAAGGAAGATATAGCTTAGATAATAATATAGTTAGTTGAATATGGAACCAGTTGAAGAATCAGACACAAAGATTAATCATTAATGGGTTGATGTTACCCTACAAGGCAGTGTCCAGTAGACTACCTTGGAGACCTGTCCTTGCCCTGTAGCATTTGACATTTTTATCCATGATGTCAATAAGATGGCATCCTTATCTAATTTGTAGCTGACACAGAATCACAGAATCTCAGAGTTTGAAGGGGGTATCAAAGGTCATTTAGTCCAACTTCTAGCTATCGGGCTCTACCTCTAAGAACCCTACCTCCTCCTGAAAGCATTCCCTGATCTCTTTGGTTGTCAATGATCTCTCCTCAAAAAGCTTATATTTACTTATTTGCATGCATATCATTTCTGCTCCCTGCCCCAGGTTTGTGTTTGTATCTTCTCTCTTAGCATAGTGGCATATATATACATAAGGTATTGCAAAAGTCTTGGTTCAGGTTTAAACTATCAAAGCTTAAACCTGTACTAAGTCTTTGGGGACACTCTGTGTGTGTGTGTGTGTGTGTGTGTGTGTGTGTGTGTGTGTGTGTATCTTACCGTCATTGGAACGTTGTGAGGATTAAATGAGATAATATATGTAAAGCCCTTTGAAAGCCATAAAATGCTGTAAATATGGTAGCAGCAGCAGCAGCAGCAGCAGTGGCAGCAGCTATTGGATTTGTTCTCATTGCCCCTGAACACAGATTAATTTTCCTGCCCAGACTCCTGAGTCTAGCATCTCCTAGTAATTTGTGTTTTCACTTTGGGATTGTGCCACCATTTGTTAAATATGGAAAACAACACCTGTAATACCTACCTATCTCATAGGGTTGTTGTGAAGCTCAAATAAGCATGTAAAGAGCTTTGCCAACTGCAATATTGTATAAACGCCTCTTATTATTCTTCTATTTTATCGACAGGATTGTCATTTCAGTGGTACAAGGCACTCCCAGTGAGAAGGCTCATTTTAACCATTCAAGTGGTCCCTGTAGCTTCTGTCTTAAAGAGTTGCCTGGGGATACTTGGAGGTCACATGACTTGCCCAGGGCTATGCAGCCAGCATCTACCACAGGTGAAACCTGAATCTGGGTCTTCCTCTTAGAAAGCTGACCTTGAAGTTAGTTCAAGTTCCACCTCTGACATTCATTGGCTGTGAGTTCCTGGAAATGTCACTTAGCCCAGGGGTTCTTAACCTTTTTTGTGCCGTGGACCCCTTGGGCAGTTTAGTGAAGGCTATGGAAATCTCAGAAGAATGTTTTTAAATCCATAAAATATGTCAGATCACAAAAGAAAGCAATTATATTGAAATACAGATATTAATTTTTTTAACCAAGTTCATAGACCTCTGGTTAAGAAATCCTGGCTTAACTTCTCAGTGCTCTAGGAAGCACTGAATGCTGGACTTAAAGTCAGGAAGAACTGAGTTCAGATCTGGTCTCTTGACACTAACTGTGTGACCTCGAAGAAATTATTTAAAAAAAACAAACCTCTATTTGCCTCAGTTTCCTCAACTGTAACAAGGGGATAATAACAGCACCTCCCTCCCAGGGTTGTTGTGAGGATCAGTTGAGAGACTTTATGTACAGTACTTTGTAAACCTTAAAAGTGCTATATAAAGGTTTGCTATTTATTTTATAAGTGTAAAGAAGGTCCCAGCCTGCATTGGTTGTACTAGTTTCCTCTTTTGAGGAAGTTTCTTGTACCACAGAAATCATAAGTCCAGTCCCTGTTCCTATAATTATTAATTATTAATTATTTAATCTCCTGGATAATAATAATAATAATCATAGCTAACATTTATATAGTGCCTGCTATATACCAGGCACCGTGCTAAGCAATTTACAATTATTGTATCATTTGATACTTATAACAACCTTGCAAGGTAGATTCTATTATTACTCCCATTTTATAGAGGTCAAGTGACTTGCCCACTTGCCAGGTTGAGTCAAATGACTTAATCTGTTTAAGGCAAACAGGTTAAGTGACTTGCCCACAGTCACACAACTAGTGATTTTCTGAAGCTGGATTTGAACTCAGTCCTAACTCTAGGTCTAGCACTCATACCACCTAGACACCCCTAGATTTAATTTTGTGCTTAGACCATATCTACTCTACAGTATCTTACTGACTCTTGCCTGTGACACAAATCAGACCCTTTCCTAACACATGTATGGGTGCCATCTGTTGTTAGCATCCTAGGAGCATTTCTTCACACAGGTCCAGGTATGGTGGTGCACAATGACAGGTTCTAGACAGTGAGAGGAGTCAGTATGGAGACACTGGACACCTCCTGGGATGGCCAAGGAAAGAAACCATAAAGACGGAAGACTTCATCTACTTATGATTTTTTTTCCTTAGGACTCCTTCTAACAACATTTATTTTCACAATGGTTCATTAGCAAACATGCTCAGGCTGTAGGTTTGTCCCTGAGACTGCTTCAGTTCCCTCTGTACACATTATAATGCCCTGCCTCTTCTCCTTTCACATATTCACCTGGAGCCAGTGCCTGCTTTGGCATATATGAACTTGAGCTTCTAAATTCAGTAGAATTCAGTCTGTGTAGAATAGATTTTTGACAGTTGGCATTGCCATGTGACACTGATAATCTCAGTCACAGAGAATCTGATCAACTTGGAAAGCATATCAAGTCTAAAGCCCTTAATGCATCAGCAACAAAGTTGATTTTTTTCAAACTAGTGGTAAGAGGGGATGAACTTGTTCCAATGGCTAGCCTTTCTCTTTCTGGTTCATGGAAACAGACAGCAAAGAGTTGCCAATAAAAAGGATCATTAGAGGTCTTTCCTGAAGCAAGTAAGTCATTTTTGCCTTAGAGGACTAACTCTCCTTGGAAGGAATATTTAAAAAGCCTTTTCATCCCAATGATATATGTTTGTTTGTTTGTTTTTAAGTCTGTCTTCTTTACCATTTCTATGGCAGGACTTTAAGGCCAACACTCCTATTTCCTAACAAATCAACTTGGCATGGGCTGTCTTTTGGGCCTTTAACCAAGAATGTGTGTCAGTTCTGACTACAGTTTTCACACTTGAGAATCAATCTATCCTTTGTGGTTGAGGAAGGGTGTGTTATTGTGTATGGCCACTGGCTGTTTGCTTTTGAATTTACATGACTGACTTTTTGGCATAAAGAAATTTCTATGACCAAATGAGGGTCCTTGGTAATATCAAATACATATGACTTTTCTCTCTATTGCAAAATGAAGGCTGAATCAAAGAGCTATATAGGGCTATAATCAATAAATCGATCAACATGTATTTATTAAGTAGTGTGTGCTAGGCACTGGAGATATAAGATATACAGAGACAAAAAATGAAACAATCTTTATCCTCAAGATGCTTACATTCTGTTAAATGGTGAGACAAGTAACTATGTAGTTATATGAAACACAAATATGGAGAGAATAAATACAATGTAGTTAAATACAAAGGCACAGGGATAGAGTTCCGGGTCCGTAGTTAGGAAGACATCTTCTTGAGTTCAAATCCTGCCTCAGACCCTTACTAGCTATGTGACCCTGGGCAAATCACTTAACCCTGTTTGCCTCAGTTTCCTCATCTGTAAAATGATCTGGAGAAGGAAATGGCAAATCATTGCAATATCTTTGCTAAGAAAATCCCAAATGGGGTCATGATGGGTCAGAAATGGCTAAATAACCGAACAATAAGTTAAACACAAGATAGTTTGGAAGGAAGGGCACTAATGGTTGTTGGATCAGAAAGGCTTCATATAGACTGGGGTTCATGAGTTGCATTTTAAAGGAAGAGTGAGACTCGCTTTCCAGTGATAGGGAATGGCCAGTACAAAGACAGATGTTAGAGAGAAGACCTGTTTGGCTGGGTTACAGAGGGCAGGAGTGGGGCTTACATCTAATGAAGCTGAAAAGGTAGGGTGGGACCAAGTTAGGAAATCTCACACACACTCACTCTCTCACTCTCTCTCTCTCTCTCTCTTCCCCCCCCTCACTCTCTCTCCCTCTCTCTCTCTCTGTCTCTCTCTGTCTTTCTCTGTCTCTCTCTCTGTCCCCCTCTCTCTCTTTCTCTCTCTCTCTCCTCTCTCCCTCTCTCTCTCTTTCTCTCTCTGTCTCTCTCTCTCTTTCTCTCTCTCTTTCTCCCTCCCCGCTCCCTCTCTCTCCCTCTCTTTCCCTCTCTTTCTTTCTTTCTCTCTCTCTCTTTCTCTCTCTCCCTCTCTCTCCCTCTCTCTCCCTCCCCCCCCCCAAGAATGTCTTACAATTCTAATGTCTCTTTCTTATTTCCTCCTCCCCCACTCCTTGCTCTTCTTCCCTCAAATTGTTTTTTGCTAATCGGCACACCAACCAGTATTACACTTGAATGTAACACATACCACATGGTCACATGTCTCAGATTTACCCAGTCCTCTATGATGAGATTATTACTATCCCTCACCATCTTCCTCATTGTTGTTCATCCTTTGTTTTCAAAGAGGCCCAATGATATCATGATGTTGGAGTCAGGGTACAGAAAACAGTGGATGATGGGTGATGTCTTGATTTGTGTGTGTATTGGATTTAAATGAGGCAGAGTTGCACAAAATCATCAGCCTCACTCTCTCCTCCAGAGTCATCAATGTCCAGTGGCAAGACAAAAGTCAAGACGACTGGCCATGGTCTAGGAGGACCGTGGGTGTCTTCAATGTCTGACCAAACTCTAAGAGCCTGCTTCAGCCAACCCCCACCCCCATCATCATCTACTATTAAAATCCCACAGATACAGATCCTCTGGAACACATGAGCTTCTAGCTGCCTCCACAAATGTAAGCCACCAAATTTAAAGTCCTTCAATCAATACTCAAGTACTGCTTACAGGATCAGTCAAATGCAAGTTCTGTAGAATCACATTTAGAGAGAGATATAAATGTAAATACAAACACAAACATTTTATGTAAAAAGTAGCCACAGGTCTGTAAGCACGTTAGTGAAATGCAATTATGAGGACTAATCTTATAGAGGGGTGGAGGTTTGAGCAGTTTTTTGGTGGTTTTTTTTTTTTTTAGGAAATAAAAGCCATCTTAATTTTGCTGTCACTTAATAAGTTTCAATTTGACCTTGAAAATTTTCTTCTGCCTTTTCCTGCCCTTTGCCAAACTCTCTGTGGAATTCAGCAAGAATGATAGCTAGCATTTGACAGATGGAGAACTAGTTGGTTCAGGCTTGGAACTAAGATTTCAAGAAAACAGCAGGTGAAGTGCCTAATATGGATAGGAGGCAGTCTGATTTCTTCCATCATGCCTCAGCCTGATACCCAAAGGGTTAGTTTGAGGCGGTAATTCCCAACACTGGCTTAAGGGAATCTCAGAGTTACAGCATTTATATAAGAGGGCTGAGTCACAACATCTAAGAAATGATAAGACATTGAAAAGACCAAAAGGCTCAAGTCTCAAGACTGAAAGTAAAACATTGGTGGGAGGAGCAGAGGGGGTCAATGAAACAGAGTCTAGATCCAAAAAGAATGCATCCAATTCCATGCACTGAAGCAGATATTTCAATACTTAAGGATATCAGTGATACAGAAATTACCACCACGTACCTCAGTGTGAAAAGGTGCATTATTTGCCACTTTCTAACTTCTGCCCTGAGTCAAAGGCCAGGGGGCCAGAAGGAAAAAAAGTCTTTAGCCAACTATGCCAGTTTCATCTAAAATTTGTGGAATAAGAATAAAATCTTAAATAATAGGTCTGCCCAGGCAGGCCTCACTAAGAGCCACTCCATTTGAAAGCTTCCAGTAAAAAAAAAAAAGGAAAGAAAGAAAGAAAGAAAAAACTGACAAGAAATGAAATGTTGCAGACCTCTACAGCTTGACCTGAGAGGGGATTTAAAGGAAAGGTATAAAAAGGACCAACATCTCTTGCTTGTGGAATCCAAGAGATGCCAGGGGATGCCAAGTAGCTCCATTGAGGCAGGTGGCATCCCACCCCAACCCAAAGTCTGTGGGAAAATCCACACATACAAGCAAGAACTCCAAGAACTTTCTTTGACATAGAGATATATTGGGTATGGCATAATTCTTATTTGCAGGGCAATTAAAGAATCAAACCTAGGATTCTCCCCAAAGCAGAGTACAATTGTAGATTTAGATCTGGAAGTAGTCATATGGGTCATTTAGTCCAACTCTCTCATTTTACTGATGAAGAAACTGAGGCACAAATGATAAATAACTGAAAGAATAGGGAAAAAAGTATTTATTAAATGCTTACTATGGGACAGTCTTTGTTCTCAAGGGGTTCTCATTCTAATGCGGGAAGACAATACATATGGAAGGTTTCTGCTTAAAATCAGATGGAAATGTCCTCTGGTTCTTAGTATGTAGTGCAAAACAGATGGTAATGCCTTTTCTTTAATGTAATTCCCACTGATAAAATCATTTCGGTTTCTGATGTTGAAGCATTTGACAGCATCAAGGACTTTGGAGGTAAGAACCTTCTTTTCTGAGTCTTTAGTAAATTATAGCTGTGGTACCTGTAGGAATGGTTGTCGAACTACATCTCCAGGATGATAGCTTGCCAGGATGATGGCTGTGGACACTGGGCTGGAAATATTGCTATTCCCAAGGCTTTGGGGCTCAGAGTCCTGGGCTATCCCCATCAGGGCCTGAGGGGAGATGGTGGTCAAGGTGGTGGTGGTGGCTTAATTTACCTGACATATGCTGCCTCCTGCCTCTCCCTCAAGGTACTTTACTGTTCAGTTAGGTTGGCTTGCCCTTAAGGTGGCAGTTGGCTGGAAGGCCAGCCCCATCTCCACAGGAGCTGCTTCCTTGGCTGATGGTTGTGAGAGTTGGGCTAGAAGAAGAAATGGTGGGCTGGAGGTGCTACCACTCCCAAGGCTCCCATGCTTATAAGCCCGTTGGTGGCAATTGGTCAACAGTTGTTATTGGTGGTGATAAGTAAGGTGAGCTTCACCCCCACAAAGACCTTCTCTCTCAATGATGGCTTCAAGGACTGGACTAGAAGCAAGTTTGATGGTTTGGGGGGCCTTGTTATTCTCAAGACTCATAGGTTCAGGGTCTTGGGCAACTGATTAATCAATAAGCATTTATTAAGTGTCTACTCTATACCAAGGACTTTGCTAGGCCCTGGGGGTACAAAATATGTAACAGTCCCTGTTACAAGCAAGGAGCTTACTTTCTATCAGAGGATATAACATATACATTAAAAATATATGCAAAATAAATATGAGGTAAAATTTTTGGGTGAAGTAATCTCATGCAAAAGGTAATGCTTGAGTAGTTTTGGTGTTGAGTGATTTGTCCAATCACACAAATAGGAAAGGGGAAAGGGGAAGGAACAAGCATTTATTATGGGCCTACCATATGCCAGGCAGTGTACTAAGCATTTTACAAATATTATCTCATTTGATCCTCACAACAACCTTAGAAGGTAGGTGCTATTATTATCCCCATTTTATAGTTGAGGAAACTGAGGCAGACAGGTTATCAAGTTGATCCCAAACCCTCTGAATCTGAAGCCAATATTCCTTTCACCATCCACCTGTTTGCCTCTCTGTCTGAAGGGCCTATTATACATCCTCAGCTGCTTTCTCATGCCTCATTCTACCCTATTACAAATACATCCATACTGGAGCTTGCAGAAGCATTGTCCCGTATCCTAGGCAGAAGGGGTTATGGACTGGAGAAGGTGAGTCAACTGAAAAACAGGCAGAGTGCCTAGCAGTGTGGCAGACAGCTCACCTCCATCTATGGTTTGCCATGTGTTTGTGCAGCCAGTCATGATACAACTTTCCAAAGTTATTAAGCTTTCTTCTCCAGGGACATTGCCACTCTTGTGGCTCTTTTCTTGAAAAGGCTAATGCCTTATCTTTCACTGAAGCCTTGAAAGTAGAAGGAATATAAGCAATATTTGTTGAATTAAATCAAAACAGACTAATCAGTTAGAAATAGCTGGAAAATAAGGTTCCTCCTCTTCTCGGTGATAACAGTGTACCCTACTTTCAGTGTTGGACTTAGAGCTGGAAGGAATTGGGTTCAATTCTCACCTCTAAAAGTAGCTGTAGAACCATATGAAAGTGAATTTACCGTTCTGAGCTCTAATATCTTTATCTGTCAAAGGAGGACAATAACACTTTCAATACCTATTTCACAGGAGTCCTGTAAAGCACACTGCAAATTGTATACTGCTATATAAAAATCAGTGTCACTGAGAGGCAGTGGGCTAGATTTAGTCAATAAAGGGCTTGCCTTGGAATCAGAAAGACTTTTGTTCAATTCTCTTGTGATTTATACTGGCTGTGCGACTCTGGGAAAATTAATTAATCTCTCAGTGTCCTTCTCACCTACCTCCTCCCCCCTCCCCAACTCCCCTGCCCCCCAGGCAATCCTCTATGACTAAAAATACCACAGGTATACCTTGGTAGAAGGAGTTTTCTACTCCAAAAATATTGTAGGTCTAGATAAAAATATAATATTATTAAGGGACTAATTTGACTAAATTCTAATGGTGATAGTTATTTTCTGGGGCAAATTAACAACCCTTCCTTTCCCAAGCCATTAAGGTTACCTTTTTAGGAACTTTCTGCTCTGCTTCCAAGGCCTTGCTTCTAAAACTCTTCCCTATACTTGGAATGTGCTGACCTACTCCATCCCTCCTTAAATTCTTACCCTATTCTTTCAGGCTCAAATCACCTATTCCAGGAAGCCTTCCCTAATGGCCCCAAGCAGTAATGACCTCTCCCACCTTGGACCAGGAATAGCACTATTTTTCTACCTCTCTTACATGCATGACACAGGGAAAAGCACACCGGCTCTGGAATCAGAACACACAGATTCAAACGCCACTTCTTATGCATTCTAGGTATGACATCAGGCGTATCACAATCTCCCTGGATCTCAGTTTCCTTATCTGTAAAATTAGGATATTAGACCGGATGGCTTCTGATGCTTCTTCCAGCCCTAGTTCTATGAGTATAATTACATTTGTATTATTTTGTATCGTAGTTACTTGTGCACTCATTGTGTAACATATCCTTACAATTCCTGGGATTACAGGATCCACAGATGCAGAAATGGAAGGAAACATTGAGGTTACTGACTCCATCTTCCTCATCTAACAGATAAGGAAACTCAGGACTGGAAAGATGGAGGGACTTGTCCAAGGTCACCAAGCTGGTAAGGAGGAGAACCAGCATCCTGATGCGGCAATCAAGCCTATCTTCTGACTCCAAATCTAGGGCTTTTCCCACTCTTCCAGGGCTGTCTAGCACTGTGCTTTGCAAGGAAGAGGTATTTAAGAAATGTTTATTGGACTGAACTGAATTAAACCGAATTAGAGGAAGCTCAAAGTTCTCTCTGCCCTATTCATCCCCTTTAAACCTCTTCAATGTCTGAAGTTAGGGGCTTCTTTCTCCTTTATTCCTGCCCTCCCTGGACTGGGCCATCCATCATCTCACTGACTGATTAGGTGGCATCCATACCTATAAGTACAGTCATCAATGAATACATTTTAGATATCCCAACAGCTAAAGAGGGCAGCTTTGCTTTCTGAGTAATTTCTGAGAATATGTGACTCACGGGGGCTTTCCTCCAAAGCCCTGTGACTGTCCTCACTTTTCTGAGCTTGCATTCTTCAGTCATTATTTTCAATGTTACTTGGGGGAATTGTTTGCTCCCACTCAGAATTTCTCTGGGCACCAGTTAAGTTTTTATGTCCATCTTCCCAAACCTCTCCCCTACTCCTGATGTGCACTTTGTCACATCATGGTGTTGAACACCCAAGTTAATTAAGCTTTATGACTTCACATGGAATCAGGAACCAAGTGATTTCCCTCCCCCGTTTGTCAGGACAGACTCAAGATAGATGGACCTTTAGTTTGGCTAACTAGGTTTGTGAACTCTAGGCTTGCTCAGTTAGGTTTGTAAGCTTCGTGTAACTGCTGGTGGGAATCCAAACTTACAGGTCCTTTGAAAGGGCCCAGAGTGGCTTTAAAAGGACCCTGAAGCACTTCAAGAAAAGCTCGGTCAACTGAGCATCCCACCGTGAGGTTCCTTCTCTGTTCTCCAGTTTTATTTCTTCAGGTCTCAATTTTCTTGCTGATCGGTTGAGAGATCTGGGGCCTAACGAAACTTCTCCCTACAGAGCACACAAGCCTGCTGAGAGGATTATAAAATAATGAATCTCTCAGAAGACTTTGTTATCTTCAGAGAGAGCGATCACACCAACAGGGGGGGATTATTAGTATATGCACTAAACTGCTCAAATTTGATTAATGCTTTTATTTTTATGGTTCTTTTCCACCTAAATATCCCCAAGGGCTTCACAGATCAAAATACAATTTTGCAAAGGTGATTCCATCCAAGAGACATTTTATTCAATGCAATACAATAGCTTCATTCCATTGTACAATGAGATAATATCTATAGGGGATGGAACAATTAAACTAAACTATTATTCCATCCATGGAATCACAGAATCAGAACTGGGAAAAACCTTAGAGGCCATCTAGTCCAGCTCCCTCATTTTATAGATGATGGAAAGAAATTGAGGCACAGGGAGACTAATTTGCCCAAGGACACACAGGTAGTGAGAGAAGCAGAATTTGAACCCAGGTTCTCTGACTCCAAGGCCCATTCTATTGCTATTATGCTTCTATGAAACACAAAGACACACTGCCTTTGGTGCTATTTTCCAAAGATGAATAATAGATCCTGCCCTCCTGGTGCTTACAATCTAACAGAAAACATGCAATTTGCGTTCAAATAAGGGGATTAAGCAATAGAATGTAATTAGGGCAAAGGAGAGACTTTAAGACAATTTGAGGTAGAACACATTCTTTTCAATTTGTTTGGGTGGATCAGGGAAGAATTCATACAGAAAGGATCACCTAAGCTAGGACTTGAAGGCAGATAAGGATTTCAATAAGTGGATATTGGAAAGAATATGTCAAAAGAATGCCCATGAAGATAATTCAATAAGCATGGTGGCCAGACCATAGCAGGCACTTAATAAATACTTATTAAATGAATTGATAATTGAAGAAATGAAGGGGAGAAAGGAATAAAAATTTATATAGCACCTACTATGTGCCAGGCACTGTGTTAAGCACTTTATAAATATTATGTCATTTGACCCTCAAAACCAACTGAGAGGTGGGTGCTTTTATTACCCCAATTTTACAATTAAGAAAAATGAGGCAAATAGAGGTTTAAGTGACTTGCCCACAGTCACACAGTTAATAAGTATAGGAGGCTGGATTTGAACTCAGGTCTTCTTAATTTGAGGCCCACCCAGCACTCCACCCACTGTGCCATATGGCAGGTATACAATGTACAAAGATAAGTGAGTTCAGGATTAGATAATGAGGACCATTAGTAGTCTAACTATGCTAGAAAACAGAAATGAGAGTAGTATGAAATAAGGCTGGAAAGGTAAGGTTGAAGCTAGCTTATAGAGGGCTTTAAATATCAGGCTAAGGAGTCTTCGAATTTAATGGGTGGATAATAAGGAGCTACAGAAGGCTAATTCACAGCATCCTCTCAGCTACTTTTCCACAGCCCAAGGCGCCTTGGGACACAGAGCATCTGAGCCATCTAGAGCTCTGTAGGTAATTGCAATAAGCCAATGACTTGTAGTTTTGTTTTTAGAGAAATGTTCACATTTTAGGATCGATAAATGTATAATATGCTCTTCTCTTCATGAATAAATATAATTTTTTTGGAAAAGAAAAACTCATGTAACATAAAAGATAACCACAAACCTAACAAAGTAAGCATTGGAGACTGGTGGGGAGGGGAATGGAGAGGAGGGAACACTAGAGGAAGCAAGAAAAGAGGAGAAAGAATCATCCCTGAAAGAGTTATAGCTTCCAGTCAGGCTCCCAACGCCAAGGCAAAAGCCAAGGCATAAGTCTGGTCTTTCTGAAATTTTTCATTTGGCTCTCTGTTACAGAAAAGAATCCATTAGTCACCAGCCACCACATAATGCAAGCATGGAATGGAAAACAGGACTCTCCTCACATCATTGACTCCCACGAGTGCCAAGGCAAAACACAAAACAAACTGAACATGGCCCTTGCAGGAGTAGCGACAAGAAGCCAGGACTACAGAGGTGTTTTACTCTGGAGGGTATACTAAGATACCCAACCCTGTTAGAAAATGGTGAGGTTGTGTCCTCCTAGGACATCTAGTGGGAACTGAGAGAATAGCAGAACGAAAATTTTCAGCCTTTGAACTTTTTTAGAGGCATTCAGCTATAGAGTATTAGCTCCAAAAGGGATCTTCAAGATTACCTAGTCCACCCCACCCCCAATTTCATGAGGAGAAACCCAAATCTCGGAAATGAGTAAGTAAAGTATGTAAAGTAAAAAATGCTAGGGGCATTATTAGTGGCTGAGTCACTCTTGTGCTCTAGACCCTTCCTACCTCCCAACTAATAAGCCAAGAAACAAAGTCGTCCACCAGGTATATGATGTCAAGAAATTGGTAACTGGACAAATACTTATAATGTACTTAGAGTGTCAATTTTTTATACTTCACTGAGATTTCCCCTTTTGATACCTTCAGGAATGATAATTTCCTGAATTCTACCACTCCCATGACCTGCCATTTTCCTGACTTTTTTCCTTAGATTAAAAAAAGGGGCAGGGAATCAATTCAATGGAGCACATACTTACTGAATATCTTCATTGCGCCTAGCACTGAGCTAGTGAAGTATATGAAATAATTTTTTGTTGTTGTTTAGTCATTTTAGTCATGTCCAACTCTTTGTGACCCCATTTGGGTTTTTTTTGGGCAAAGATACTGGAGTGGTTTGCTATTTCCTTCTCCAGCTCATTTTACACATAAGAAAACCAAAGCAAAGAGGGTTAAGTGACTTACCCATGGTCACACAGCTAGTAAGTGTTTGAGACCGGATTTGAACTCAGGTCTTCCTGACTCCAGGCCTGGGATTCTATCCACTGTGTCATCCAACTGCCCATATAAAATAATTAGAGGATAATATAAGATATCATACAATAAAATGTTGAATATCATCAAGAGTCAGCATCTACTCTTTCAATATTTTCCTTATTTCTCCCTTTTCCTTCTCTCTCCCATTATCTAACCACTCCTTTATTTTCTTCCCTGTTCTGATCACTCACTCTGGTTGGCCTGCTCACTTACTCCTATTCTTTCTCGTTTTCTTCTCAATAGCTAAAGCTCCTCCCAGGGTGTTCATTCCACAGAAGGGCCCAGGCCAGCCAACTTCCATTCCCCTCTGGCTCCACTTCCGACTTTCCAGGTTTTTATACCATGCCCCCATGTGCATACCTTCCCTCCCCTCCTCCTGTAAGCTCCCTTTTTTGTGTGCTGTCTTCCCTCATTTAAATGTAAGCTCCTTGAAGGGAGCAAGTGTCTTCCTTTGTCTTGTATTGGTATCCCTATTACTTAGCTCAGTGCCTGGCACACAGTAAGCACTTAATAAATGCTTGTCACCTTATTGCCTTGCCTCCTTTTACTTCATCCTGTGGTTTGGTATATGTTGTCTTTTCCCTTATTTCCTCTATCACTCCATTGACAGTAAAGCACTGAGTACTCTCATTCCTATCTCCTTTTCAGTTGGCATGAAACATCAGAGGAATGGTTTGTGAGATAAGTTGCAGGTGGCTCGTGATTAAGTGTGGAATTATGAGTAGGTCTGCATGAGTATGTGTATATGCTATATGTAAGCCGGATGAAATGAATGGAGAAAGAGAACATTGTAGCTCCTAGTCACAGCTATTTCTCTTCCTCTGATTCCTTAGCTACTGGAAGGCCTCAGAGGAAAGGGAGAAGGGATTCTTCAACAGAGTTGCAGGATTTCAGAGTTGGCAGAGACCTCATCAGCCAGCTAGTTCAACTCATGCTCAAAATAGAATCCACATTACAACATACTCAACCATTAGAGGCTTAAAGGCCTCTAATGAGGGGGAAAACCAATACTTCCTGAAACAGACCATTCCACTTTGGGATAGCTCTAATTGTTAAGATATTTTCTGTGTTAAGTCTACATTTTCCCATTTGTAACTTCCAACCATTTTTCCTACTTCTGTGCTCTTGGGACAAAGAGAGTAAGTTAATCACTCTTCTGTATAACAGTCTTTTGGCCAGGCATGGTGGTATGTGTCTGTAATCCCTGCTTCTGGGGGAGGTTAAGGCTTGGTGGGCTGCTTGAGTTTGGGATTCTGAGCTGAGTTAGGCCCAATGTCAATCAGGTTTCCTCATAGGACCAGCACCAATATGGTGAGCCATTGGACGTAGGGGACCACCAGGATTCCTAAGGAAGGAGGAACCTTGGTCAGAAAAGGAGGGGGGCGAGGTCAAAGCTTCCATGTGAATCAACAGTAGGGTTGGCATGTGAGTGACCACTGCATTTCCAGCCTAGGCAAAATAGGTAAACAAAATCTTTAAAAAAAAATTAAGAATAAAGCAGCAACAACAAAAAAGTTAGCCTTTCAAATAGTTGAGGACAGCTATCATACCTCCCCTGAGCCATTCCTTTTCTAAGTAAAACACCTCATTTACTTCAACTGATCATTATACGGTATGAATTTGAGGCCATTCACCATTCTGGATAGCTTCTTTTCTATCCTTTTCTACTTATCAATGTCCTTCCTTAAACAGGACAGACAGAACTAAACACATGACTTCAATTGTGTTCTGGCCATGGCAGAATACAAAGGAACTCTCACTTCCCTATTCATTGACAATATGCCCTAGTCTCTCTCCTGAGTTAGACACACATCACCAACTGTCTGTTAGGCATCTCAAATTCAACAAGTCCAAAACATAAATTATCTTTCCCACAAATCTCTCATGAAGTTCCCTTTTACAATCAAGGACATGACGATCTTCCCAGTCACCCAGGCTGAAAACCCTTTGTTATCTTCAATTCCTCATACTCACTCACTCCATACATTCAATCTATGGCCAAGCTTATTATTTTTACCTTCAAAACATCTCCTATATATAATACCTCTCCACTCACCAAAAATTTATAGGCCCTGAGACCTACCTGTGAAAACAGCAGAATATAAGAGCATGAAGCTTAGGCCAATCATCCCCCCAACCCAGAGGTGGGCAGAACCCAAATCTAACATAAAGTTCAAAGTCAAGAAATAGGCTGGGAAAAATGAGCAAACAACAACCAAAAAAAAAGAACCTGACCATAAAAAGCTACTAATGGTGACAGACAAGCTCAAGACACAAACTCAGAGGAAGACAAAAACATGAAAACATCTACAAGCAAAGCTTCAAAGGAAAAATGCATATTGGACACAAGCCCAATAAGAATTCCTAAAAGAACTAAAGAAAGAGATTTTTAAAAACAGAATTTTTTTTAAATCAAATAAAAACAATAGAAGGAAAAGTGGGAAAATAAATGTGAGCAATGCAAGAATATTATGAAATTGGAATTTTATTATCATTGGAGAAGTAAGAAGAATTCTACTTAGATAGAGGGCATGGGTATGAGTGTATTAAGTTGTGATGATCTCAAAAGAAGAATAGAAGGGTGAGAAAGAGGGATGCAGTAGGAGAACGAGAAGAAAGAGGAAGATTGGGGAAAATTATCTCACAAAAAAGAGACATACATGGAAGAGTTTTTTACAATGGAGGGGTAAATTGGGAGGCGAATAAGCAATGCTTCTGGACATAGAAATTCATTTTGCGCAAAAGCAAAGTAAGAAGGAAATGGGGTAAGAGGAATGAGGTGGTGATAAGAGGGACAGTAGATTAAGGGAGGAAGTGGTGAGAAGCAAAACAGACTTTTGAGGAGGGAACAAGGTTAAAAAAAAGAGAAAGATAACAGAAGAGAATAGGATGGAGGAAAATGCACAGCAAGCAATCACAGCTGTGAAGGTAAAAGGGATAATAATAACTCAACCATAAAACAGAAGAAGATAGCAGAATGGATTAGAAACCAGAACCCTACTATATGTTGTTTACAAGAAACATACTTGGAAGTAAAAGACATATACAGAATTAAAATAAGGGTCTAGAGCAGAATATATTATGCTTCAACTGAGCAAAAAAAGGCAAAGGTAGCAATCAGTATCTCAGACAAAAACAAAAGCAAAATAGATCCAATTAAAAGAGATAATAAGGAAAACTACATTTTGCTAAAAGGTGCCACAGACAATGAGTTAATATCAGTCCTGAACATATAATGCACCAAATGGCATAGCATGAAATTCTCAAAAGAAAAATTAAATGAATTACAGGAGGAAATAGACAATAAAACTATACTAGTGGGGGACTTCAGTTTACCCCTCTCAGAAATAGATAAATCTGATCATAAAATAAACAAGAAAGAAGTTAAAGAGATGAAAAAAATTTTTAGAAAACTTAGATATGATAGAACTCTAGAGAATACTGAAAGGGAATAGAAAAGAGTATACATTTTTCTCAGCTATGCATGACACTGCACAAAAAAAATTGACCTTCTGTGAGGGCACTAAAATCTCATACAGTAAAGGAGAAATATTGAATGCACCTTTTTGGGGGCCATAATGACAAAAAAAGTACATTTAATAAATAGCCTTTGAATAACAGATTTAAAATTAATTGGAAACTAAATAATCTAATCTTAAAGCATGAGTGAGTCAAAGAACAAATAATAGTCTATAATTTTGTTAAAGAAAATGATGAGACAACACAGCAAATTTTTGAGATTCAGCCAAAATTGTACTTGGGGGAAAATTACATAAATAAAAGAGAGAAAGACCAAACTAGTGAATTTGGCATGCAACTAAAAAAAAAAACTTGAAAAAGAAGAAATTAAAAATCTCCAATTAAACATCAAAACAGAAATCCTGAAAATCAAATGAGAGATTAACAAAATTGAATGTTAAAAAAAAAACCAATGAACTAATAAATAAAACTAGGAGCTGATTTTATTAAAAAACAACAACAACAACAACAATAAAATAAACCTTTGGCTAATTTGACTTTAAAAAAAGAAGAAAACCAAATTATCAGTATCAAAAAATTGAAAAGGGGGTGAATATACCACCAATGAAGATTAAATTAAAGCAATTACTAGGAGCTATTGTACCAAAATATCTGCCAATAAAACTAACAACCTAAATTAAATAGATGCATATTTACAAAAATATAAGTTGCCAAGATTAATAGAAGAGGAAATATAATGCTTAAATAACCATATCTTTGAAAAAGGAATCAAAAAAAGCTATTAAATAAGCTCCCTGGGGGAGAAGGGGAACTCAGGACCAGATGAATTTATAAGCAAATTCTATCAAATATTTCAAGAACAATTAATTCTAATATTATATAAGCTATTTGGAAAAATAGGCAAAGAAGGAGTCCTACCCAATTTCTTTTTACAACCCAAATATAGTGCTGATACCCAAACCAGGAAGAGCAAAAACAGAGAAAGAAAACTGTGGACCAATTTCCGTAAGTAATGTTGATGCACAAA
The DNA here is from genome assembly GCF_900497805.2 of Vombatus ursinus. Taxonomy (NCBI): domain Eukaryota; kingdom Metazoa; phylum Chordata; class Mammalia; order Diprotodontia; family Vombatidae; genus Vombatus; species Vombatus ursinus. The sequence continues at coordinate 16,259,890 of NW_020954591.1, read as the reverse complement.
TTCTAAATGAAATATTAGCAAGGGGATCATAGTAACATAGCACTAAAACATATACTATGATCAGGCTAGAATAATACCAGGAATGCAGGCTTGGTTCAATATTAGGAAAACTGTAAGCATAAATAACCATTAATAATAAAAACAACAAAAAATAACATAATTATATCAACAGATGCAGAAAAAAGCTTTTGACAAAATACCACATCTATTCCCATTAAAAACCTAGAAAGCATAGGAATATATGGAGCTTTTCTTAAAATAATAATCAGTATTTATCTAAAACCAAGAACAAGTGTTGTTTGTAATGGGAATAAATTAGAAGCCTTTCTAATAAGTTTAGGGGTGAGGCAAAGATCTTTATTATCACCATTATTGTTCAATATTGTACTAGAAATGCTAGCTATAGCCATAAGACAAGACAAGGAAATTGAAGGAATAAGAATAAGCGATGAAAAAACAAAAACTATAACTTTTTGCAGATAATATGATGGTATGCTTAGGGAACCCTAGGGAATCAACAACAAAAAAAAACTACTCAAAACAATAAACAACTTTAACAAAGTTGTAGGATATAAAATAAACCTACACAAATCATTAGCATTTCTCTATATTACTGACAGAATTGAGCAAGAAGACATAGAAAGAGAAATTCCATTTAAAATAACTTCAGACAGGATGAAATACTTGGGAGTCTACTTGGCAAAACACACATGGAATTATATGACTGCAATTACAAAATACTTCACACACAGATAGATCTAAATAATTAGAGAAATATTAATTGTTCCTGGGCAGGCTAAACCAATATAACAAAAATGACAATACCACTTAAATTAATTTGCTTTTACCAACAAAGTCCAGCAGCAAGAGATAGAAAGAGAAATTCCATTTGAAATAACTGTAGACAATATAAAATACTTGGGAGTCTCCCTGCCAAGAGAAACCCAGGAACTATATGAACACAACAACAAAACACTTCATACAAATAAGGTCAGATCTAAATAATTAGAAAAAAATATTAATTGCTCATGGGTAGGCCAAGTCAATATAATAAAAATGACAATTCTATCTAAATTAATCTTTTTATTCAGTGCCATACCAATCAAACTATCAAAAATTATTTTATGGAGCCAGAAAAAAATAATAACAAAATTTATCTGGAAAAACAAAAGGTCAAGGGTATCAAGGGAATCAATGAAAAAAATGAGAAGGAATGTAGTTTAGCTGAACAAGATTTCAAACTGTATTATAAAGTGGTAATAATCAAAAGAATCTGGTACTGGCTAAGACATAGGGTGATGGATCAGTAAAATAGATTAGCTACACATTACATTATACTAAATGACCATAGTAATCTAGTTAAGCTAAACCCAAAGATAAAAGTTTTTGGAACAAAAACTCATTATCTATCAAAAATTGCCAGGGAAAACTGGAAAACAGTATGGCAGAAATGAGGTATAGATCAACATCTCACACTATATACTAAGATAAGGTCAAAATGGGTACATGATGTATACATAAAGGGTGATACTATAAGCAAATTAGGAGGGCATAGAATAGTTTATTTGTCAGATCTATGGATAAGGGAATAATTTAGGACCAAAGAAAATATAGAGAGTATTACAAAATGTAAAACTGATCATTTTGATTATATGAAATTAAAAAGGTTTGGCACAAAAAAACCCCAAAAAACAATGCAACCAAAATTAAAAGGAAAGCGGAAAACTAGGGGAGGAAATTTTGCAACAAGTATCTCTGATAAAGGCCTCATTTCTCAAATATAGAAAACTGAGTCAAATTTATAAAAATACAAGTCATTCCCCAACTGATAAGTAGTCAAAGGATATGAACAGGAAGTTTTCATTTAATTTCAATGAAGAAATTAAAGCTATCTATAGTCAAATGCTCTAAATCACTTCTGATTAAAGAAATGCAAATTAAAACAACTCTGAGGTACCACTTCACACCTATTAGATTGGCTAATATGACAATAAAGAAAATTGATGGATGTTGGAATAGATGTGGGAAAACTGGGCCTCTAATGCATTGTTGGTGAAGCTGTGAACTGATCTAACCATTCTGGAGACCAATCTGGAACTATGCCCAAAGGAATATAAAACTGTGCATACTCTTTGATCCAGCAATACCACTGCTAGGTCTGTATCCCAAAGAGATCACAACAAAGGGGAAAGGACCTATTTGTACAAAAAATATTTATAGCAGCTCTTTTTGTGGTGGCTAAGAATTAGAAATCAAAGGGAAACCCATCAATTGGGGAATGGCTAAACAAGCTGTATATGATTATGATGAAATATTATTGTGTCATAAGAAATGACAAGCAGGATGATATCAGAAAAACCTGGAAAGACTTACAAGAACTGATTTTTTAAAAAAAGAGAACAGAAACAGGAGAATGTCATACACAATAAGCAACAATGTTCGGTGAAGAATTGTAAATGACTTAGCTATTCTCAGCAATACAATGATCCAAGACAATCTCAAAGGACTAATAATGAAGCATACTATACGCCTCCAAAGAAAGAACTGATATTTCTGAGTAAAGACTGAAGCATACTATTTTTCACTTTCTTTTATTCTTTTTCTTTTATTTGAGTCTTCTTATATAAAATGACTATTATGGAAATGTTTTACATGCTATCACATGTATAACTTTTATCTGGTTGCTTATTGTCTTAGGAGGGGACAGGGGAGAGAGGAAAAGAGGGATAGAATTTGGAACTCAAAACTTAAAAAAAAACCGAAAAGTTAAAAATTGTTTTAACATGTAATTGGGAAATATATACATATATACATATATATAATTTACTTATTCCGTGCCAAACTGATCAAACTGCCAATGAATTACTTTATAGAACTAGGAAAAAATAATAACAAAATTCATCTGGAGGAACAAAAGGTCAAAAATGTCAAAGGAAATATTTGGGGGGGGGATATGAAGAAAGGGGACCTAGCAATACCAAATCTCAAACTACATTTCAAAACAGTAATGACCAAAACAATTAGGTACTAGATAAGAAATAGAGTCATTGACTAAGGGAATAGATTAGGTACACAATATACAGAAGTAAATGAGGACAGTGGCCACAGTTTGATAAACCCAAAGATGCCAGCTATTAAGGCAGGAGCTCACTATTTGACAAAAATTGCTGGTAAAGCTGGAACATTACTGTGTGTCTTATTGGATAGCATCTGCTTTGCATAAGGAATTTTCTTTGCCATTCTGACTGCTGTGACACAGAACCTCAGAGTTGTTTAAGGAAGGAAGGAAAGAAATACACACTTATTAAGCACCTACTATGTGCCAGACAATGTGTAAAGCTCTTTATGAATATTATCTCATTCAGTTCTCATAACAAGCCTGGGGGGTACGTGCTGTTATTATCCCTGTTTTACAGTTGAGGAAATTGACATAAATTAAGTGACTTGCCCAGGGTCTTATAGCTATTAAATGTTTGAAATTGGATTTGAACTCAGGAAATCTCAACTTCAGGCCCAGCACTTTCTCCTCTCTAGCACCTAGATAGTTTTAAAATTTTCATTTGCTTTATAATGAGTGATTTGGAGAATTTTTTTCATGTGGTTGTTGAAAAATGCATGCTCAAACCCTTTGACTATTTTTCTCCCATCCATGATTGTGAAAAGTTTCTCCTTCTCTTCTCTAATTCATGTATGGAAGAGTTTCTCAAATTGTACTGCAAGGAACCCTGAAACACCTCAATTTTTAAAACTTAAACTTATGCTATTTGTTAATAGGAATTAAAAAAAATAATTTCAAAGGATTATATTATAAGAGTTCTGCTAAAGTGTTGTTTAAATTGAAAGATTCTGCCCCTGGAGAAAAGGTTGAGAAACAATGGTTTATGGTATGACATTTTAAAATCAGGTTTTGTATCTATTTAGAGCTTATTAAGGCATATGGTGTGAGATTCTGGTTTAAATCTAATTTCTGCCATGTGACGTAAATTTTCTCAGCAATTTTTTTCTTTCTTCAAATAAAGTCCTTATCTTAGTACTTAGTGTCCTTGGGTTTATCAAACATTACACTAGTGTGAGTGATTGCTTCTATGTCTTGTGTACTTGATTCTATTCCATTGATCAACTTTTCTGTTTTTAACCAATACTGAATAATTTTGATGACTATTTTATATTGTATTTTTCGATTTAGTTCATTCATTTTCAAAAACGTTTTAAAGCAAAATCATTTTAGGGAAGAGAGGGACAAAAACCAAAAGACTATCCAGGTAGTACTCTGTGATTGTGTGGCAAAGTAAGCTCTGCAGCCTGTTGAAGAAGATAATCTAGTGGGATAAGAACAAAGAGTAGAAATGTTGACCATGAAATTTTAGAGTAGAAAGAAATCTCAGAATCCCTGATTTGAGAATGATTTTTGAACTGAAACTATTTCTAACTAATAAAAACCCTGTGTTACCAACAATAAATTAACACAAATACACAAATATATGATTATGTGCCGATGTCAAGGACCTATGTTTCCTTTGGTGGGGTAACTCCAGGTGTGGGGATGCCTTCTACACAGATCACACATCATTTATAACACCAACTTGCCTGGTTGACATATGTCTAATATAGTCACAGGGAGTTGCCTGAGCCTCGTAGAGGTTAAGTGATGTATAAAAAGTCACTTAAGTCACTTAAGAAGTTAAGTGCCCATGATCACATAACTAGTAAGTGTTACAGGTGGGATTTGAATATGGATCTTTATTCCTGACTCTAAGGCTATCATTTGCTATTAAGAAATATGTACACATGACTATGGAATATTGAATACTTCAGTAACTATTCAAGTCAGCTATACACTGTTTCATATTCCCAGCCTTCTAAAAGAAATGACTGGCAGTCTAAATAAAATCCGGCAACAGAAAGAAATATAATATGCAGTAATCTACTTCTTCAACTCAATGCAATTTAATTCAATCAAAATATATTTTTATGTTATGCTGGTAAAATACAAGTGAATAAAATATAGTTGGCTCAGCAAACAGACTTGGTAAATTTTATATCTGAAATTCAAATATTCCAGAGGTAAATAGAGCTTTGTTCCATAGACTACTGAGTGAAAAGTCTAGTGAATTTAAAACAAGATGCAGCTGGAGGATGAAAGCATCTCTATTTTGTAGCTCAAAGAAAAAGAAGGGAGGAATGATAATTCCAGGGATTTAGGAAGACGAGTCATCAAATGAAATAGAAAAAAGAAAAATTAAAAGCTGAAGTTACGAGCGCCCACATATTTTTCAGGAAAATCAGTGGAACGGTTTTTCACAGGAAGCAAGGAAAGTCCTAGTGCTCAAATCCTCAAATAATAAAGTCAGAAGCTATCAGGGCTCTCCTGAAGGACAGAAGGAGGAGCTGAGGAACAACCTAACGTCAGGAGTGCCATTTGTTTTCTAGCCTTCTTGGAGTCCATTTGAAAGCTACTGTGAGGTGCAGGATTGAGCCACTGGATATTCATTTTTCCTTTGAAAGTTATTTCTTATAATTGAATAAATGATAAAGTCATGTTCTATTCAGTTAAAAGAGCTTGATCCAGTACTAGTCTATTTCATTTGTCATCATTCCTTATGATTAGGCCAAGGAATCTGGACAAAATGACATCACCAATGTCAACGTCATCGTTGTCATTGTTGTTGTTTTCCTCAGTTGGGAAAACAGGTGAGGAAAAATTATTCCATAGCCTGCTCACTTGGTAAATTCGTGTTTTTGAATGATAGTCAGTCAGTAAACATTTATCAACTGCCTGCTATGTGCAAGGCCCTGTCCTAAGTGCTGGCAATACAAAGAAAGGCAAAAAGACAGTCCAGGCCCTTAAGGAACTCACAGTCTAATGGAAATTGACTGTGCATATCCATTGAACTTCATTTATGTTCATTCATAGTTTGAAAATAAGATCAGTTCCTCTTTTTAAAAAAAGGTTTGTTGTCTTTTGTTTTTATTCCAGCCATTTTCCCTTAACATTCCCTCACATTGAAGCCTTTCATGTAACTGACAGCAACATTTAAACAAAACCACCTGCTAGTGTATGGCCCCTAATCTGGTGCTCATAATGTGAGGGGCCATCTTCAGTCGTCCTGATCTGTACCTTGCCACTGGACCCAGATGGAGGAGAGAGTAAGGTGGGTGACTTTGCACAGCCCTTCTTCATTCAAACCCAGTTCACTGCAAATCCTGACATCACCTTCCCAATTTCATGGTCCTCTTCGAGAATGAAGTTCAAACAAGAATAAACAGTCTCTGGGGAGTAGTAGCTGCCCCGCAGGTGACCCAACTGGCCAGTTCCAGTTGGGCAATGCAGCTCCTTCCTTCCTTCTCTCCCTCCATCCTTCCCTCCTTCCTTCCTTCATTCCTTCCCTCCTCTCTGTGCTCAGTCTGACTCCAATGATACCAGGAGTCTTGTTTTAAAATGATTCCACTCAGCTAGTATTCACCCAATTTCCTAATACACAAATTTCTATAAGACACATAGGAGAAATTTTGAGAGAAGGGAACTCTGTACTTGGGAATCATTGGTCTAATGAGTAAATGATAGGTAAATCGGATGTGTGTTTTGTGTAAGGGTTGGATTAAAAAAAAAACCCAACAACAACCTTCTGAGACACCTAGGTGGTATAGAATATTGGACCTGGGGTCAGGAAGATTTGAGTTCAAATCTGACATCAGTTTCTTACTAGATGTACAACGCTGGGCAAGTTATAAACTCTGTCTGCCTCTGTTTCCTCAACTGTAAAATGGGGATAATAACAACACCAACCTTGTAAGGTTGTTGTGAGGATCAAATGAGATAATGTTTGTAAAGCACTTAGCACAATGTCTGGCATGAAGTAGGTGCTATATGATTGCTTCCATTATCCCCTTCTGATACTCTTTTCCAATTCTAAAATTTTGCAATTCTGTACCCATGGATTCTAATGATTTATAACCCAATGGTGTTCAAGGAAGCCTCTTAAAAATCACCTACTTTCTATAGCAGTTTTATAAGAATCACCATGTTGCAAATAACATTATGCAGTAGAACAAAGTCACAATCAGAAGCTTGGAGCATAACAGTCAGTGCTGAAGTCATTCAGAGAGGCACATTTTCTCCAAGAAAACTATTGGTAAGACAGCAATACAGATGGTCTTGTGGAAATATGGGGTAAGCCGATCACTCACTTGCAATACGAACAGAAATAAAATCATAGGAACATGCTGAAGAACCCATCTCAGATGCTTAATTGAAAAAGTGTGCAAGCACATTTTAGGGACACATTCAAACTCTTCTAGAACATCAAGGTACCACTGAAATAAACTTTGGAGCTGGGCCTGGAGCAAGGAAAACCTGAGACCAAATCCAGCCTCAGACACTAACTATGTGACCCTGGGCAAGTCACTTAACCTCTGTTTGCCCCAGTTTCCTCAATTAGAAGATGGGAATAATAATATCACCTACCTCCCAGGATTATTGTGAGGATCAAATGAGATAATATTTGCAAAGCACTTAGCACAATGCCTGGCATGCACACCAGCTCATTGCCAGTAATCTGCAAGTTAATGAAACTTTTAAAAAAATATACAATGTGGATAGAGCACCAGCCCTGGAGTCAGGAGGACCTGAGTTCAAATGTGACCTCAGACATCAGCTGTGTGACCCTGGGCAAGTCACTCAACCCCAACTGCCTAAAAATACACAATAAAATACGTTATTTGCAATAGATATTTACAGCTTCAAGTAAAAGTACAACACGAGCATCTTGTCTGTTCTACTATGTATATAGAAATGCTCATTTTATTTGATGTTTAAGTTCAGAATTAACCTTTTTCTTAGGAATAGATTCTTTCTCATTGTTAATTATACCTCAATAATATGCAGGCACATAAAGAAGTTGTGTTTGATTCTTAGTTCCTTTTCCCATAAAGACACATTCTAGATAAATTGGTGAAGATACTTCAGCATCCTAGTATTCAACATCTTGACTCATACATAAGCAAATATCCGGGCTTGACTATTCTCAGAAAATGACTGACTGCTTTGTTGATTCGGTCCCAAAATTGAAACACCCCTTCAGACATCAAACATGTGCCTCATGGACTGCTCTGCCACGCAAAGTATCCTTAAGCCTGCCCTTCTCTCCTTTCCTATCTTTCAGTGTTTTTTGTGACACAGTGACACAAGTCCCTTTGTTCCCTAGGTCCACATCCCTGTGCCTGAACGATGATTTAGGAAGTCCAACAGAGTATCATTATCAACCTGAAGCATCCCAATGGTTCAGTTATTTTGCCTTTGTTCTCTAATAAGTCACATTTAAATTCATTAAGAAACTGGTCTAACTGGTAAACTTGACTCTAAGCACCCGTTCCATCAACATTATCAGGTTTCAAGGAACTGAAACTCACTGAAAAAATTTATTCTTTTCTATTTTCTATATATCACTAACTAAAAACAAACTTTTCAGTGACTTTCTAATATGCAACATAGATATATTAAGAGGCAGCATGGCATAGTGGATGAAAAATGTCCAACAACTGTCATTTTCTTTCCTTCTCATCTTTGCCAAGCTGATAAATTTGAGGCAGAACCTCTGCATTTTCCTAATTATTAGTGATTTGGAGCACTTTTCATATGCTTATTGATAGCTTGAGCTTCTTACTTTGGTCATGGACCATTTTTATTTTGAAGAATGGCTCTTGTACTTAAATCAGTTCTTTATAAATCTTAGATATCTGAACACCTTATTTCAAAGATTTCCCCCCAGTTAATTTCCATTTGAATTTTAACTGCATTGGTTTTGTCTGTGGAAAAACTTTTTTATTTTGTGTAATCAAATTTGCCCATTTTGTCTTCTGCGATCCTTCCTATTCCTCATTTGGTCATCGTTAGAAAAGATATTTCCTTCCTACTCCCCTAATTTGCCTCTGATGTGACCTTTAATATCTAAGTGATATAGTTGGATTCCATTTGAATTTATCTTTTGTATATGGGGTACATGATACTGGTCTAAACCTTATTTCTACCACCTCACTTTCTAGCTTTTTCAGTAATTTTTGTTCAATAGTAAGCCCCTATACCAGTAATTGCAGTCTCTGGGTTTATGAAACACTGTGCTATATGTTATCCACCTAATCTGTTCCATTGATTGACTCTGCTGTTTTTTCAATTGTATCAAGTAGTTCTAATGACAATTATTTTGTAGCATAATTAGAGATCTAATACTGGTAGACTCTCTTCCTTCCCATTTTTTTCATCATCTCCCTTGAGATTATTGACTTTTTGTTCTTCCAGATGATTTTTTTCTAGCTCTATAGAGTAATCCTTTGGTAGATTGATTGGTACAGCATTTAGGTTATATTGTCATTTTTATTACATCAGCAATGACACAACTAGAAACGTCTCCTCATTTATTTAGTTATACCTTTTCCTATGAAGCATTTTATAGTTGTATTCACATAGTTCTTGTGTGTATCTTGATATTCTCTCTAATAATATAAGTTACTTTAACAAATATCATCCAACGTATTCAAATAACATTGAGTGAGATAGGCAAAGAAAATTATTAGAACCATAGACACTTAGAGCTCTACAGGACCTGAGAGGTCATCTAATCCAACTTTATGACCAATGTCATAGATAAGTAGGATTAGCTCCTTCTTCATCATCTCCAGTAATGGACATCTTTGATTTTGGCATTAAAAGATCTGAGTTCATTTCCCAGCCCTAATACCTACTAGTTACATGATTTTAGGTGAATCTCTTAACCTCTCTGAGCCTCAGTTTCCTCATCCATAGGAACTGTACATACTTCATTGGTTTCCCTATAGCCAATGAGCCTGAAAAATATAACTACTGACAAACTCCAAAGAACAGGAATAAAACATATAATCAAGAAATTGTGTGATAGAAAGAAAAGATGCACTGATAACATGGCAAAGGGAGGAATAACAGATGGACAGCCAGAGGGCTCCACTGGCACCCTTGTGATGTTGCAAAAAGGTAAGGAAGGCCTCCTGTGTGTTGGGTGGATGCCTCCAGTGGCCAACTAATAGGAGAATCTATGAAAGAGTTGCCCAAGATGGGCATTTTTTCAGTCAGTCAATAAACATTTATTAAGTATCGATGAGTCGCAATTTGTATCACTGGAAGAATTTCTAAATAAGTGAGATAATACCCATTTGAATATGTGAGGTGAATATCGACCTCAGAGGGTTAATGTGAAGGAAAGGCTTTGGAAACCTACAGAAACATGAATTATTTAGGATAAGAGGCTCTTATACTGAGGGGTCTTGTTGTTTAGTCATAAGCGTCATGTTCGAATCTTTGTGACCCCATTTGGGGTTTTCTTGGCAAAGATACTGCAGGAGTTTCCTTCTCTAGCTCATTTTACAAATGAGGAAATTGTGGCAGGCAGAGGTTAAATGACTTACCCAGGGTCACACAGCTAGTAAGTGTCTGAGGCTAGATTTGAACTCAGGTCTTCCTGACCCCAGGCCTAGTGCTCTATCCACTGTGCCACCTCATTGCCCAGGAGGGGCCTTAGAAGCTATGTAGTCCAACCGCCTTGACTTTACAGATGAGGAAACTAAGGCACAGAGAAATAAGATGTCTTGGCCAAGATCACTGAAATAGTAATTGGCCACATTGGATTCAAGTTAAGTCCTTTTATTATAAGTTCATCATTTTTTCCACCAGTCCACACTGTTAGGATGATAACAACATTTAATATCTACACTCCACACTATCAAGAGGATAACAGCTTTCAAATTTACACTGCTCAAAATGTTGGGAAGGACTTTCTCACCCTCAGCTGAAATCTGGCTCCCTGTACCTTCCACTCATGGTCCCAATTTCTCCTCATTTTTGGCTCCATGGGGTATGGTAACTTATCCAACCTCTTTGATGAATACTGGAGCTGAGCTACGTAGCTCTTGGTACCAGGTTCAGCTGTACATAACTGGGCTTCTTCTTCTCTCCATAAGCAAAGGAATAGCTTCCATATTTTTGCCACTATACAACCTATACCCTCTGATAGTAAGGTAGTTGCATGGTACTATGGAAAGAGCACTGGCTCTGGAGTCAGACAAAGGAATTGAGTTTAATTCCTGCTTTCAGACACTCCATGTATGAGTTGGGCCAGGTCACTTTTCCTCTCTAAGCCCCAAGGGTGGGGAGCCTATACCCCTGCTTTAGACCAAATGGCATTGGGCTCTAGAGCTACGATCCTAGTTAACAACCCTCCAACCTGGGGAGGGAGGGGGTAGAAGAAGTGTTTACTAGCCTTCCCCAAATCTTACACAGTTTTCATCTCCTTGCTCTTTACATTCAACTCAAATATTTCTCAGAGTTTTGCTTTGTTTTTGTTTTTCCTATGATGGACTTCTTTCTGCTAACAAGACATCTTTGTAACGGTGCTGGTTTGGATAATCTGATCCACACATTTCCACCTAATGGTCACACAGCATTGTTCAAACATCTGGTGTTAGTCATCTCTATTTTGCCTCAAGGGAAACTGAGACCAAGAAATTTAAGAAGTACAGGCAAGGCCAGACAGTGAGTCAGAGCCTACTTCATAATGTTAATGCCCAGATGAAGGCTCTCCTCTTCAGTACACATACTGAATCAGGGGCGTAGAGAGTAAGGAGCCCTGGCTTGGGAATCGGGGACCTAGGGTGGAGACTCAGATCTCTTAGTAGTTGTGCGCCTATCAGCAAGTCATTTCATCTTTTGGGGCCTCAGTTTCCTCGTGTGCTTCATCAGAAGTTAGCACAGATGATCTCTAACATCCCTTTCAATTTTCAATTTCTATGAGTATATAAATGTATGATATTGCAAAAAGACTATTTCTAGGGGAAAAGCGTATTCAAATTAAACATCCTTGGGGTTTACATTGGAGGACAAATTTTCAAAGGCAAGAGAGCAGAAAAAGAAAGGGGAAAAGGTAGGCTAAAAAAGAGGTTAATATTACAATTAGTTTGGATAACTACCTATTAACTAATACACATGACTTTTAAATAAAGGACAGTACAAGGATTTTGTCATCACCCAGGCTCTGCAAACTCATTACTGAAGCTCAAACAGAGGATTAGAAATTATTGGGAACGACTAGGTTTTCCAGTGTTAATTACTTCATCATCACAATCTATATGAAAGCTGGAAGAAGAGGTAAGTATAAGGACAGGGTTGAGTAGCTGTTGACTGCATATCACCCACCCCTCTCATTGCTGCCCTTGTTTTGAGGGTGATTTCATTCGTTCCACTCGCTGTTCTTTCCAATTTTGTCAGGAGAGACATTTATTAGAAAATCTCAATGTGTAGTGAGTCAGTAATGAATTACAGACATATTCTGCAAAAAAATGTGACCTTTTCAATGAGGGTTGTGATTGCCCAATGCTCTGTACTTCCCCTCACTGAAAAAAGGCTGTAAACAGAAGAGTTTTCTCTCCTCTTTTCAAAGTTCCATGAGATGCAATTTGGGAAAAGAACATTTCAGTATGTACTTTGTTCTGCAGAAAAGTATTTTCTTCTCTGACCAGACCACAATAAAGCATTCCGCTGTAGGCATCACAATGCACCAAGTATGCTTTTTCAAATGAATTCACCTCCCACCTCGACCCCATCCTCAGTCCAGGACGTTCAGAGGACACCTTTAATTCTGGACACTCCATCTCTATCTCAGGGCAGCCATCAGAAAGGGTCGCCTGAGTTACCCAAGCTTCAGAGACTGCTGCCATTGGAGACTGGGGTGTGGGGATGGGGCACAGCAGCATCTCTAGTGTTTTAAAAGAAAAGCATCATGTAATAAAAGGCACAAATAATTCACATAGTATCAGGTAACCAAGGCTAACATAGAGTAGAGTAGCCCTTGCTGGATGTATGGGGGATTTTGCTAAATCGGATATGAAGTAGAATACATTTGGAATATCCTTCATCTTCCCCCCTCCCCACCCATCTTTTTTAATCAAGAGCTGTGACTTCATTCATGTTAGATCATAAGATCATAAATTCAGAGCTAGGGAACTTCACAGGTCACTCAGTCCAACCCTTTTGTTTCACAGGAGGCACAATGGACAGAGCACTGGGCCTGGAGTCAGGAAGACCTGAGTTCAAATCCAGCCTCAGACACTTAACAAGCTGTGTAACCCTGGGCAAGTCATTTAATCTCTGCCTGCCTTAATTTCCTCATCTGTAAAAGGAGGGTAAGTGGCACAGTGGATAGAGTGCCTGGCCCAAAGTCAGGAAGACTCATTTCCCTGAATTCAAATCTGGCCTTAGATACTTACTAGCTGTGTGACCCTGGGCAAGTCACTTGACCCTGTTTGCTTCAGTTTCCTCATCTGTAAAACAAGCTGGAGAAGTAAACAGCAAATCACTCCAGGATCTTTGTCAAGAACACCCCAAATGGGGTCACAAAGCATCAGACATGACTGAACAACAGAACTTTCACTTTGTTGATCTTAGCATATATGGTCTAGCTACAGAGGAATAAAGTGAGCCATCAGCTCTTCTGGGAGTCTGTGCTCCCGGGAGTTAAATATATGATGTTTATTTATTCCTTTATCATCAACAGACCCAACACAGCATGAATGAGTATGGCACTTAGAAGCTCTTTCACGGTCTATGACCTGACTGACCTGTGTGGATCAGGACCAGCCTAGGCAGCTGGTTTGTTTTGGAGACCAAAGAATCAAACATGAAACGCTTAAGAAGCTGGTCTGTGGATTGTGCCAGCAGGAAGGAATGGGCAATCCCAAACTGGCACATCTGTACTCTTCATTTCATGAATTTCCCCTATCCCTCTTTCTATCCAGCAAGGGCTTTAAAACTTCACTGATGCTCATAGACATTACATGGAAGTCTTCAGGAAGTCTCTAGAGTTTGGAATTAATAAAAGAGGTCACAAAAAAGTTTCTTTGCGCTCTCTGTCTGGATCAGAGAATCTTTGCCTTTTTGTTTCATGCTTCCTTCAGGCAGTCTGGTGAAGCCTTGTACTCCTTCTCTGAATCATGTTTTTAAATGCATAAAATAAAATGTATAGGGTTGTATAGGAAACCAGCTAAATTGAAATATGATTACAAAAAATATTTTAAAAAAACTTCACAGACTGCAGTTTTAAAAAATGGTCTAAATAAATAGAGGGGAGTCAGCATGATAAAGTGGGGATGCACTGGCACTGGAGTCAGAGGACCTGAGTTCAAATCCCACCTTTGATGCTTACTCCCTATGAGATGTTGAGCAAGTCTCCTAGTTTCTCTAGGCCTCAGTTTCTTCATCTATATATGAGGGGGTTGAACTAGGAGGCCTTTGAAGTCCCTTCTTGATCCAGATCAATGATGTGGAAAATGAGGGGATTGGGTCAGATGATTTTTAAAGTTCCTTCCAGCTTCAGATCTATGAGCCTAGGGAACAGTTTTTCTCACAGCATATGAGAGTCAAACAAAAGGCTCCATCATCTGTCCAAACTTTTGAAGGATCTGAGGGAGTGGTGAAGTAGAAAGAATGCTGGACTTGGAGGGAGGAGACCTGAGTATGAATCTTCTTTCCAGCATATGCTATTGAATTGTCTTGGTCAAGTCACAATTCACTTTTCTGAGCCTCTGTTTCCTCAGTTGTAAAATGGAGACAAAGGAGATTTATATTACCTCCTTCCCAGGATTACGGTCAGAAAAGTCCCTTGTAAACTTGGACCTATAGAAGTGTGGGCTGTCATCATTACTAGTTTGCTTTCAATTAGTTAAGTCATTATTTACACTAACCTGACCAGCACAAATATCACTATAAACTTATACCACAGCCTTGAAGCAAGACATTTTTCATAAGATGGTAAAATTGTCTTGACACCATAGAAAGACCATGTCACATTTCCTAGTCGGAAACCCCAAATATAATGAAAAGAAGGTATAGGCTACCTAGGAAATAACTGAGATTTTCATTTGTATGATCCAAATTAGCTTAGAGTTTCCCTGGAAAGATATCTGGGGTTAACAATGTTTTTCACATTCTCAGAAAAGGCTCCCGATGAGAGTAGACTGAACTTTCCTTGCTGTCCTAAGTAGATGAATTCAACCTTCTCTGATTTATCACAACCATCACCCCTTCATTGCTTTACTCCCTAATTCACTGACATATATACAAGACATCCCAAAAGTCTAAGAACTAAGACGTTTAGGACACCCTGTATTTCCATTAAATTTTGGGGAATGAAGACACAGGAACAATGAAAAACAGGAACAAAATAAAAAATGTCCACAAATAGGATCCATGTTTATCTGCATCTGCAATATTTTTTATACCTTTGTACATACACTCTGAAATCAAGAGCTCAGGAAACCAGGACTCTGCCTGCTGCCCTGCCTGCGTCTGACCAACCATGTATGCTAGCTCCCCTACTCAGCCAAGTCCAGCAGCTTCCATTCACCTCTAGATAAACTATAAATTCCACTGTCTAGCTAAAGCACTACACAACCTGGCGTCAACACATCTGTGCAAACTCATTGGATGTGCAATCTAGCCAAACTGGTCTTCTCTCGGTTACTGAGACCCCACTCACAACACCCCATCTCCTGTCTTTATGCCTTTGTACCGACCATCTCTCACGCCAGAAACGTACTTTCTTTTTACCTCCCTCCACGTCATAGATCATGCTTCCTTTAAGATAAGGGGAAGAGAAAGCACTTAAAATAGTGCCTAGTACATGTCAATATTTTTACAAATATCCGATCTTCACAACAACCCTGCAAGGTAGGCATTGTTATCTTCATTTTACAGTTGAGGAAACTGAGACAAAGAAGTTAAGCGACTTGCCCAGGGTCACACAGCTAATAAGTGTCTGAGTCTGGATTTTAACTCAGGTCTTCCTGGAACTCCACCCACTGAACTACCTGGTTGCCTTTTAGATGTAGCACAGACACTATCTTCTGCATCAAGCCTTTCCTGATTCCCCTTAACCGCTAGTGGACTTCCTCCCAAACTTCCTCATATTTAACTACTTTGTGCACACATACATATTTATTGACATTATATTCATGCTATATATTTTAATATGCACTTGTCTCACCCCATTAAAATGGAAATTCTTTGCAAGTAACCATTGCCTCATTTTTTGTACTTGTATCCCCGGTGCCTGGCACATAGCTGGCATTTAACAAATTCTTGTTGATTGATTAGACCCTGGAAGCTTCCAGCTAGCCACATGTGGCTCAGAGTTGACAGGTGCTTAGGGGATGATGAAGCAACTCCTTTTATCGGCCACTGAGCAGAAAGAGTTTATAACTCAGGGGATCTTTAAAGAAGGTAGTGACTCTCTCCTGTCTCTGTTTCTCTCCTTTAAACCTTTTGGGTATCATCATGTAATAGCACTTCCCATGAGGAGGGAGGGGGGGTCACCATTCTCCATTCCTGAAGCATCTCAACCCTTCTTGAGATACATACATGTAGTTACAGCAAGGGAGCTTAGCTAAGTGACCTTGAAAGCCTGAGTCTCTGGCTGCCTCTTCTGTTCTGTTTGCCTAATTACAACTGATAGGACATCAATCTCAACATGAGATTGTGGGTTCTCAGTAACTGAAAGCTATACTACCAAATACATGCCAACTACTCCAGCACTTCTTGGAAAAGATGACCACTGGCCAGAAGTGCCCCAAGCCCTGGCCTGGCTTGCCAGAAGGTACCTGGAGGGAGTTGTTTAGGGCAGAGCTATGGTGAAATATAACAATTCCTATCCAACAGTCCTACAAACTGGTTCATATTCTCCTCTTTTAGTTAGTCAGTCAACACGTATTTATTAAGTACTTACTATATGCCAGACACTAAACCAAATGCTAGACATATAAAAGAAGGCCAAAAATCAACCTCTGCTCTCAAGGACCTCAAAATCTAATGAGTCAAAAGCAATCATTTGTATTTGTAAATGGTATTTCTAAAGCATTTAGCACAGTGACTGGCACACAGTAGGCACTTAATTCAATGCTTCTAAGTTTCAACCTCTTGGCACAGTGTAACAAGAGTTATAAGTTTCTGTATTCTGTTCGATCTTTCTGTCAATATGTGTTTATGAGACTTTTTTTTCTGCTTACTTTTTTTACTGTATTTTTTTCTTAGATAAACAGTGATTGTGGGCCATCATAAAACTTGGGAAACAGCACCAAAAATATTACTGAAAAAAGCAACACATAAGAAGAATAGGATCAATATATAATCTGACTTAGCTAGAGGATATTTCTAGATTTCATATGAAAAATGAAAATTTCATAATATTAACCCATTTCCTCCAATTCTGCAGAATCTAGTCATGCTGTGTAAGGAAGGCCAAAGAGTGGGATGATTTTATAAAAAGAAAATGTTGCTTGCTTTCTTTTCTTTTTTTAATACCAAAGTCATTTCAAAATAAGCTACTGCGCCTATTATTCAACCCTCCCTTGCAGCAAAGAAAAAAAAAAGATTTAAGCAAAACCAGCAGGTCAAGCAATGATGCCTGGAAGTATAGTCAACATTCTATACTCAAAGGTTACCACTATGAGTGACTTCTTATGGTAAATGTTTTTGTGTGTAGGAAATAAAAAGCTATCACATAGCTGATTCACATTGTCCTTTGAGTGGTTTCTGTTTCTCCCCTTTGGGAAGATCCTGCTCAGAAGCCAAAACTAAACCCTAAGTATTTTACTCAAAGGTTCCAGGGTGGATGAATAAGAGCCAAAGACTGAAAGAAAAGGAATCTGACTTTCCTAGGTGTATCATGTTCCCCGGGGGACTGAACACAATCCAGAATACATGCGTACTGTCTAGAGCCAATGGGTCTCAGCGGAGAGGAAGCGTTTGCAGAATTCCAATTTCCTTTGGCTTAGCAGTGGTTATTATTATTATTATACTACTATATGTTGTGAGAGAAGCTTATCTTGATAAAGAGTAAAAAGGAACTTTTTTGAGTCCACTTTTTCAAGGGTAAGACCGGGCTCCTTGAGTGTAGGGATTCTTTTTTTCCTTTTTTAACTTTTCTTAGTATCCCTGGCACTTAGCGTAGGACCTGCCATGTAGTGAGCACTTAATAAATGCTTGTTGATTGACTTTTATCATCTCTAAATTAGAAGCTCTTTGTGGTTTTCCTGAGTGAGCATATTTTCTACTAGCATTAAGTTTATTAAATGCCTAATCTCAATATCTTATAGACAATAGCATCTGATTCCTGATATTCTAAGTCTGAGATAACAAGGAATAAAGGATCATCGATATAAAATAAGAAGTAACCTTACAGGTAACCTATTCCAACCTCCTTCTTTCACAGATGGATAACCAACATGGTTTATACACACTGTTATTGGTAATTCACAAACTAGAGCATGAAATAGGCTTGTAAATTGCCAGTGGGAGTTTAAATTTGAGTCAAGCTGGGTTGATTGCTCCAGGCCATTTTCAGGATACTATCTCCACTTCCCTTTTAGCTCCATCCTATAAAGCTTCCTTGGCCATAAGCAAAGATGGCTTTCATACATTTCATGGTGCTATCCCTCACCTCTGTAGATAAAATAACACCCAGTTCAGCGTCCTGCATATAGTAAGTACTTAATACATGTTTGTTGGGTACTTTGTGGACCTGAAAACTATCTCTGGTGACTACTATTTCCTGTGGGTGCTACTGAAAGATTGATTTATAATCCACAGTCCTCCTTCCCTGGAAGCCTTCAAGTGGATGTTGGATAATTACTTGTCAGGAATGTTGTAGTAGATTTTCCTGTTCAGGTATGGGTCATATCAGATGAACTCTGAAGTCACCTCCAACTCTGAGATTCTGTGAATCCTTTAGTTTATGGCTACAACCACTATCTGCACAATTACAGAGATCTTAACCAGAGAACCTAACAATGTTAAATACTATTTAATACTATTCTGAGTTATCACACACAGCAACTACCCCTTTCCTTCCCAACTCTTATGATATACTATCAACTCTTGTGATTCTCTGGTTAAAATGGCATTCTATGACTTTTTTTTTATTCTATGACTTTTAAGATATGATTTCAGTTGGGCATGGTTGAGCACGCTTGTAATTCTTGAGCCCCGGGGGAAGCAAGGTTGGTGGATTGCCTGAGCTCAGGAGTTCTGAGTCACAATAGTGCTAAAGTTGATATGGTTTCCACATGAAATCTTGTGCCAATATGGTGACCCCTGGGAATGGGAGGGAGGGGGTGTCAGGGACCACCAGGCTGTCTAAAGAGAAGTGAAGAGGCCTAAGTTGGAAACAAAAGAGGTCAAAGCTTCTGTGCCAATCAGAAGTGAGATCAGGCCATGACCAACCACCGTTTTCTAGTTTAGACAAAGTAGGAAGATTCAATCTCCAAAAAAACAAAACAAGACAACAAAAAGGAACTGATCTGATAATTCTATGACCCTTCTATCCCTCCTAACTGGTATAAGTCAACAGAGTTTATTGACTACCTACTATTTACAATGTATAATGCTTAAGTCCATAGAGGAAACAAAGATTCAATAAGTTGCAACAGTCTCTGCCCTCCAGGAGTTTATAATTTAGTAGAGGAGATAAGACAAATATACAAATAACTAGAGTACCAGGTGGGATTCAACTAGGACTACAGGAGAGGTAAGGACTGGTACATTTGTCTCCCTGACCCTCCTTCCACTCGCATGCTTGCTCATTTCCCAAACCATAGCCTCTGGGATGAATGTCTCAGATGGGGTAATTAAGGTATTCAACAACAGGCAGGTGTGCCAGACTTTGAAAAGAAGACCAAAAAGGCTGTGTTATTCTGCCTGACTGAACACAAGAAGAACTTTGTGCTGGAGGAGAACAAAAAGATCCCTGGGGTGAGGTGGAGCAAACTGGATGTCCCCTAAGCCACCTTGGTCAAGATGCTGCCAGACAAGGACTGCCACTATGCCCTCTTTGATGCCTCCTGTGCAACCAAGGACAGCAAGAAAGAGGACCTGGTTTTCGCCTTCTGGGTGTGCCCCCTTTGAGAACAGAATGATCTGTTAGTCAGGGTCCAAGAAGAAAGGGAGAGGGACCAACCACAAATGACAAGCAAACTGCTATTGGGAAACGAAGGACAGCTGAAGCCTGTCAGAGACACTGGGGTGTAACACACTGATCTCTCCGGAGGGGGAGCCCTTGTGAGCCCCCTTGCCTGGAGCCAAAGTGGTCCCTGACCTGTCCAAGTGGTGGGAGGGGTTGGGGGGAGCAGGCTGCCCCTTTCCTGCCAAAACAGAGGGAATAAGGCAAGTCTCACAGGAGGGCGATCCTTTCTCCCATTTGTCAACCCTCTCCCTTACCCATTCCCTTATTTCTATGGTTCTGGCCCTCCTGAATCACTTTTGATCTTCTCATTCCTCTTACTTTGAAGCAGACCAACCACTCCCCACCTTCTCCTCCTTGTACCAAGCTGGGGGGAGGCTATATTTTTTGATGATGACACTGCCTTTCCCTTCGATATCCCCAGCTCTTCTCTCCCTGCCCCACCTCCACCAGTGCCAACTTCTAACCCCAATAGTGGTTTTATGCCTGTTTGTTTTTTTGTTTAATCATTTCAGTCTGACCCTTTGTGATCCTATTTGGAGTTTTCTTGGGCAAAGATATTGGAGGAGTTGCTATTTCCTTCTCCACTTCATTTTTACAGATGAGGAAACTGAGGCAAACAGGGTTAAGTGACTTGTCCAGGGTTACACAGCTAGTACATGTCTGAAGCTGGATTTGAACTCAGGTCTTTCTGACTCTGGGGTCAGTGCTTTATCTACTGAGCCACCTAGCCGCCACCAATAGTAATAATAGTAATTTTGTTATAATTTGTAGGTAATTTTGTTATAATTGTTCAGTCATTTCAGTTGTGAGTCTTTGTGAGCCCATTTGGTATTTTCTTAGCAAAGATACTGAAGTATCTTACCATTTCCTTCTCCAGCTCATTTTATTGATGAGGAAACTGAAACAAACAGGGTTAAGTGATTTACCCAGGGTCACACAACTAATAAGTGTCTAAACCAGATTTGAATTCCCAAAGATAGTCTTCCTGACTCCAGGCCCTATACTCTATCCACTGCTATCACCTTGCTGCCCTATTATTTGTTAAGTTCTGTGCATAAAAAAAGAAACATTGTGGAGATGACCCCTCCCCCACTCAGGCTGGCTTTCCCAGCCCCCCACCCCATTAATAAATAGATATATACAAGATACATAGAGCAGATGGAAGGTAACCTTACTAGAGAAGGTTTTAGCACCTGGTTTTGGGGGAAGGTTGGGGAAAGGCGAAGGGACCAGGAAGCACTTTACCTGAGTCTTGAAGGGAGCCAGGGATTCTCAGAGGCAGAGGTGAGGAAGAAAGAGTGTTCCAGGTATGGGAAACAGATGGCACAAAGCCACAGAGATGGGCCAGGACGATTGCAACAGCCTTTGTTGGTCTCCGTGCCTCAGATCTCTGCCCACTTCAGCTCATCCTCTACTCAGCTGTCAAACTGATCTTCCTTAAAGCATAAGTCTGAGGTCACATCCCTATTCAATAAACTCCAGTGGGTCCAGATGACCTCCAAGATCAAATATAAAACAATCCTGTTTGATGTTTTAAAGCCCTGTGTAACCGGGACCCTTCCTACCTTTCCAGGCAACTTACTCCTCTCCAAATACTGTGCAATCCAGTGATTCTGATCTCCTTGCTGCTCTTTGCACACAGTCCACTTCCTCGATCCAGCCTCTCCTTCCTCACCTCCACTTCCTGGCTTCCCTGGTTTCCTCCAAGTCCCAGTAAAACACAAGTGTCCAGAAATTTAGTCCTGGCCAAATGCTCATAATGGGCAGAGGGGTTTGAGCCAAGAGTGTTACAAAGAGGGCTCTCTGTGCCCTCCCCTTTGTCTAAATCCCTAAACTCTAAGGATGCTGTGAAACATCTTTGTTAACTGAAAAAAAAGATGTGTTCTCTTGGGAATGGCAGTGCAATGCATTTTCCCTCTGCAATCTTTCCACCCCCTCCAGCCTTCCTCCCACCAGAGAGAGTCCTACGGGGAGCCGTCAAAACAAGTTTGTTAAATGAGCAGAATTCAGAGGAGGACAGACTAGGAGGCAGCAGCTAATGGGGGGCTGCAGTCCTCCAACTCCAGCTCCCCCAACTTAAAGGCTCTGGGGCTCCTCGGATATGGAGAGAAAAATGAATCCACAGCATTGGGGATGGAAAGCCAGGGACCACACCCCCCTCTTGAACTTTCTATTCATCATCCATACTGATACAAAAAAATAAAGGTCACTGATTACAGATGGATGACCAGGAAAGCAATTCTGATGTTCTTGCCTGGGTGTCAGCTTGGGATACTGTAAACAATGACCCTTTTTATTGTCCCTTGACAAAGAATGTATGAGAACAGGATCCCTGACACTAAAGAGCTTCCTCATCCCTGCCCTAAGTCACTTAGCTGCCTGTTTAGGCCTGTATCTACCAGGGCTTATTCACTAAAGGATGGAGTCAAAGATACAATCTGTTTTCCAGTCACTAAGGACAGATTCACTTTCTCTTTTGAGACAGAGGGTCCTGAGGACAGAGACACAGCTACTCTTCTCCAGAGACTGGAGTAAAGGACGTGTTCAAGGATGATGTCAAGGGGATATGAAGTGAGGAGAAGGAGAAAAAAGGGAGCCTTGATTTTCTTGGTAACATGTGAAGCAATGTCTCTAGCTGAGAAAGAATAGGGAGGGGCGCTATGGGAGGCTAGAAGGAAGAATACAAGGTTTGGAACACCTGTGGGGAGTTAGATGGAGAATCAATTACAATACAATTATAATCAATGCAATACAGTTATCCCTTCCACATTGCAGAGGAGGGGGGATAGGGGCATGGTGCCCCATGATCTGGAGAATCCATGTAAATTTTTGAGGCCCTCCCTTTGTACCAGAAGAAGTCTGAATTATAATAGTATTAAAATATGTAGATATTATACAATATTATACATATATTTTATGAATTTCTGAGTTTCTAAACTTTTTCTGTTTCTGCTGGCCTTCAAGTGTGGTCTGAAATTCCCCCCAAATTCCCATTTAATTTCTTCTGCTGACCTGTGATATATCAAAACCACAATAGGGAAAATCCCAATGTGGAAGGGATAACTAGTTGGAAATACTTATTTGATATGCTTTATTGTCTTATTGCAGCAAAGGCCCAGTTGAGATTAAATACCAAATTTGTAGCAAGCCTAGTCACCAGATTGTGTGACTTCTAGGTCCACTGTGGGAAAGAGCAAAAAGGTAGATAGTGGGAGTAATGCAGGGTTGAGTTTTGGCAAGGTGTGAGTGGTGATATGCAAAGCCTGGTTTCTTAAAAGTTTGTTTGCTCTTTTGTGTTTAAATGTTTTCTTGGTTTCACGCTGGGAATATGATAGAATGTGATAAAATTGTTAACCACCGTTAAGCGGTGGTGCTATTGTTTGAACGCAATGTTGAGAGGTGTGATTAGCAAAACTGTGCAGAGGAGAAAATTAGTTTTAAAACAGATTTATCTTTTCCAGACAGAGATTTCTGGCTAAAGACTCTGAGTTGAAAATAAAATTATTGATTCCTTTTTATTTTTTCAAACAACTTCCCAGAGCAGAGGGAATACATTTACCAGAGTTACTAGGCACATATGTAAGTAGTGTGGATTGTGACTGACTGACTAGATTACTATCGAAGCAGGAACCTAGTTAGTCCTCAGGAAGGTTTGAAAGGAAAACCATTCATCCAGAAGAGGAGAGTCTGAGGAAGTAAATAGGAAAAAAGTCATTTCCCAAAGGACCAGCTCAGAACACAAGAAGCTGGGGGCCCAGGGAATAGAGTGGCATAGACAAGGAAAAAAGAGAGACTGACACGTACCTGCCTATTCACTGACAGGTTAGCAACATCACTGTCATTAACATATTATAGATTGTTGTTTGCTT
This sequence comes from Vombatus ursinus, assembly GCF_900497805.2. NCBI lineage: Eukaryota > Metazoa > Chordata > Mammalia > Diprotodontia > Vombatidae > Vombatus > Vombatus ursinus. Next base: position 16,235,988 of record NW_020954591.1, on the reverse strand, counting down.
ACCGTTGTTCAATTGTGTCCAACCCTTTATGACCTCATGGACTATACTGTCCATGGCAGTTTTCTTTTCTTTTTCTTTTTCTTTTTCTTTTTTTTTTTTTTTTGGCTTTTTTGGTGAGGCAATTGGGGTTAAGTGACTTGCCCAGAATCACACAGCTAGTAAGTGTCAATTGTCTGAGGTTGGATTTGAACTCAGGTCCTCCTGACTCCAAGGCCAGAGCTCTATCCACTGTGCCACCTAGCTGCCCCCCATGGCATTTTCTTGACAAAGATACTGGAGTGGTTTGCCATTTCCTTTTCTATTAGGAGATTAATACTAGGCAATGATAAGAAATAACTTTATTCCTAAGCTCTAATTACATGAAACAAGTGGAAATAGAAGAGATAATTAAATCCAAAGTAGGAAAAGATGACGTATCTGAATGCATTGAAAAGCTATACATCACACAATCTCCTAAAGAGCTACCCAATAATGAACAGATATTTTAAAAAACATAAAGAAAATGGGTCGGGGAAGTGAGGGGATGAGAGTGGGAAGGACGTGGAAGTCAAACTTGAGAAGGTAGGAGATCAGGCAGAAGGGTGAAGGAGTAGACTCGCTGTGCTGGGGAAGTCTTTTTGGAACAGATAGAAGCCGCCTGACCCAGCCCCTTGCTGCCTTCACTCAGAGGACACTGTGGGCCCAGCAGGAGAGGGAAGGCAGAAGAACCTGCAGTCAGAGGTTTGGCTACTCTTCTCACCTGGGCTGACTGAAAATCAGGTGGCAGAAGGAAGTGATACACAAAGCACTACTATTTTATAGTGGTTAAAAACACAGAGAAGTTGATCATTGGAATAGATTAGGTATTCAATATATTCAAGCAAACTAGCCTAGCAGAAACTCCAGGTACTGGAGGGTAGGGCAGGCTTACTATCTGGCAAAAACTGCTGAAAAATTGGACAACAGTATAGAAGAAATTATATTTAGACTAACATCTCACACCATATACCAAGCTAAATTCCAAATGGATATATGACCTAGACATAAAAGATCACACCATAAACAAATTAAAGGAACAAGGAAGAAATTGCCTTTCAGATTTATAAATGGAGGAGTGTTCATGACTAAACAAGGCACAGAAAGGATCACAGATGACTAAATAGGCAATTTTGATTACTTAAAATTTAAAAGTTATTACACAAACATCCAATTCAGCTAAGGTTAAAAGAATAACAGTTAACCAGGAAGAAATCTTTGCAGTTAACTTATCTGATAAAAGTATCCTTTCCAAGATATATAGGGAACTGATACAAATTTATAAGAATTAGAGGCATTCCCCTCTTGATAAATAGCCAAAGGATATGAATAGGCAGTTCACAAGGGAAGAAATCCAAGTTAGTTACAGCCACATAAAAAATGCTTTAAATTGCTAATAATGAGAGAAAGGAAAACTAATGCAGCTTTGAGGTTCATCTCACACCCATCAGATTAACAAAGTTGACCAAAAAGAGGAAAATTACTAAAATGACTTAGGGGCCATAGTTAAACAGGCACATTGATTCATTGTTGGTAGAGCTGTGAATTCATCCAGGCCCTCTCTTTTTTTTCTTTTTTTTTAAGTAGTATTTTTTCCAATTACATGTAAAGATAGTTTTCAACGTTCATTTTTGTAAGATTTTGAGTTCCAAATTTTCTCCTTCCCTCCCTTCCCTCCCCCTCCAACACAGAAAACAATCTGATATAGGTTATATATGTACAATCACGTTAAACACTATTTCCACATTAGTCATGTTGTGAAAGAAGAATCAGAACAAAAGGGAAAAATATGAGAAAGAAAAAAAACTGAAAATAGTATGCTTTGATCTGCGTACAGGCTCCATAGTACTGTCTCTGGATGTGGTTAGCATTTTCCATCATGAGTCTTTTGAAATAGTCTTGGATCATTGTATTGCTAAGAAGAGCCAAGCCTATCATAGCTGATCATTGCACAGTGTTGCTGTTACTGTATACAATGTTCTCCTGGTTCTGCTCATTTCATTCAGCATTAGTTCATGTAAGTCTTTTCAAATTTTTCTGAAATCTGCCTGCTCTTCATTTCTTATAGAACAATAGTATTCCATTACATTCATATACCATAACTTGTTCAGCCAATTGATAGGCATCCCCTCAATTTCCAAGTCTTTGCCACCACAAAAAGAGCTGCTATAAATATTTTTGTACATGTGGGACCTTTTCCCTTTTTTGTGATCTCTTTGGGATACAGACCTAGTAGTGGTATTACTGGATCAAAAGGTGTGCACAGTTTTATAGTCCTTTGGGCATAGTTCCAAATTGTTCTCCAGAATGGTTGGATCAGTTCACAACTTCACCAACAACGCATTAATGTTCCAATTTTCGCACACCTCCAACATTTATTGTTTTCCTTTTCTGTCATATTAACCAATCTGACAGGTGTGAGATGGTACCTCAGAGTTGTTTTAATTTGCATTTCTCTAATCAATAGTGATTCAGAGCATTTTTATATGACTATAGATAGCTTTAATTTCTTCACCTGAAAACTGCATCCAGGCATGCTCAAAAGCAATTTGGAACTATATCCCCAAAATTACTAAACTTTGCATACCCTCTAACTCACTGGTACTGCTACTAGGCCTATATGCCAAAGAAAAAAAGAAACAGAAAAAGATCCTATATATACAAAAATATTTATAACTGCTCTTTTTCATAGTGCCAAAGAATAGGAAACTAATGGGGTGCCCATGAATCAAAGAATGGCTGAATAAATTGTAGTATATGAATGTAATGTAATACTACTGTGCTGTAAGAAAGAATGAAAGAGATGGTTTCAGAGAAACCTGGGAAGACTTGTATGAACTGAGGTAGGGTGAAATAAGCAGAGTCAGAACAATTTATACTAGGCCAGTGATACTGTAAAAATGAAAAATTTTGAAAACTTCAAAGAATTCTGATCAATGAAATGATTGAACATGATTGAAGAGGACAGATGATGAAGAATGCTACCCACCTCCTAGAGAGAAGTGATAGATTAAACACACAAGATAGGTCACACATTTTTGGACATGGCCAATATGAAAATTTGTTTTGCTTCACTATGCATATTTGTCACATTTTTTCCTTTGGGGGAGGAGATTGGAGAGAGAAAAAATAAATCCCTAATAATTGAAAAAATAAAATTTAATTTAAAAATTTTTAAAGAAATTCAAGGACTCTGGGTGTTAGAGAAATTAGAAAATTATATAAGCTACCTCTACAATGAAAAGTCTTGAGGAGATCTCAAAATAATATCAAACCTATTCCTTGCTTTTAGGAAGAACTATCCCTGAATTAGAGTTACTCATCTTTCTCTGAAAAATCTCCTGAAATGAATACTAATAACTGATATCTATATATAGTACTACAAGTTTACAATGAACTTCATAGACATTATCTCATTTATATTAAATTTGACAGTTCATATCTCCAAGTAAACTGCTCCCGGGCTTCCTAACACTGATAATATCACTATTCTGGGTTCAAAATAAATCTTGAGAGAAGATCATCCCAGGCAGCTGTGGTCAGATGGCTAGAGCTTTAGACAAGAAGACAGTGAATCTGAATTCCAATCCAATCTGCAACATTGATCCAAAACATGACTGAGATTTGGGACCCCCACATCTCTGTATCTGTTATACAGTATGATGGTACTGCCAGTATTTGTGGCCCATACTAACCTTCTTGGACAAACAACAAGAGAAATATAACAATTTTCCAACTTTATGCATGGTTTTAGTTCATAGGCTTTGAATTGAAAGGGACCTTAGAAGTCACCTAATCTAACCCAATCATTTTACAGATAAAGAAAACTGAGAATCAATTTATTAAGAACTTATTATGTGCTGAGGGAACAAAACACAAATACTTTCAAGGAGCCCACATTCTAATGGGAAGGACAACATGTATGGAAGACTAGAGAGGTGAACTTCTTTTCCCAAGGTCACATAGGAAGTTACGTAGCAGAATGGTGATTTGAACTGAGGTCTTCTCAAACTAAATCTGGTGCACTTTCCCCTGAATTTTGTTCCCTCTATGCTCCAGTTTATTTTGCATTCCTCAAAACTTGGTTTTTCCATTTTTATGATTCTAATCACAAATATTTTTTAAAGAAAATAAAAGCTATAAAAAATGACCACATAAGGGGAAAAATAATCAGATGGTTAAAAGCTTGCTGTTCATTTCCCTCTTTGTTTTATAGCACACTTCAAGTTTCAGCCTACCTAAATTCCTGGAATATTTGAATAGGACAGTCCTTTTAGATTTAGATAATACAGTTTGTGCAAGGCCCTCCACTCACTTGACCAACATGAGTGTTTTCTTCTTGAAATTGTTTCAGTTGTTTGTTCAAAACAATTTTCTCCAGGATCTCTGAGTTCTTTGAGATAAACTATCTGAGAGAACCATAATAACATTTTACTAACCGTGTGGCCCTAAGCAGAGTGAAAGGACAGTTTACTATAACCAGTACTGTCAAGGGTAGAACTTGTTGTTCGTCCCTCTATTTATATACCAACAAATTACATGACATTTTCACATATAAAATGCACCACACCTCTGAACTCTATTGCTAAGTGCACAACATAAAATTAAAACATGGGCAATAAGCCAGCAGCAGAAAATAATTACATAGATTCAATATTAATTTTTAAGTGTCATCTCAGTAAATGGAAAAAAAGTCCTGGATCTGGAATCAGAGAACCTGGGTTCTAATTCCACTCCTGACGCATACCAGCTGTATGACTTTGAGTGAGTCACTGAACTTCTCTGGGCCTCAGTGTTCTCAGTTATAGAATGAGAGGGTTGGAGGGTTCAGACGTCTCTGAAGCGCCTTCTAGCTCTGCAGCAATAATCCCATGAGACCACTGAAAAAAGTTTATTTTCAACTAAAACAAGCATTTCTGTAACATAGTACAATAAAAAAAAATGATTGCACATGAAACTGCAAAGCTGCTATGGATAACTTGCTATTCCTTTCAAATAATTATCGCGTAAATTCTTTTTTTTTTCTTCCTTCTGCCCCTTGCCCTAGAGATAGCTACCGTTAGACACAAATAGGCATAATATATGTAAAATTATTCTATTTATCACTTGTTTCTCTGGAATAGCGTCTTTCTTCATAGATCCTTTATAGTTAATTTGGGTATTTACAATAGTCAAAATAACTTATTCGCTCAAAGTCATTCTTAAAACAATACTGCTGTAACTGTATACAATTTTCTTTTGGTTCTGCTCATTTTGCTCTTTATTTTGTTCAAGTCTTTCCATGTTTTTCTAAAATCAATGAGCTCATCATTTCTTATAGCACAGCAGGATCCCACCACAATCATGTACCACAACATGTTCAGCGACTCCCCAGTACATAAGCCTCAATTGAGGTCATTTACGCCTTTATTTTTATTCTTAAGAGTTCTGTACTTGAGTCATAATTCTTAGGAAATGAATTTTGCTAGTATGGAGCAGGCACCCAATTCTCGACCTGAGCCCAGTCGATGCCAGTTGAGGAGTTCCCACATGGGAAGCCAGCTTGGATTCTAACAGGACCACAGCTGATGTCGCTGAAATGAACACAGTCCTGCTGAACCCAGAGTAACGGAAGCAGTCATCTCCCTCGGCACACGGTTCTCCAACTCTGTTCCTCATTTTCTCTCACCTAAATGGTAAGCCCTGTGACCCAATATATTACATAGTTCTCATGACCCTCACCAGGTCTTCAGAGCCTAAACTATCAGAAAGAGTCAGAACATCGAACCAAGACCCCTACTTCACTTTGCCTAGTATAACTGCTTAGTGCCAGTAAACGTTGAACAACAGCATAATTTTTTGTAGTTTGATTGTTTCAGTCATGTCTGACTCTTCGTTACCCACTGTGGGGCTTTCTTGGCAAAAATACTGCAATAGTTTGCAATTTCCTTCTTCAGCTCATTTTACAGTTAGTTGACTTGCTTAGGGTCACACAGATAGTAAATGTCTCAGGTCAGATTTGAACCCAGGAAGATAAATCTTCCTGACTTCAGGTCAAGCACTCTATCCACTGCACCACCTATTACTACCCTTAAAATGAGCACTTGGCACCAAAGATTTAGGTGAAAATGTACTCTGGCTAGTAGTGGCTATTCATCCAGGTACTTTCTAGTCCAATGGCAAATATGCTGCCTGTATGGGATTTTTAAAAACTATTTAAATTGGGAGAATTTAAACTAAAACAAACTTCTCTTCTTCCATTATGCTATTTCATTGGAAATGGCTGAATTATTCAGTATCTTTGCATATTGTATAAAGGAGATGTCATAGATTTGAATATTAGACTGATACAGTATCTTCTTACTTTCCCAGTCTCAGAGATTTCCTATTTTCTTCCCTGACATCTGTTCTTGCCCAATATTTCCCTTCACAGTCTGCAGAGACCATAAATTCTGGAGTTTCCCAGCATCATTCATTTTAGAAGCCCAAACAGTCTTCTAAACATCTTCTGAGTTGATAATCCCAAACTTCCGGAAAGAGTTATGGAGAGTGGGGAGAGGGCTCAAGCATCAGCCCATGGCTTCAGTTCCTAAAGAATTGACCATGAAAGGCCACACTCAACTAAAAAAGACAACTGTCAAGTCCTCAAAACCAGTCAAAAGTTCCACCATGGTGCCTAAGTAAGGTCTGGGCAACTCCTAATGCCATCTTTCTTCATATATAATATATAGATTTCCCTACCAGGTAGAAAAAGCAAACTTCGGGGTTTAAATAACTCCTGGGCTGCTGAAGTCCAGCTGATTGCTTTGAACACACTTCTCCTTGCACAGATAGACAGATTCTTGGGCCATTTTAGGTAAGGAACTGTAGTGCTTACCTTTGAGGTAGAGAAAGAGACAGCAACCAGGATAAAGGTAACTCTCCCTCAGCAGGATTGTTGTGACCCTAACAGGGCTCCAATTCAACTGGTGTCAGATCTAGTTAACAAGTTAGAGATCAGCAGCCTCTTCCCCTGGTGCATGCCTAGGTGCAAAGTTTGGCACACTGCCCTGTGCCAGGCAATCAGCAAGAATAGAATGTGTCTCTGGAAGCTGATGCCCTGAAAAACACTGTGCTTGTTTCATCTCCCAGCAGAACCGGTCATCTTCCCTCCTCCCTTCCCCCCCTCCACCTCATTAATCAGATTAGCTGGTTGTCTGAACTTAAGCCAACAGGTTAGGGGAACACTTTGGGTGGAGAAAGGGAACCAAGAAGATGTTTATATACAGATCAAATGAATGTACTTATTAAGTAAATGGATGGAGTTTATCTCCTCTGATATGGTTTTGATCTAGTTCCTAAACATTAAGAGAGGACAATCAGAGGTCCCTCTACCTCAAAGCATGATACTTCCTAGCTGTGTGGCCCTGGGTAAGTCACGACCTCTGTTTGACTCAGTTTCCTCATCTGTAAAATGGGGAAAATAATAGCACCTGCTTCCCAGGGTTGTTGTGAGAATTAAAGGAGATAAAAATTATAAAATGCTTAAAGCAATTCCTGGAACATCATAAGCACTATATAAATGTTAGCTACTGTAATTGTCCAAGATCATGTAGGTAGTGGCACAGGCACAGTTTGAATGTATTTCTCTGACTCCAGGGCCTGTGCTCTTTCCTCTGTACCACACTCTAAGGTTTCAGTCATTGTGAGGAAAGGAATAAGTGGAGGATAGTAACATGCCCAGTTTAACTCACGTTTTAAAGTTTTAGCATACCCCTTCCACTTCTTCAGGTTGTTCTAGGTAATGGAATTTTGTATAGCGTGCTCGACAGACAGCCAGCCTTGAATCAGGGTGACCCGTGTGTGAATCCCACTTCTGACACTTACCAGTTGTGTGACCCCAGGTCAAGTCAATAGGCATTTTTTAGCACTTCCTATGTGCCAGGCATTGTGTTAAGTGCTGGGATACAAAGAAAGGCCACAAAATAAAAGTTCCTTCTCTAAAGGAGCTCACAGTCTACTGGGAGGGACAATGTGCAAGTGACTGTGTACAAACCAGACATGCACAGGATAAACTGGAGATAATCAACAGAAAGCACTAGCATTAAGAGGGGCCAGAAAAGGCCTCTTGAAGAAGGCGGGATTTTAGCTAGGATCTGAAGGAAGCCAGGGAAGCCAGAAGGCAGAGATGAGGAGGGAGAGAATTATAAGCATAGGGGAGAGTCAGAAAGTGCCCAGAGTTGGTAGATGGAGCATCTTGTGTGCGGAACAACAAGGGGAGCAGTGTCACTGGATCCAAGAGAATGTGGGGGAAGTAAATTTTATTTTTTTGGGGGGGGAGGCAATTGGGGTTAAGTGACTTGCCCAGGGTCACACAGCTAGTAAATGTCTGAGGCCAAATTTGAATTCAGGTTCTCCTGACTCCAAGGCTGGAGCTCTATCCACTGCGCCACCTAGCTGCCCCAGGGAAGTAAGTTTTAAGAAGACTGGAAGGGTAGGAAGGGGACAGGCTATGAACGATAAGTCACTTAATGTCTCAGTTCTCCAGACAATTTTATAAGACAGTTACTTCAGCTCAGAGTTCCCTACATCAATGAAGCCACAGGTCCAGTTCCTATCCCCTATACCTCTGGATTTATCCAATGCAGGAAACATATTTCCCTGCATTTCTGGATTATGTAGAACCTTAGTCCCTTATTTTAAACAAAGGGGCTTCCCGTCACCGCCTACCCAAAAGGAAAACAGGAAATAGTCTTTCCCCACGGTCAGTTGCTCTTCTGAAAAACCATAAAAAAGAAAATCCCAGATATTTGTAAACATTTCCTAGCAGAGGTATGGTGGAGGCTTCTATTACATACTTATGTTCATGTGAGTAATTGCTAAGGAAACAATATAGTCATGGATTTCAAACTTTTGGGGTAGAGCATATAGAAGAGGGAGGGCAGGGATTAAGATGCAACATAGCAAAGCTGCCTACAATTACATTTTTCATCCTTTAATAATATGTAGAGTTATCTTAGTCAGGTAGGTATCTGGTTTACCTGGTTTGAAAGGAAAGCCACTCCTCCAATGTGGGAGGGGCCAAGGGAATGGGTAGAAAGAAAGCTACACCCAAAAGGACAAGTAACTTGACCCACCAAAGATGAAGGTGAGTAAGAGTGACTGACACCTGCCAGATAGATTCATTTGACTTGAGTCAAACAGGATGGGAAGGCATGGATGAATGATGACCTCTATTGCTGGAGGGCATAGCAACACTGATGAGATCACAGATCCTTTAACATATTAAAGAAAATTAAACTAAGCATTATTTTAGTGGAATGCAAACTCTACTAAGGCCATAATCTGTCTCATTTTTGCCACTGTATCCCTTGCGCTGAACGTGGGTTTGTCTATTAGGTACTTAAATAAATGCTAGATCAAATGAAAGTGATTATTGACTAATAACATAAAAATGCCAGTTCAGTAACATTAATAAAAATAAAAGGCAAAAAATATCATACACAGAGAGAATAATAGAGTCATCATGAGCCCCAAAGTGGCTGAGCACCATGAAGACGAAAGAGAAAATGAGAATGATAGACTGCATAATGCTGACAAGGATGCAGACATATGCACTCCTATAATACCTTCTTTTTGTCCTCCTGGGGTCCTTATCATATCAAACAACCTCTCCCCAACACACTGTTCTGTTAGGCTCCTAGCCGCCATATGTCTCAGAGAAGTTTTCCTTGCCTATTTTTATTACCTTTACGCGGTAGAAACATCTGTGGGCATAGGGCTCCCATTTATTTTAATTGTGTTCAGTAAAAATGGTCATTGATTTGTATCTAAAAAGCGTCTGTATCCTTGAATAACATTAATTGTACGACTTATATTTGTGTAGTGCTTTACAGCTACAAAGGGGTATAGATTTGATTTTCTGAGTCACGGCTTATGATGCCTAAAAGATGGCCTCCTGATTAGGGACGGGCTACCTTTCAGGAGTCCTAGGAAGAATGCCCATGGCCAGGCACTTGCTAAATTGACTAAGAGGGCTTTAAATTGAAAACAGAAGGGGAAAGGTTAAAATGCTAAGGTAAAATTGTAAAACTCAATATCATAGAATTTAACTGATATGACATAGAAAAAAAATCAGAAAACAGAACTGATTTTCCAGTAACTTAATACAATTGATTTACAGTTAGCCAAGAAATATGAAATCTCCTTCAAGCTTACCTATCAAGGCATAGCGTGGCAACAATGGCACAGTGTATTTTCATCAAAGATTTTTGCAATTAATTTGTGCTCCAAAATTATGGTGTGAGGAGGGCTGACTTCAGAAAGGAAGATGTCAGCCACCACGCATTGTCTTTGTGGTATAATCTTGGAGCCAAGGCAAAGTGTGAATCTGTCAGATTGAAATGCTAAATACTACTTACAGAAAAAAAGGGGGCTCATCGGTTGGGGGAAGGGGAATCTTCAACCATTCTTACCAGATCAGGAGCACTGACAGCTCTGGAAGGCAAGCTCTGAGAAGGAAGGGAAAAAAGAAAAAGAAAAAAAAAAGCAAACAGTCAGTCCATAGACATGTGGAGGTGGGGCACTCATTTCTAAAGCTGCATTTCAAACTCAGGTCTGCTATGTCTCAATCTACTGAAATCTCCCACCATAACACCAGCCTTTTATCTAAGACAAGGAAAATCATACATCCCAAATAGCTTTATGAAGCTGACCTATTCAGATCTCATGTTAAAGCAGTTGTTCAAATGAATGGCTTCACCCTTAGCACCCCGGGGTTTCAAGTCCATTTTAATAAGTAAACATCTGCGTATTAACTGCCCTCTAAGCCTTGTGACCCCAAACTAAAAAGCTTATAAGGATATAATTGAAAAGCAACCACTCCTGTGAAAAATAATGAGAATCACCATCTCTTTACAGATGTTTTTTATAAATTAACTCCTTTCTCTCTTGACACACACTGCTTTGTTCCACATTTCTCCCATCCTTTTCATTCCTTCAAAGCTCATCTTAGTCCCTTTCATGAAGCTTCCCTCCAATTAAATGGACCTCCTCCCCTCTGCTGCACCCCTTCCCCCATACACACACTTCTTTTAAACTTAGATCCATTTTAGTAATTGACATGTATCAATGCACTGGGGCCATTGTCCATCACATCTGTATTAGATTAACAGTTCCAGGGGGAGAGAGTATCCAAGTGAATGAATTATAGGAGGTCAGCATGATGTCATGGAAACAGTGCTAAATTTGGAGAGAGGGGGAGAAGGGAATAAGCATTTGTTAAGTGACTAATATGGGCCAGGCACTGTGCTAAATGATTTATAAATATTTGATCCTCATAACAACTCTAGGAGGTAGATGCTATTATTATCCCCATTTTTTATTATTGAGGAAACTGAGACAGACAGAAGTTAAGTAACTTGCCTAGAGTCACATTAGCTAGTAAGTGTCTGAGGCCAGACCTAGATTCAGTCTCTCCAGGCTCCAGGCCCAGTCCTCTACTCACTGACCCACCCAGCTGTCTCTGTAGGAGGAGGACCCACATTCAAACCTCAATTCCGCCACTTACTACCAGGGTGACTTTGACCTCTTGTCCTCTGTTTACATATGTGTAAAATGGGGGGGGGGTGCATTAGACAGCCTCAAATATCCCTTCCAGCTCTCGATCCTATGATTGAAAGAGCACATCTCACTTACTGCATGTTGTCTTCAGAGTCTATTCTGGGTACTCCAAAATGTACAGGGTATTGTAAGAATTGGTGGACGTCCTATACATGCAGCTAGTATCCAAAAGTCTTGATGTAGCCATCTTCATGTTAAGATAACACGCAGCAAACTGCATCTACTGTATTTTACTGCATCTAGTTCACATATTACTGTAATTCGTCCTTTCTTCTCAGAAAGGACCAATGACATCACATTGTGAGTCTTGGGATGTCTTGACTTGCAAGTGAATTGGATTTAAGAGAGGCAGAGCTTTACAAAGTATCAGCCTCACTCTCTCCTCCAGTCATCAGAGTCCAATGGCAAGACGAGTCAAGACGACTAGTGATGGCCATATACCACTATGCTGATATGGGCAGCTAAGTGGCTCGGTGGATAGAGTGCCAGGCCTGAAGACAGGAAGACTTGAGTTCAAATCCGGCCTCAGACACTTACTAGCTGTGTGACCTTGGGCAAGTCACCTAACCCTGTTTGCCCCAGTTTCCTCATCTGTAAAATGAGCTGGAGAAGAAAATAGCAAATCACTCTGCTATTTTTGCCAAGAAAACCCCAAATGGGGTCATGAAGAGTCACACATGACTGAAAACAACTGAACACATCCTTATATAAGTTGAAAGAACATAGTCTGGGACCTGAACTTGAGTCCTAACTCCAATACTTACTAATTTAAATAATTTCCTAAGAAGTTATTTAACCTCTGACCTTTCTTTTTTCACCTGTAAAATGGGAATAATATTCTTACACTGCTAAGCTGATAGGGTGTTTGTGAAGAAAGTGCTTTATAAACCTTAAGGTTGTATAGCAATGTGAACTATTATTAGTGAGATTTTCTGCTTTATACACTTCCATGGTGCCTAAAGTAAAGAGCTAAACATCCCATGTGGGCTTGTATTTGATAATTGAATGAATGAACTAGAAGAAAGGAGTGGATTCTTTCACTCTAAAAATAGCCAGCCAATTACCATTCCCTTTGTCACTCTAGAAGAATGAAAACTATAACCTTACCGCAGAAGAAAAAAAAATTTTCTCATTATGTCTACTTGAATGAAAGTTTCTAGGGCAGAGGGATCATGTTTCTTTCCTTATAGAGCAAAACCTCAGTAATTTGTTCTAACTAAGGAGAACCATAAGGGGAATTATAAAATAGTTTTAAATATGTACAATTGTATTACTTTCAAGTACATATAGTAACTGAAACTAGGTTAACCAAAAAAAAAAAGCTTAGTGAGTTTCTCAAAAATCTTGATTTAATTAACATATAAGAATTATTTGTAGTTAGCATATCTTTTAGGTAATCCATTAGGGTTAATCATTCCTTGTGCATGTTTAATCTCCATTTTATGCTTCAGTGGCTGGAGGAAGTGAATTAAGGATCAAATGCAGTGTCCTGATCAGTCCTGGAGAGGCTAGAGTTGGGGGGAGGGAGGGAAGGGAGGAATCTTCTGCCTCAAGGCCACATGTGACCGTCTAGGTTCGGCCCTTTGACTGAGTCCAAGTTTTACAGAACAAATTCTTTTATTGTGGGGATTTGTTCTGTGAAGTTTGGATTTAGTCAAAAGGCTGTACTTGAGGACCTAGAGGGCCACATGTGGCCTCAAGGCTGCAGGTTCCTCACCCCTGCTAGATGCTGGTCCTTTGGGTAAGGATGCCCCATTTTCTTCCAAGGACTTCTGAAAATAGGAGTGGGGCAAAGGACACCCTAAGAGAATAAAGGGTCAGAGACAATGACCCCCCCGCCCCAGTTGCTCTAGAAAAGAGAAAATGTGTCATTTTTTTGAAGATGAAACCAGAGCTCTATTTCCCATAGTTCTTTGTGCCTTTTGTGTGACATCTAAAGAAATGAGGGAATATACAGATGTTACCAGGAGCTACCAAAAGACCACAATTCAGCAACTGGCAATCTAGCACTTCTGTAGGAAGGAGAGGCATTATATCTTCACCTAAATCAGGAAAGGCTTCTTTAAGGGACCTTTCTGGTACTGTCTAGTGTGGACTGAGCTGTAGCCCTTTGAAAGGTGAAGGACTCCTGATTCCCAACCTCTGGTTGGGTAAGTCAACTTATATACATATATAATTCCTTCACCCAAGGCACAGGTGGGCAATAAGGAAAGAGATTATCTCTATCCCATACCTCTCTCTCTAGCCTCTTCTCAGAAACGTGGTAAACACATCCTATTAGACAACCTAGTTCTCTCCCGCAGTATCAGGGGAGTACCAATTCTGTGGCTCCACCTAAAAAAATTCAGTTGAATTTTTTTTTTAAAGTAGTCAAAGTCAGTAACTGAGTAGAATGACTACATCAGAAGGGAGCTGCCCTGCCCCTCCAACAGGGTATTGGAAACTATGTGACATTGCAATAGCAAGCAGTACCGTCCAATCATTGTTCCTGTAAGTTCTTTGATGAGTTAATTATATTTGCTAATAGGGAATACCAAGATGTATTTATCAGGTTTCTAAGTAAAGGCTAGAGAGAGAGAAGTGTATGATAGACATAACCTGTTCACTAATTGTTTACATGTACCTCAGGTCCAAAGGTTACATTTATATGAAAGAAGCCCTATCCAACTAGAGGCTGGCAATCAGGAACTCTGGATTCTAGCACTAAATTGTCTCAACTCACTTTGTAGCTTTATAAAAGTCACTAGGTCTCTCTCTGCCTTAGAAAAGGAATGGGCATGAATAATTTCCAAGGTCTCTGCTAGCTCTAATTAGCTCACTAGGATATTTATCTGTTTACGTATTTGAAAATATTACCCTTGAAATCTTTATGGTATTAATTTGCACTATGAGAAAAGAGTTTTCTAAACCAAGTCATGTCAACCTGGAATACTGGAATATAAGAGTTGAAAGAGTTCCTGGGACAAGAACTACCCATTGAAAAAATTCGTCATGGGGGGCAGTTAGGTGGCACAGCAGATACAGCGTCGGCCCTGAAGTCAGGAGGACCTGAGTTCAAATCTGGCCTCAGACCAAACACTTGACACTTACTAGCTGTGTGACCTTGGGCAAGTCACTTAACCCCAATTGCCTAAAAATTAAAAAAAAATGAAGAAAAAATTCGTCTTCTAGGCTACCTGTACACAGAGGAAGAGTTCCTGGATGGTGCCAAATTCCTGAAGCAAGTGTCATAAAAGGAAAATAAGGAATTTCTGGACAATACAATTCCAGGATGAAACAGGAACCAGAGTAAAGGACTAGAAAGAGGTAGAACTGTGATGTGGAATAACACACCCAGACCTTGCCATTTACTAGCACAGTGAGTCATGTGGACTGTGTAAGTGAAGAGTGTAAATTGACTTTCTATTGACCTCCAGTTCTTTATCCTTTTGCAAGGAGAACAGGCTGGAAGCCTTTGGTAAATTGTACATTTTTTCTACTGAGCCCAACCTTCTTCTTGATACAAAGGCCTGTCTTTTTGACATCAATATTCAGAATGAGAAGGTATGACTGAATTCTGATCTGTGCTCACATCAATGAGATTACAGATTTATCAAAGTATTTAAGTGTTATTATATTATTATAGGTAAGGCATCTTGGGGGTACAGTGGAGAGTGCTGGATTG
Source organism: Vombatus ursinus (assembly GCF_900497805.2). NCBI lineage: Eukaryota > Metazoa > Chordata > Mammalia > Diprotodontia > Vombatidae > Vombatus > Vombatus ursinus. The sequence continues at coordinate 16,220,729 of NW_020954591.1, read as the reverse complement.
GGAGTCAAGAAGACAAGAGACTTAAGAAGCCTCAGATAGTTAATAGCTAACTGTATAACTCTTGGCAAGTTACTTAACTGCTCTCTGCCTCAGTTTCTTCATATGTAAAATAGGGAGAAAAACAGCACCTACTTCACAGGGTTGTGGTGGGGTCAAAACGAGATTTTAAAAACTGTAAAATGGTTTGCAAACCTTAAAACACTTACATGGCACTGCCTATATCATGTTCACTTATATGATGTTAGCAATTATTATTATAATGGGTATGACTATAGGATCATACATTAAGAGCTGGAAGAGACATCAGAAGTCACCTAGTTCAACCTCTTCAATTTATAAATAAGGAAACTGAAGCCCATCCAAGTTAAAGTGACTTGTCCAAGGTCACACAGATAATAAGCAGCAAGGGCAACACTTGAATTCACGCCTTTTGACTTCAAATCCAGCATGCTTTCCACTATCACACACTGCATTCTAAAGATATATAAAACAAGATGATGGGCAGTGATAGTCAATGTTTGTGTGGCTCAGGTTCTATCTTATATGCCACATACAACACCTTTATTCAAAAGTAGGTAGCCCATTTCTGATGGCTATATGACAATTTTTTCTCTCAGCTGTTGCTGTTTGATGCCATTTCATAATTACATCCCGTTGCTTAAGGTTGAAACCACTGTCAGTCCTAACGGCAGCCATTTTGGGTCATGCTCCTCCTCAATGGGGAGGCTTCTGTCTCCATGAGCGAGCTTACATCTATGGAAGTGATACAGCAGAAGGGCTGTAAGGGTCCATCTAGGCCTAACCTATCCCTTTACCAAAAACTGACACTCCATAAAGGGAATTCTTCAACCTCCTCAAATATTTATCCCTAAAACTAAGTTGGAGTTCTAAGCTGAGTCTTAAATCTAGTCACTGAAGTGGCTTGGCCACTGTCCTATCCAGCTTATGGCTGATGACCCACAGCCAAATGGAAACATTTCAGCTGTCACTGGATGGACCAAGCCAAAAGCTGCTGCTGTTGGCACTCACTTTGAAAATTCATTTTCCATTGCTTTCTTCTCAAGGGGTGGTGGAGAGGTAGGAGGGAGTGAGAGAATTTGGAACTCAAAATTTTAAAAAATGAATGTTAGATAAATTTTAATGTAATTGGGAAATAACAAAATAAGAAAAGTTTTTAAAGAAAATTCTTTTCCAGAAGACAGCCTGATCTAATTATGTAACAAGAGCATTCTTTCATTATGATCATCAGCTCTCCTTGTCCATTCCTCAGATCCAAAGACTAACTTTGAGACTCATAAAAACAGTATGTTTTCTTAAACTTTCAGCATTTAAATTAAAAAGAAAAATCAGTGCCACCTTTCAAACTCCAGAGTAGGCTAGGACCCCCCCCGGTGTGAACAATTTTATGTATTTCAAATTGTGATAGTAAGGTATGTGGTAATTTTAAAAAGCAAACTCAGAAAGGTGCCTAGGGAAGCAAACAAAAAATATTAAGTGGTCTGATGTTTCTTTGACTAATGGGATATAATCAAGGAAAAAACACACAGCATAAGCCATATTATGCTGAACCATAAACAACTGACCTCCTTGACTTTATTAAGTTAGATTTTTGGAAGATAGAAAAGAAAATCTCTTCTGTCAGCTTCTCGGAGCTCCCTTCCAACACTCCCATCTGCTGATGAAAACAAAAATCTAATCACCTACAAAATAAAGCCTCAGTCATGGTGTAAATGAGGAAAAGTACACTAGTAAAGAGGAATAGACTATGGTACTAACTAGCTTTGAATCCCTGGGCAAATCAATGAACCTTTCTGGGCCTATTTTCTCAAGTACAAAAAGGAGGTAGCTGAACTAGATTGGAGTTCTTTTATTTTAATGTCATACATACATATAGATATATAGTAATTTTTAAAATTTTAAACTTAAATACAAAATAAGAAAAGAAAAAAATCATTGCCATGTGCACAGCAGAACAGAAGAGACAATTCAAAATAAAGCAATAAATTTCCATTTCAAGAAAACCTGTATAATAAATACTCCACACATTGTGCTCGCTTTACTTCCTTGTAGGTAGATTTGGATTCTTTTTTTGGTTAATTTTTTATTTAGTATTTTATTTTTCACCAATTCCATATAAAAACAAATTTTAAAACTTTGAGTTCCAAATTCTCTTCTTTCCTCCCTCCCCATCCCTGCCCCCCATTAAGAAGACAAGCAATTCAATATAGGCTATATATGTGCAGTCATGCAAAACACATCCATAATAGTCATGGAGTAAAAGAAAACATAGACAAAAAAAAAACTCAAGAAAAATAAAGGAAAATTTTAAAATGTATGCTCCAATCTGTATTGAGACACCATCAGTTTTTTCTCTGGGGATGGATAGCACTTTTCATCATAAATCCGTCAGAGCTGGCTCGGACCATTGTATTGCTGAGAATAGCTAAGTCATTCGCAGCTGATCATCTTACAATACTGTCGTTACTGTGTACACAGTAATTTCACTTTGCATCAGCCCATGCAAGTCTTTCCAGGTTTTTCTGAGAGCATCCTGCTTATCATTTCTTATATAGTACAATAGTATTCCATCATAATTACAGGCTTTCCCTCAATTCCTAATTCTTTACCCTCAGAAGAGGACTGCTATAAATATTTTTGTACATATAGGTCCTTTTCTTTTTTGTTTTTCATATCCTTTGGGATACATACCTAGTAGTGGTATTGCTAGTTCAAAAGGTATGCATGGTTTTATAGCCCTTTGGGTATAATTCCAAATTGCTCTACGAAATGGTTGGATCAGTTCACAACTCCACTGACAGTGTGTTAATGTCTCATTTCTCCTACATGCCCTCCAAAATTTGCCATTTACCTTTTCTGTCCTGTTAAGACAATCTAATAGGTATGAGGTAGTACCTCAAAATTGTTTTAATTTGCATTTCTCCAATCAATAGTGAGTTAGAATATTTTTCCATATGGCTATAGATAGCTTTGATTACTTGATCTGAAAACCAATTATATCTTTTAATTATTTATCAATTGGGGAATGGCTCTTATTTTATAAATCTGACTCAGTTCTCTATACGTTTGAGAAATGAGGCCTTTATCAGAGAAACTTGCTTCAAAATTTTTTTTCACAGTTACTATTGCTAACTGTATTTCCCTCCATCCTATTCCCCCCATCCCCATTTATTCTATTCTATCTCTCCTTTCACCCTGTCCCTCCTCAAAAGTGTTTTGCTTCTGACCACTTCTTCCCCAAATCTGTCCACCCTTCTATTACCACCACTCCCTTCTCTTGTCCCCTTCCCCTCCTACTTTCCTATATGGTAAGATAGATTTCTATACCTAATTGCGTGTATGTTATTCCTTCTTTGAGCCAATTTTGATGAAAGAATGTTCATTAACTCCCCCTTTCCTCCCCCCTCTTCCCCTCCATTGCTGTGAAAACTTTTTCTGGCCTCTTTTATGTGAGATAATTTACCCCATTCTACCTTTCCTTTTTTCTTTTTCCCAGGACATTCCTCTCTCCCCCCTTAATTTTATTTCTAGATATCATCCCTTCATATTCAACTCACACCTGTGCCCTCTGTCTGCATATAGTCCTTCTAACTACCCTAATAATGAGAAAGGTCTTATGAGTTACAAATATCATCTTCCTATGTAGGAATGTAAATAGTTTAACCTCTTATGATTTCCCTTTCCTATTTGCCTTTTTATGCTTCTCTTGAGTCTTGTATTTGAAAGTCAAATTTTCTATTCAGTTCTGGTCTTCTCATCAAGAATGCTTCAAAGTTCTCTATCTCATTAAATATCCATTTTTTCCCCTGAAAGATTATACTCAGTTTGGCTGGGTAGGTGATTCTTGGTTTTAATCCTAGCTTCTTTGCCCTCTGGAATATCACATTCCAGGCCCTCCAATCCTTTAATGTAGAAGCTGCTAAATTGTGTGTTATCCTGACTGTGGCTCCACAATACTTGAATTGTTTCTTTCTGGCTGCTTGCAATATTTTTTCCTTTACTTGGGAACTCTGGAATTCAGCTATAATATTCCTGGGAGTTTTCATTTTGGGATCTCACTCAGGAGTGATTGGTGGATTCTTTCAATTTCAGTTTTATCCTCTGGTTCTAGATCATCAGGGTAGTTTTCCTTGATAATTTCTTGAAAGATGTCTAGGCTCTTTTTTTGATCATGGCTTTCAAGTAGTCCAATAATTTTAAAATTCTCTCTCCTGGATCTATTTTCCAGGTCAGTTGTTTTTCCAGTGATATATTTCACATTGTCTTCTATTTTTTCATTCTTTTGGTTTTGTTTTATTGCTTCTTGATTTCTCATAAAGTCATTAGCTCTCATTTGCTACATTTTAATTTTTAAGGAATTATTTTCTTCAGTGAGCTTTTGGACCTCCTTTTCCATTTGGCCAGCTCTGCTTCTTTAGGCATTCTTCTCCTCATTGGTTTTTTGGACCTCTTTTGCCATTTGGCCTAGTCTGTTTTTTAAGGTTTATTTTCTTTAGTATTTTTTTGTGTGTCTCTTTTACCAAGCTGTTGACTCTTTTCTCATGATTTTCTTGCATCACTCTTATTTCTCATCCCAAATTTTCCTCTACCTCTGTTACTTGATTTTCAAAATACTTTTTGAGCTCTTCCATGGCCTGAGAGCAATTCATATTTTTCTTGGAGGCTTTGGATGTAGGAGCTTTGATTTTGCTATTTTCTTCTGAGTATGTGTTTTGATCTTCCTTGTCACCATAATAACTTTCCATAGTCAGAGTTTTTTTTCCATTGTTTGCTCATTTTCCCAGCCTATTACCTGAATTTTAACTGTTTATTAAAGTAGGGCTGTGCTTCCAGGGTGGAGGGTGCACTGTCCCTAGCTTCAGGGGTTTTGTGTAGGTATTTCAGAGATACTTCTAGGAACCTGTAAGTCAGTTCTTCCAAGGTGGTAGAAGCTATGGAGAGATGTTTACTCCATGGAGAGGTGTTTATTCCTCTCCTCGCTTGTGCTCTGGTCTGTGAGTGACCACAAACACTCTTTTCGGCCCTGGAACTGTGACAAAGGTCCCCTCCCTGCCCCTCCCTACTCCCCTGCCCCGCCACTATGGCTGTAAGCTCTGATATGCTATGCTCCTCCTTATCCCAGGACTGCCACCCAGGACTGCAACCCCAATCCAAGTATGGACAAAGAAACAGAGTCCTGCCTCAGTTCTAGGAAAGAGACCCCTGTATTCTCCTTCTGACCGGTTGTTTGATCCCCTTACTGTCTGTGGGCCGAGAGCTCTGGAAGCAGCTGCTCTGTGCCACTGCTGATTCAGTCACTCCCAAGGTCTGCTCCTGGTCCGCTGGGGCTGGGGCTGGGGCTGTGCTGGTACGTCCCGCTCTGGACTGTGCTCTACTCCCACCCTGGCTTGACAGACCCTTCCTGCTGACTTTCTAAGTTGTCTTCGGCATCTGTGGGCTAAGAGGTCTGGAAACCTCCACTGCTGCCAGTGATTGAGTCATCCAAGGCCTGGTGCGGGTTTGCTGGGGCCGGTCTGCACTGGTCCAGCCTGTGTTGCATTGCGCTACTCACTCACCACGGTGCAACAGACTTTCCCTGCTATTTTTCCACGTTGTTTTGGGCTGCAAATGCATTTCGCTCCCTCTTTTCATGGGCTCTGCTGCCATAGAATTTGTTCAGAGTCATTTTGTAAAGGTATTTGGAGGGGTTTGGGGGGCGAGGTCAGCTGAGTCCCCACCTTTATTCTGCCATCTTGGCTCCACCTCCCTAAACTTGGGTTCTTAACCCGAGGTCGATGAACTTCAGTTTTGTTTTGTTTTTAAGCATTTTGATAATGGCATTTCCCTATAATTGATTTCTGTTGTAATGCTATGTATTTTACTTTACACCCTTACAAATGATACTCTGAGAAGAGGGTCCAAGATACAAAAAAGATTAAACATTCTGAAACGATATAATCTCTCAGGATTTTTTTCAGCAGACACCAACCATAGAATCATAGAAGCTGAGACCTGGAAGGGACATTGAGTCTAACTCATATATGAAATGAATTCCCACTATACATAGCTGACACGGGACCCCTCCCCCACCCCAGCCTCTGCTTAAAGATGTCCAAGGAGGGGGAGCCCACCATCTCTGAAGGCAGCCTGTTCCATTTTGAGAAAGCTCTAAATATTCAGTATTTCTAACTAACATTAGGCCTGAATGGATCACTTTGCAATTTCTACTAACTGCCCGATTCTGCTCTCTTGACATTTCTAGTTGAATCCATATGTAGCCATGATTCCATATGTAGCCATGATTACCCAGAGGGTAATAATACATAAAGTCAGGAAACATACCCTTGGCAACAAAATTAAGACAAAGCCATCATCAAATTACATTTATTCAGTATATGGCTATCTATCTATCGATCTCCAGCAAATATTACCTTTTTATATTATGGGTATACATTATTATCATTAACATTCTTAATATTTGACATACATACATATTATCTCAATGTTCATACAATGATTTATACATATTATCTCATGGGAGTCTTATAATATCCTTCTGTAGTAGTTACCATAGGTATTAATAACTTCCTTTTGCAAATGTGGAAACTGGGACACAGAGAGATAAACTGACTTGCCCACTCACCTAACTGGTAAGTGACAGAGGTCATCCATCATTCAGACGATATGGAATGGAATCCTGCCTCCAGGACTTACTGGATCTTAACAATTTATTTAATGTCTCTGAGACTCTATATTTTTATCTATAAACAGGGTAATATTATGTTACCCACCTCACAGATTTGTCATAAATGGGAGTTATCATTATCATACACTCGATAGCATGGATTGAAAGTACAATGTCTATTCAAGTATTTTATAGCCTAAAAGAAAGAGGGGAAATACGTGTATAATTGTTAGAAAATTATCAGGATTGGAAGTAATTTAAACCCAATTACCTCTTTAAAAAAAATCTAGTTCTCAGCATTCCCCCATGCCTGGAATTCTCTCTCTCTTCATCTTTATTTCCTTTCCTCCCTAGATTACTGCAAGTCCCAGCTAAAATCTGACCTTCTATAAGAAGTCTTTTCCAAACCTCTTTACCACTAATTTCTTCCCTCTCAGATTATCTCAAATCATCTTATCTACATTTTGTTTGTACATAGTTGTTTGCATGTCATCTCCCCCATTAGACTTTGAGCTCCTTGAGAACAGGGACTATTTTTTTCAGCCTTTTCTTCTATCCTCAGTGCTTAGCATGATGCTCAATACGTAGTAGGTGCTTAATAAACATATGTTGACTGATTTTTATTTTGTTTTTGTCTTTTTTTGCGAGGCAATGGGGTTAAGGGACTTGCCCGGGGTCACACAGCTAGTAAGTGTCAAGTGTCTGAGGCCAAATTTGAACTCAGGTCCTCCTGACTCCAGGGCCAGTGCTCTATCTACTGCACCACCTACCTGCCCCTGTTGACTGATTTTTAAAAATGAAAGAGTAGTCAAGCTGTCCTTCCTTTGGAAAGTAAATAAAATATTAAAATTGCCACTAACTTTTCATTTAGATTTTTATCAGTTCCAGGAGCAGAAGAAAGATGTCTTTTACAATGGAACTTATTTGACCTACCACCCCCTTTAAAAAAAAATTACTCAGCGCCCCCCCGGAAATTTTTAACAGTTTAACTTTTTTTAATTGGCATCATTTCAAATATATATAATTTTTAAAAAACAACTCATCTTAAATTTAATAATTTATTGTAAATTTGTGTTTTTTTCCTGCATTGAAATTTTTATTCAATGCCCCCCAATTGCACTCGAGGCTACTACCACTCCCATGGATCATTCTAGCGGCCCTCAGGTGGAGGTATCATCCACTTTGGGAACCTCTGTCACTATACAAATTTTGGGCAGCTAGGTGGTGCAGTGGATAGGGTGCTGGGCTTGGAATGAGAAAGACAGCTTCATGAGTTCAAATCCAGCTTCAGACATTTAGTAGTTGTGTGACCCTGAGCAAGTTACTTGAACCTGTTTGCCTCAGTTCCTCATCTGTAAAATGAACTGGAGAAGAAAATGACAAACCATTCCAGTATCTCTGCAAAGAAAACCCCAAAATGGGGTTACAAAGAATCAGACATGACTTAAAAACAACATGCAAGTTTAACTAGCAATTGATGGTGTCAGGCACAGATGGGAATAATAGTTCAATTATCTCCTTGTTTCATTGTCTCCTCATAAAGAAAGACTCACAGTAACCAGAGCATATTTAAATGGAGTGTTCTTGTGCATCTGATTTTCTTGTTAACTGAGTTAACCCTTGTTGCTGAGAATTTTAAATTGATTATAATATGGTTTGCAATTTATGATGCAGTTAATATAGAGAACATAATTTAATTTTTAATTTAGAATCTTAGTGCCTTGGAGAGGTTGAATTTGATCTTCCTGATTCAGAGTTCTGTACCGGTAGGTAGAAGTTATAGAGAGATAGATTTAGCTTGAAGTAAATAAAAACTTGCCAACAATCAGAGTTATTTAAAAGTTGAAAAACCTCTCAGGAGGTGGTGTGTTTCCCCCACACAAGAAGTTTTCAAGCACAAACAGGATGACCACTTGTCAGATTCTGAGTCCCATGCTTTATCCACTCCTACCCAGTTGCCAGGATAAATAATAGCTAGATTTACTATAAAATGAAAGCAATTACCATTTTCCAAGTTCATTTGATACATAGTAAACTCATACATATTATAGAAATAACTACATATGTCAACATACACTTAGCAGATAATTTCTTTATCATAGGGAGCATAATGCTTTTTAACAATATAGAGGTCAAAGATAACACTAATCTTAAAATCAATATGGCTTCCCCCTCATCCCTTCTGTTAGGTATATCAGGAGACAAAGCCTTTGGTCCTACTTCTTCCAGGCCTGGGTTGCCTAGTTCTTTGGACTGTGAAATGATCTCCAGATTAAAATTCAATACTTTGGTAAAGTATTTTATTTTTCATGAACACTATCTTGACATATAAAACTCAAGGAAAATACTCTGAGGATGGCTGCATATGCATGTGTTTTTGTTTGTTTTGTTTTGTTTTGTTTTTACTAATTTCCTCTAAATACACTGCATAACAGTAATATCAAAAGGCAATATCCTAATTTTTAAATAAAGGGAGAAAATCTATTAATTAGCTACAAATGATTTGATCTGGACAAGATGGGCAATAATTTTACTGTAGGTCTAACAATAATAAATAATAAGTATCCATTTCAGAAACATTTTCTTTGGGGTTAAAAATAAATCTTAATGTCATAGACAGTAGAAAAATGTTTAATACACATTTTAAAATTCTTTATGAGGGGAAAATAAAGATTTTGGGATTTTAAAAAAAATTTGTTTTTGCCAAAGAAACGCAAAAGGAATGATTGTATTTATTATTTGTATTATATTGAATTATTTGTATTTTGGAACTGTATTGGCTAACTGCCAAGGAAACAAGTGATGAGCAGCAGCTTGCATACTGAAGATTTTGGTATGATTTTTCAAATTTAATTAAGTCTATGTGGTGTCTTTAGAAGAGGAAGGGAATAAGCATGGTGCTTACTATGTGCCAGGCACTATGCCAAGCACTTTTCTTAAAAAAAATAAATATCTCATTTGATCGTCACAACAACAAGAAGTAGGCACTATTATTATCCCAATTTTACAGTTGAGGAAACAGAGGCAGTCAGATGAAGTGACTTGCCTAGGGTCACAAAGCTAGTAAGCATCTGAAGTTGGATTTGAACTTCCATCTTTTTTACTCTAATTCTAGATTCCTGTCTCCACTATGGCCACCAATTGCCTCTAGGAATTTATTTTTTTAAGTGATTATGATCAACCCTTTCCCTATGCTCTTTCCAGCTACTACAAATAATAACAGTAACAACAACAAAAACAAAAGGTCCTCTCACAAACCTTATGCATTTTTCTGGATATTTAAAAAGGTCAAATTAATTAAATTTGGTATTTTTCTTGCATACAAATATTACCGGCCCTTTCATCTAAACCTTATTGTGATGTTATTCTCTTTAAAGAATGATTTACAACCTTCCCTGCACAACAGCTGTTACCTGAGGTTCAGTAATGAAATCGAGTTACTAGTTTTAGTAAAATATTCATTAATAAAACATCAAGATTAATTAATTCAGGATTTTCCATACGCATATATTTCCATCTTTGACTTTTCTCATCTAAATCATAACTAGGTGTGGGTTGTGGTTGTGGTTGTTTTGACACTGAGGAAAGGAACAACTAAGAAATCCAAGGAGTACTTGAAAGATGTGCTTAAGCCTCAGGTAACTCATGGAAATGGTATGATGGAACAAACATCTGAAGTGAGTTAGTTCTGGTCGGACTTATAGGCTTATATATCTAGAGCTGGAAGGGATTTCAGATGCCAGTGAGTTCAACTCCACATTTTAAAGATATGGAAACTGGTTCACAGAGTTAAAAAGTCTAAAAGACTTGTCTAAAATAATAGAGGTAATATCTGAGAAAGGATTTGAACCCAGGTCCCTTGACTCCAGGGTGAATATTCCTTACCTTTCCACTTCCTTAGCCTGGTTTCCCATGAGGCATTAGTAGGGAAGCGGTGGATGAGTCCTCTGCTTATCCATACTCAAAGACTTGGAAAGCGGTCAGAGCCCAAGGTTCTAATAATGGTTAATTCCTTAGAGGGACATCTAGTCATCTGAATTCTATATTTATAGTTTTATATATATATATATATGAAACATATGATTATAGTTTATATTTTAACAATAACCCTTCTGCTTTTTTTTTTCTGGACTTGTGATTTTGCAGCCTTAGTTACTTTGTCCGTTGTCACAAAGCTAGAATGTATCAGAGACTACCCAGGTCTTCTAGACTCCGAGGCCAATCCACTCTCTAATGTGCTACACTGATCTCAAGAATAAAACTGCACAAAGTCAACAAAAAAGGAAGATGAAAAATGATGGAGAGGCTTTGGGGAAACAGGCATATTAATGCACTGAGAGTAGTACAGCTTTCTTGGAAAGCAACTTGGAACAATGCCTCAAAAGATACTAAACCGAGCATGCCGTTTGATTTAGCAATATCACTGCTAGGCCTATGCCCCAAAGAGACCAAAGAAAGGAGAAGTATGTATACGTATAAAGATATTTACAGTAGATCTTTTTGTAGTAGCAGTGAATTGGAATCTAACCAGGGGCGGATCAACTGGGGAAAGGTCAAACAAATTACGGTACAGAAATGATGAAAGAGAATTTCAGCGAAACCTGGGAAGACTCGTATGAACTGATCCAGCGGGAAGTGAACAGAAAACTAGGAGGATTTGTTGTCGTTGTTGTCGTTTGTCCTTCATTCCAGAAGAGGACATCTGGAGGGTGATGTCTTAACTCGCAAGTGAATCGGATCTGAGTGAGGCAGAGCTGTGCAAAGTCACCAGCCTCACTCTCTCCTCCAGAGTCATCAGAGCCCAGTGGCAAGACATAGGTCAGGACGACTGGCAATGGCTCAGGCTGCAGTGGGAGACCCTGGCCTTTTTAAGTTAGGTCTTTCCCAGGTCTCAGTTTGTCGGAGTCAACACCCATTCAGTGATTAAAGCTTAGGTAAGAATGGAGGCAAAAGATGGCCTAGCTTGCTAGCTTGCCTTCACAAAAAAATCAGTCTGAGAAGGGAAGACCCTCAGAGTATCTGGCCAGAACAGAAACAACTGCTATTTACACTCACTATGAGCTATCAAAACCCAAACAATGAACAAGTGAGTCTTGGGCTGGGACCAATTATTGGCCAATCAGTGAGAGCCAGAGTGGTTGGGGTTTAAAAGTGACAGAGCGAACACAGCTCTGGCCTTGGAGTCAGGAGAACCTGAGTTCAAATCTAGCCTCAGACACTTAACACTTAACTAGCTGTGTGACCCTGGGCAAGTCACTTAACCCCTATTGCCTCACCAAAAAAGCGAAAACAAACAAACAAACAAAAAAAAAAAACACCTAATAAAAGTATAGTCAAGTAGCCCCATTTGAATCCCAACAGGCTTTATCAAAGCCTGGTTTTCCAGAGTTATATTTCAAGAAATCGTAAGTAAAAACTCTGTGAGGAAAAGGGTGCAGCAGAGAATGAGATGGATAGCTAGTGTAATGGCAGCAATGAACATGAACTTGGACAGACTTCAGGAGATAGTGAAGGACAGAAGGGCCTGACAGGCTATAGTCCATGGGTCATGAAGAACAGGACGTGACTGAAACACTCAACAACAACAACAACAATGACAATTCAATGCTATCCAAGTAAGTGATAGCCGCAATAGCCGATATTCAAACAAGGTAGAAGAGAACTATTCAGAGAGCTGTCTTTTCTAAAGACGTCAATAAATCGCAGAGAAGAGGTTAAGGGCAGCACTACAGAGAGGCTTGGCCATTTCTCCACCCTCTTAGCAAAGCTCCCTTACCCCACCGACTTCAGGCCTATCCAAGGGGGCATAGGGAAGTTGGGTAATCAACAACTCCCTCACCTGTCTTCTGGGTCAAGCCAATCATTACCAGTCACGCATCTAGGGTGACTTACTTTCCCCTCTTGAAAGCGTGGCAGGATGATGATGGCATAGTAACAAATCGGGTGTTTAGCCTATAAATATTGAAGGAAGAAGAGTTTTTTCAGCTTTGCTTTGTGCAAGCATGCAAACTGGGAACCATCTGCTGTGATGTTAAAAAAAAAACTTGTTGGTGGGGCAGGGAAATGAGGTAGAGAGAATGAAATCTTAACTCACAATAGAGTCAAGTAAGAATAGATTGATTCAGAGAGGATTGGATGAGAAAGGCTCAGCCTTTAAGCACGATTTGAGGACATTTATAAAGGGAAGAGCAATGTCTCAAAGCCCTGAACTTTCCATCGGTGAGCGCTATCACTGAGAGATGCCTGCAGTTCTGGGGCAAGGGTAAAGTAGATGACTTCCTACAGATGTCAGTCTGCAGTCGAGCAAATTAAAAGAAGCAAAAATTGAAGAAAATAATAAATCCACACTTCCTAAAACACTGCAAAGGAAGATGTGTCCATGCCATTGTTAATGCTACCAGTAGCCTACAGACCTTTCTTAATTCTAATGAGTTCTCTCTTTTAATTATTTCCTATTTATCCCATTTGTAGCTCATTTGTACACGTTTACTTGCATATTGTCTCCCCCATTAGATTGTAATGAGGGGAGGGAATGTGTTTTGCCTCTTTTTGTATCCCCAATGCTTAGCACAGTGTCTGGCACTTAGTAGATACTTAATAAATGTTTATTAATCGATTGATGGTTTGTGATGAATTGACTTGCAAAAGACTGGAAGGCACCTTGGGAGAGCGTTGACTTGCAACAGACTGGACCTCATTTATCCTCCTCTCAGACAGATGACCATCTATCATTCCAATATTTGTTGACTGTCGTGATCAGATCTTCCTTATAATAATAGCAGGAACTCATAACTACATAGATGAAAGTATGTTGTAGCAGAATGAATGTTGGACATGTAGTAAAGAGTCATATTCAAGACCTGGCTCTGATATTTATTAGCTATGTGACCTTGGACAAGTCAAAAGTGCCTCAATTTTCTAATCTGTAAAATGGGGATAGCAATAGTTATTCTACCATTTAAATAGACTACTATTTTATATGATACTTTCCTCATAACAGTCCTACAAGGTGGGCAGTAGATTATTCCCATTTTATAGGTAGAGGCTGAGAAAGTTTATTTCATATAATTCTGCTGCATTAAAATTTAAACTCACTTTTCTCTCATAATCCCTTCCATGAAAATGGTTACTAACTTGAGACTAAGGACCCTTTTTATTCTTGAACACTATTATTATTACTAATAATAATGACAACAATGTCTTGATTTTCCATATTGCTTTAAAATTATAAAACTCTTTTAAATTAATTATTGCTTGATCAATGAAATAAACATATGAGGGAATAAAAATAATAAAGGCCAGATCATTGCCACCAGAAATTACAGGAAGATTATCTTTCCATACTTATGATTTGAAGCAAATTTCACAAGGAAATTCTAGAAACTATATTACTATATTACTGCATATTGTTTTATTACTATGTATTATTATAGATTGCAATAACATGGAACCTCCCAAATACGTGGAGCAGTCGATAGAGTACTGGGCCTGGACTCAGGAAGACCTGAGTACAAATCTGGCCTCAGACTCTTGCTAGTTCTATGACCCTGGACAAGCCACTTAACGTCTAACTGCCTCAGTTTCCTCAAGTGTAAAATGAGGATTAAAAATAGCACCCACCTTATAGGGTTGTTATGAAGATCAAATAAAAGCGCTTGGCATATAGTAGGCAATTAATATATGCTTATTCCCTTCCCTTTCTGAATACTTAGAAAGCCGTGACCAAGTAAATGGCTGTTATTCTATATCATAAACTTACTAAATAAACTAACAGACAATAAATCTCTGTATTCCAACTATATACTCCAAAATACCCTTGAGAATTCAACAAATAAAGTATACCATACCTGGACCTTTATCACCAAACAAAAGTGATTCCCATGATTGCTCCAACACAACATTGAGCCATAAAAGTTTAAGAATGTTTTCAATATATGTCACAAGACAATAAAATAATACTGGAAGTAGAGCATTATCACAGTCCAAAGTGTTTCCCACAGTTGCCTGGACACAATATTGATTCATAAAAATTTAAGAACAGTTTTTAATAGATGTCACCAGACCTAATACTCTTAATCTCTAAGCTGCTTGGAATGAAAAGCTTTCAAAATATAAAGACCTAGTAGAAGAAATTGAAACTCTGTGGGAACAAGATGAATCATGTATCATCCTTGACATCCTGTACCGAGAATGCTTTCAGTGAGCCTACCCAGGATGAGTTTCCATCCCAACAATTTCATTCGATTACAAAAAGCAATCATTTAATCCAGCTGTGTGATATAAAACATAGAAGAATAGCCATCTGGCCAGGACCATTTCTATCAGAATTCTATCAAACAAGATGAGAAGATGATAACAACGGCAGGTCACCTTAATATAGTCAATGTCCTTCACAGCAACTCTAGGAGATGGATATTGAGAGGGCTTTTCTCTCCTTTTTACAGTTCTCTGAAGCTAGAGGGTTCAAGTGACAACCTGTGAGCAGCGGAGCTGGGATTCACATCAAAGGTCTTTGGCCCGTCTAGTATGTTTCCCACTACACCACTACACTTCTAATTACATTGCTGGACCATGCCTTCTCTTTTCCAGACTAAATAACCTGATTTTGTTAACATTCTTATAGGCAGTAGGCATTATTTCTAGCTGTTCACTCATCTTCATGGCTCTTTAGTGAATCATCTTCAAGTTTTACAAATCTCTCATTAAATACGAAACCCAGAAATAAATGAAGGATACACTAGTTAGTAAATATCTGATCAGCACTGGTAGTCTGGAGGGTTTTTTTTTTTTTAATCATTGTTGTTCAGTCATGCCCAACTCTTCATGGCCCCATTTAGGATTTTCTTGGCACAGATACTAAAGTGGTTTGCCATTTCCATATCCAGCTTATTTTTACAGATGAGGAAATTGAGGCAAACAGGGTTAAATGACTTGCCCAGGGTCACATAGCTAGTAAGTATCTGAGGCCAGATTTCAACTCAGGAAGAGGGTCTTCCTGACTCCAGGCCCAGAGCTCTATCCACTATGCCACCTCGCTGCCCCATAGGTGTCAAACTTGGGCTGCAAGAACCAGCAAAATTCCCTAGTGTCTATGGAGGGAACTAGATGAAAATCTAATTGGGAAATGTTTAACAAAATAAATAAAAACACAGTACAATGTAGATAATGTTAATTTGTGATTAAGGCAATATGCTACCTTTCTATTTGAATTTAACCCCACTTCTCTAGACCAGTGATTAGAAGACCCCAAATTAACATTATCTATGTTATACTCTATATTTATTTTGTTAAATATTTCCCAATTAGATCAAGTTTTAAGCTTGATCTGCCAGCCCTCTTTTCATCATGCCCTTTTTACATAGAGGAGGAACTATCCTCACTCCAACAGGAAAAAACCAATTACCAAAAAATGTCAAAATTTCCTTCCATCCCTCCTGACAATCGATGTTTCCCCACTCCTCTCTCCTTTCTACTTCCCCTTAGCTCTTTTTTTTAAAACTCAAACCACTTGGTCTCAGTCTCTCAAGTGCCAATTAATATACTAATTAACACCCTTTTCTTCATTTTGCCACTTTTCACATAGCTATTGCAACAGCTGTTGGGGAAAAAAAATCTATCCCTTCTAGACTGTAAAATATAATTCATTATAAAAATTATTTTTTAATCATAAAGATGAAAATACTATCATCACTAAAGGAAATCATTTCCCTCAAAGAGAAAAAATATCAATAGATATCATGGGTAAGTTTATATTCTACTAGAAATTATAGTATGGTGTAGTGGAAGCAGCATTAGACCCGGAGGCAGGAGAGACCTGAGTTTGAATCATATCTCTGACTCTTATTGGCTGTGTGGCCATGGGCAAGTCTCTTGACCTTTCTGATTATCAGTTTCCTCATATGTAAAATGAGGCTAATAATATATAACTTCACAGGTATGTTATAAGAATGAAATTAATAAATATTTGTAAAGTGCTCTGTAATTAAAGCTCAATAGAAATAGTAGTGATTTAACAAAATGAGCCTCTATTTTGTTCTCTGCTTGGGTCTGAGTTAACATTCTATTAGGACATAAGTATAAAGTAATCTAATCACTTGACAAAGAGATATAAAAATAAGAACAGGCTAAAAACTTGAATATTGAGAAATTGATACATGAAAACGTGTGTTTAAATAGAAAAACGAATGAACAAATGAAAGAACAAAGGAACAATGAGCCATGTTTCATTTAAACAAAATTTTAAACATAATTAGATCACCTATAGATTTTCCTTCTAGTAGAGTCATATAATAGAAAAAATAACAAACTTCCTTTCTAGCTACCATTTCTTCCCTCCATGCCCTCCTGTTATCATTCCCAGGTATAGTGGTCCTTTACTATCTGGGAAGAAAGGAAATTGCTGGTTTGGGTAAAACTCATTCTCAGTAGAGGAATGGGATGCTCATAAGTGACAGGATCATACATCTAACTATGGAAGAAACTGCAGAGGCCATATAGTACAATCCTCTCATTTTTAGAACCAGGAAACTGAAGCCCAAGTGATTAAGTGACTTGTCCAACATGGCACAGACAGCAAGCATCAGAAGCAGGATTTGAACCCAGGCTCTTTCATTCTAAGCACAATGTTCTTTTCACAGTACCATGTTGCCAACCCTCTCAGGGTTGGTCAACTGAAGGACACCTATACGAAACAATGACATTACCTGTGATCTTATGTAATTTTCCCAACTAAATGTTCTACTGGGCCATTTAACTACTTCACCAATGAGCTGTTAAAACAATGTTCACCCGTGAATAGGGTTTAGACTGCAGCGGATAAGGAATGGACAACTACTAAGAGGTCTTTTAGGTCACAGAGGTTCTTAACCTGCGATCTGTGAACTTGTGTTTTTTTTTTTAATGTTATTTTTGATAACTACATTTCAATATAATTGGTTTCTTTTGTAACCCTAAATTTTTTATTTTATGGGTTGAAAAATGCTCTTTTGAGAAGGGAATTCATAGATTTCACCAGAGGGGTCCATGACACACAAAAAGGTTAAGAACTCCTACTTTAGAAAATGATCCCAGATTGTTTTCTCTTCCTTTATCCAAAGACAGGGCTTAACAAGGAAATACTTCATTATCTTATACTACAAACACAAATGAACTGACCTCATAATACTCTCTCCTTTTAAACTAAACCATAGCCTAGAAATATATTATACAAGTATAAGGTATCATACATAGAATCTGATCTTCCATGTCAATGTAAGTACTTGGAATTCTCTATGACCCTTTGATAGAGCCAGTGGGTTTTTTTATTTCTATTTATCTAGTTTTATTCCTAATATTTTTTTGTCCAAATGAGATCAAATGAAATAATAATTGTCAAGTTCTTAGAACAGTGCCTGGCACATAAGTGCTATATAAAATGTTAACTATCATTGCAGTTGTTTTTGTTGTTCCTAGTTATAACCCAGAGTCTTGATTTTTTCTGCCCTTTCCACTGTTTTATTTTCTAAGACAGTGGTGTTAAACTCAATAGAAACAGGTCACTAAGCCCTACATAAGGATTCCTGTAGGCCCCATTTGGACTTAAAAAACCAAAAATTGCCACTATCTGTTTGATTACATTTTTATTTACTTTGTTAAATATTTCCCAATTACATTTTCATCTGGTTCAGGCAGCAGTAGGACTGTTGCCTGCTTCAGGGGGACCTTGGCCAGTACTGGACACCTCTGTTCTAAGAGCGTAGGCTTTGAAAAAGGTTATATATGGTCAACAGTTGGTTGTGCCATAAAGCAAGTACTAGTTCATTGATTTAAGAACTGCATTTCTCATGAGGTGAGCCAAGATTTTGAATTCCCATGAAATACTGTGCTGGCAGTGAGGGAGGTATTACCTTAGTGACAGGACAGGAGGAGAAAGAAGCAGAAGCCTAGTCACGTGGTTCCCAAATCACGGAGTCAAACATAAATAGTTGACAAGTGACTGGCTAAACCAAGAGGAGGTGAGCAATCCTATTTAAAAAAAAAAAAAAAAGAAAGTAACAACCTTGCCAAGGTAAGCTAAGGTTGGATAGAGGTTTCATAAAGTTGCATTTGAGGGTGGAGTGATTACCTGTAATTATCAAGCTCAGGGCTGCCAATACTTTACCCTGGGTTTCTGTGGGAAGCAAGAAGCTCCTGGAGTTCTCCCTGGGCTATGCTGGCGAAGTGGAGTAAAAGGGTACTCATTAGAGAAATGGGTGCTAAGAATAGTTCTATTGTTTTACATTTACATTTTTCTTGGAATAAAACATTTTTGTTTTTACTAATTTTATGCTGCTAGATTCCTGTTAGCATAGCGATGACTTGAATACTAGACCTGAGTTTGTTTTAGAGCCAGGATGGAGGCTCAAGTCAAACAAGCTACATGTGCCAGAGAACCAATCCTCCCCTCAAAATGACTCCAAGTCTATGAGAGCCACGGCTCCCTTGCATTAGGTGACATCACTTGACTACTGAGAGCAGTAACCTTCACCATTGCGGGATATGCAACAGAACTAAAGTAGTCCCCTTGCTTCAATACCCAGCTCAGGTCCCACCTTCTCCAAAAAGCCTTCCACAATTGCCCCAGATCACAGGGAGCTCTTCCTCTTCTGAAAACCCAGAACACTCCTCGGCAACACTGTGCATTTTCTCTTACACTGTTAAATTCTTGCATAAACAGATTTTAAGAATGTATTCACTTATGAAACATTTTCGGTTTCACAAAGCCTTTTACAAACATCATTTTTATCCCTATTAGGTAGAACGAGTATTATTATCCCATTTTACAGATGAGGAATCTCAGTTCAAATGACTTGTCCGGAATTACACGGCTAGTTAAGTGGCAAAATTGGGATGGAAGCCTATTATACTCCTACACATGGCCTGTCTTCCTAATTTAATTGTGAACCTATTGAGGGCAGGAACCACATAGTATCTCTTTCTGCCTGCAACTATCTAGTATGGTACCATGCACAGGATCAATAGACGTTTGCAAATTGTCATAACAAAAATGATGCCACCCCACAGGTCATATAGCACAGCAGGTCTGAGTGAACATGCTAGAACCAGAATTCCAAACTATGTAAATTCAAGGGTGGAGTGATTACCTATAATTACCTAAGGACATTCAGATTTCATGAGAGCTCTTAAGATGAAAATAGAGGAAGGGGAAATCTGTTCATATAAGCCAGATACTATAGAATCAGAAACATTATCTCATTTGATCCTCACAATATTCCTGGGGGCATAGGTGTTGTTATTATCCCCATTTTACAGTTAAGGAAATGGAGGTAGAGGTTAAGTGCTTACCCAAGATCACACAGTTATAGTGTTTGAGATCAAATGTGAACTCAGGTTTTCCTGACTCTAAGTCCAGCACTCTAAGCACTATGCCATCACCTAGCTGCCTATGTTTCATCTTACTAGGGGTTTCTTGAATTTTTGGATTTTGTTGTTGTTGGGTTGTTTTAAGCACGTCCAACTCTTCATCACCTCATTTTGGAGTTTTCTTGGCAGAGATACTGGAATGGTTTGCCATTTCCTTCTCCAGCTCATTTTACAGATGAGGAAACTGAGACAAAGAGAGTTAAGTGACTTGCCCAAGGTCACACAGGTCGTAAGTGTCAGGTCAGATCTGAACTGATAAAGATCAGTCTTCCTGACTCCAAACCCAGTGCTTTATCCACTACACCACCCAACTGCCAGAGTTTTCGGCTTAGTGGCAACTATGAGAGGTAAAATATAATATTTGGGAATGACCTTCCAAATAAAGATTTTTCAAAGCAATGACTCCTTTTCTGAGCCTGAGATTTAATTTATTTATATACTTATATTCACACACGCATATACATATATACACTATATATAATACATTCACACACACATATATGTGTATTATTAGTTATGTACACATATATTAGTTATACAAAATATAGTTGTGTGTAACTAACATTTGTTTTATATAATATATTTAAATATTTATTTAAAAGTTATTGTTTCATCAGCTAATCCTAA
Source organism: Vombatus ursinus (assembly GCF_900497805.2). NCBI lineage: Eukaryota > Metazoa > Chordata > Mammalia > Diprotodontia > Vombatidae > Vombatus > Vombatus ursinus. Next base: position 16,200,019 of record NW_020954591.1, on the reverse strand, counting down.
ATTCTCTATGGACATGACTTTACAAAACTGAGTTTTTAGTTACCTTGAGGAAATTCAACCTAACATTATGGGGGCACTCTGTAAGAATGCCTTTTAAAAAAAAAAAAAAGCTTTTCCACACAATGATATTCTTTCTTTAGGCTGTAAGTCTCTGCAAACCCCTGAGGTCTCATGCAACTTTAGGCGATCCCCTTCATAAAATTTACTGTCACTCGGCCAATATTTGGTCATTGGTGTTGAAATACAGGTTTTACTATTCTCAAACAAAGGCCCTATTTCACAGCAGGACTTCCAAGGCCTCCTGCAGCAAACAGGCTGCATTAGGGATTCCAAATAAAAGCACAGCCTTATAAAATAAAAGGGAGGCTGAGGGTACATTTGCTTTCCTAAAGAAGTATCATCACTGGCAAAATGTCTCCCTAGACTGAAACAGTGAAAATTCCTATTTTCAAATTGTTTAGCTTCACTTTCACTTTTTTACATTTTATTGATGCTTTTTGCTTTAACTTTACGTGAATTTCTGCATGTGCCCCTCCCCCCAAAAGTCTCTTTTAAATAGGAAAAGCGAATTGGTAAAGCTGGAAGAAATATTTCCCTTATCCAATATGGAACAAATCATTAAGTTAGAAACTGTAAATGGGGCTGAAAGAACATCTAGTGCCCTCCCTTTCATTTTACAGATAAAGAAACTGAGGCCCTAAGACATTAAAAAGGTCAAATATCACACAGCTAGTTCTGATCAGAGCCAGAATTAGAACTCAGGTCTCCTGCTTCTCTGGCTCATCCCATTCCACCCCACCACAGTTGTTTTTCTCACAAGTTGAAGTATTCATTCACTGAAAATCAGCCTCCCTGAAGTCAGCTTCCTTTCTTTATGTGGGAAGAATGTTCCCGAATTTTTAGTTAGTAGTACTTTCCTATATAGGTGTGTAGAGAAGCATTAGTGGCAAAAAGCAAAGTAGGGGACAGCAAGGATTCCAGTTCTATTAATCCCCCTCAATGAAAAAGTTGTTCTTAAAACTAAAGGCCATTTTGTAGGAATTGAGAATGCAAACCCCCAACTAGACTATAAACAGCCAGTAAGATTACTCTCTTTGCAGTCAGAGGGTCTGAATTCAAATCCCATCTCTGTCACTATCTGTGCAACCTAGACAAGTCCCTCAATGTCTTTGGGCCTCAGTTTGCTCATTTCTAAAGGGAGCAGTTGGGTTTAACATTCCTATATTCAGTTACAGATCAGGAAGGGAGCTTAGAAGTCCTCCAGTCCAATCCTCTCATTTTACATATGTGGAAACTGAGGCCCTGAAAGGTTGCTTGACTTGCTCAAGGTCACAGACACAGCACCAGAATTAGGATTTGAACCCAGAGCTACTGTCTTCAAAACCAGTAATACTCTCCACTACAACAGCTCTTTACTCTGAAAGAAAGTGTCTGCTACATTCTAGACTGCATGCCACATGCTTTACAAACATTACTCCATTCGATCCTCACGACAATCCTGTCAGGGAGGTACTATTATTATCTCCAATTCTACAGTTGAGGAAACTAAAGCAAATGCGGACTTACCTAGGGTCACACTGCTAATAAGTATCTGAGACAGATTTGAACTCAGGTCTTCCCAACTTCAGGCAGCTAGGTATGCAGAGTGCCTGGCTTGGAGCCTACAAGACTGATTGATCTTCCTGAGTTTAAATCTAGCCTCAGACACTTACTTGCTGTGTGACTCTGGGCAAGTCACTTAACCCTGTTTGCCTCAGTTTCCTCATCTGTAAAATGAGCTGGAGAAGGAAATGGCAAACCATTCCAGCATCTTGGCCAAGAAAACCCCAAATGGAGTCACAAAGAGTCATACACAACTGAAACGACTGAACAACAACTTCCCAACTCCAGGCCTAGCTCTCTGTCCCCTGTACATCTAGCTGACTATGAACTCCTTTACCCTGATTCTTCCATGCTACTGTCACATAGCAGGTGTTATAAAAATTCACCTGCTCTCTTTCTCCTCCTCTCCTCACCCTTTCAATCCCCTACTTCTGTTGCTTACCCCTCTATTTATACATCTATACAGGAAGAACTACTAACTAAAAATTCTGGAATATTCTGCCCACATAAAGAAAGTTAATTTCAAGGAGATGATTTTCAGTGAGTGGCTGCTTCAATTTATTGATTTGAGAGGAAGTTGTAGCAAGTTGGAATGATCATTGTACAATCAAAAGACCTAGGTTCTAGAAGTCCTGGCTCCCAGTAATTGTGATATTAGGCCCCTTAACCTCTCTAGGTCTGTTTGCTCATCTGTCAGATAAAGGAACTGGCCTAAACGATCTCTAAGAGCCTTTATAGTTTCAAACCTATATTGTATATCTTTATTTATATCTATGTTCATATTTTTATACTTTGCTTGATCATGAACAAGATCTCAGGGGCATAGGCTATGTTTTTATCACCAGTGCAAAGTGAGGACAGAGGTTTCAGAGATTAAAGACAGAAGTAGAAATTGAATAGTTCATTTTTTAAAACGGGATCCGAGAACAGGATTTAGATTTCTGGATCAGTGTTTAAGCTATAGGAATGATAGGATCTTGGCTAGTGATGGAGCTGACCCAGGAAAAACTGGAAAGTATATATTTACCTAGAGACTTGAGGATCTGAGAGAGAAGACTTTAGCTGAAAATAGAAAGGGAAGGAGAAAACTGTGCAGGTACGTCTCATAGGTATGACATAAAAAAGAGAATCAATGGGAAAGTCCCATAATTCTAGATGCAATATACAAGAACAGGGAAAGAAAAAATATTTGGGGACAGATATTTTTTTCATAAATTTTCAGAGAACAGGTAACTAACTGCCCTTTATAGATGATATTTGTCAACTAAGACTTTTTTCTTCATTTTTTTTCTAAGCCTGGTCCATTCATTTCACTCAAACAAAATGTCTACAGTTAAGTCCTGGAAGGTAGAAAAGTTCTCTCTGTGTCAAATATTTACACAGCTTTATTTTAGATAGTACTTCCAAAACAAACCTACAATAATGATGATCTGGTGTAATTAATTCCCTTGTAAATCTATTCCCTCCCCCACTGCCTAGATTTCAAGAAGAGGGGAGGGACTTTCCACATAGGATTTTTGGGAAACTTATGATTGTAAATCATACATATTAGCATTTTCAGTTTATTTCTGAGTTAAACTGAAGAAAATCCATATTGATAAAAGGACATTTAGGGGGGACACTGACAAACTAGATGTCTTCCAGAGTATGAAGACCAGATCAGAGGGCATGTCATGTGAGGACTGGCTGGAGGACTGGGGATTTTGAGTTTGGAGAAGACTGGGAGTGGGAGAGGGGTATGATTATCGTCTTCCTGTATTTGAAGGGCTGCCACATGTAATGAAATATGGCCTAACTTCTAGAGTTGTCTTTTAAGATTACTTTCAGGGAGTTGCCTTAGGATCACAGAAACACTGAATCTCAGAGTTGGAAGTAACATCAGCAGAGACTCGATCTAACCCATAGCCAAAAAGAATTCTCACTAATATTTTGTACCTGTTATGATAAAATACCAGTCATTCGTCCTCTGCTTGAAGACTTGCAAGGAGGAAATGTCCACCCCCACTGCAAGTCAGCCCCTTCTGCTTTTGAATAGCTCTGGTTGCAAGGAAGTTTTAACCCGACATCAAACCTAAACAGGTCTTTCCTTGCAATTTCCAACCATTGGAAATTTTTTTTTTTTACTTGAAGTCTTTAAGCTGGGTTGAATGCCTGCTTAGTTATGGAGACAATTCCTGTTAAGACACAGGTTCAACTATATTATTATCTTGGAGATCCCTTCCAACTCTGAATTCTGAGGTTTTATAATAAATCTCACACTTTTCCAGCCATCAAATAACAAGACATAGCCCATAGACTTATACATTATGAGAAACTTTTTCACTGTTTAAAACATTAGAAATTAACTCTCCTCTACTTTAGAATGTGAACACAGAACAAGTTCATTTAAAAAAATAAATGTATTAATGTACAATAAGCCTTGCAACTTTTTATATCTTTAAAAAATTAATATGCAATGTGTCTTCCTTTTGCTATAGTCCCTGGCTTTACATGATTTGACACTGAGTTCACAAGATTTTGACACATATGCTTTAATTCTTCATCCTGAAATCACACTTTTTAAATATTAAGCATACCTTTGGCAAATAGCCCATTTTCCCAAGTCTACCCTTGATTACAGCTATAATTTTTTATTTAAAATAGTAATTTGATTGATATCCTTTGTTTTTCCATTGCTTAAAATTCCTCCTATATCCTTCCCAATTCTGCCCTGCCAGAGGGTCATCCCACGTAACAAAGAATATTTTTAAAAGAAAAAGAGGAAGAAGAGGAAAAATAATCAGGAAAATAAATCAATACATCAAAAAAATCTGAAGATATAAGCTCCATACTGTGAACCAATACTCCCAATTCTTCCACCCCCAACTCCAGAAAAACAAGTTCCTTTCAAGAGTAACTGCCATTTAAAAACTGTAAGTGGAATGTAAACTCCTTGAGGGAAGGGATTTTAATTCGGTCCCTTACCCCGAGCCTGATAAATGCTTGTTGAGATGGATTAAATAAATTCTCACTCAGTGGCACATGAGTTCTTCCTACTTATTTCCCTATATGCTACACAGTACGGCTGGCTGTCTAACTCAACTGTTCAGGCCATGAGAAACTAAAATTTCCTTATCTCTAATATCTTTTACTAACTGAAAAAAAATTGTCTTGACACTTTGAATCATCAAGTTCCCAAAGGTTCCAAAACCCTTTAATATTGTTTAACTTGAAGCTTTCCACCTTCTAATTTGTCAACAATTCAACTGTAATTCTAAATGTTTGTTGTTCATCACAGGCAAGACAAATCTTTCAGAAAATGAGAACCATGCTAGTCTAAGGTGGGTAGCCTAAAAGAGTTGACTGTAAACATTTGCTAGAAAAGCAGTTTGAGTTTTCCAGAACTGATGGTGATAATACAATGGTTAACTTTTCTCTAGAGAAGAAATTCCCAAGACTTCCTTCCACTCACAAGCTTTGCCTTCAATAGATCTCTGTGCCTGGAGTCGGGAAAATCTGAATTCAAATCCAGTCTCAGACACTTACTGTGTGGCCTTGGGCAACTCTGTCTGCCTCAATTTCCTCAACTGTGAAATGGGGATCATAACAGCACCTACCTCCCAAGTTAGTTGTGAGGATCAAATGAGATAATAAGGTACTTAGCACAGGGCCTGACGTGTAGTAAACACTTGATAAATGTTCCACCCCTCCCCTCCTTCACTCCTCTGTGATTCTAGGTTACTTCTATACTTTAAATTCAAATAATATGCCAAAGTTAGGCATATGAATATGATAATGTGGCATATTCCCACAGAGATGCAGCATAATAAAAGCAGTAGAGGCCTTCATTCCACAGTACCATGGGATAGTGCTATTTTGCATAGCACTGAAGTATTTTTTCAAGGCTAAGAAGAATACCCAGCCAAGAAAGTGCTAAAGGCAGCAATGATCAAAAGGATGCCATTTATATGAATGGGAAACACCTGCCAATGTTTCTTTTGCTATAAAACCATGTGAATCGAAAGGGTGTGTGAAGTAAAGCCAAGGGAATTTCAACCTCCACCTTATAGTTTATCAGTGAAAGAAACTTCAGTCAATTTCACCTAGAAAATCAGAGAGGCAATATTTTCTTCCCTTATCCCAACCTCACACGAGGCTATGAGGATAATCAGATAATAAATAGGCAAAGAGAGAGATGTAAGAAAAGCTTCTGGGTTCCTTGAAATCCTACTCAACCTTTAAAGGCCAACTCAAATGCCACCTCTTTCATGAACCATTTCCTGATTTCCCCAACTGTATCTATCTCTTCTTCCTTAGAATTCCCATCACTCCCTCACTCAGCCCTCAAATATTATATTCTTTCTCATATTATAATTATTTGTGTATCATCCATGATGGGCTGCATTGTGTAATAGGTAGAAGAGCTTTCTCAGAATCAAGATGGCCTAGGTTAAAGCCTGGCCTCTGACACATACTGGCTGTGTAATCCCTGAGTAAGGAAGTTAGGTAGTGTAGTGGATAGAGTTCAGGGTGTGGAGTCAGGAAGATTGATCATTCTGAATCCAAATCCAACCTCAGACACTTACTAACTGTGTGACCTTGAGCAAGTCACTTCACTCTGTTTGCCTCAGTTTCCTCAACTGTAAAATGAGCTAGAGAAGGAAATGGCAAACCACTCCAGTATCTTTGCCAAGAAAACCCCAAAACTATGTCAGGAAGAGTTTAACAACAACAAATCTCTGGGTAAATCACTTACTTTTCAGTGCCTTAAGCAACTCTTTAAAGTAGGACAACACACAAAACAATACACATTTATTAAGCATCTATTAAGTGCCAGGCACAAAGGATAAAAATAAGAAAAAGTCCCTGCTGTCAAGGAGCTTAAAATCTAAAAAGACAAGGCTACACACAAAAGAAAGCTGAAGGGGGTGGGAGTGGGGGGATAGTGTACTTGGGAAGGAGCATGATGGTAGTGGAGTGCAAATTAATCAGAGCAGCTGGTGGGAAATGAAGAGTTAGCTGAGCTTCTGGGCCGTCTTTAAAAGGAGGCTTGGGAGGAATTTAATGATGCCACTGTCCAGCTCTCCCATCAGGGAGACAGAGGCACCTAACGGTAGAGATGAGGTGTAAGTACCAAATTTGAAGTAATCTCCCTGGCGATCAATTTATGGGGGGAGGGGCAGGGTGATGGTGGAGTGGAAACCAAGGAGAGAATCTCATGGGAAATGAAAAGGACAGGAATAGGGATAGGAACTAGAGATGTGGTTTCGTTGATACAGACAACTGCCAGCCATGAAAATATTTGCAGGTCTATGCCTTCTCTACAGCTTGTATTCTTAGAGCAGTGCCTAGAAGATTGAGAAGTTAAGTGACTTACCCAGGGTCACAGAGCAAATATGTGGGATTTGAATTCATCCTTCTGCCTCCAAGGTTGGTTCTCTAGCCACTAGAGTCCTCTCAACTCTCTGACACTACAAATTATAAACAAGTTGCCAATCTGTATCAGTTCAAGTGAGTTCCCACACAAAGAGATTCCTATATTGATGAAATTACAGGTCTATAAATGCCTGTTAATAATAGTCAGTATTTACATAATAAGGTTTGCAAATCACTTAACGTATGCTAGCTCATCTGATCCTTTTAAAGGTCCCAAGAGATAGGTGCTATTATTATTATCTCTATTTTACTGCTGGGGGAGGGGAGAGGGGAAGGAGAGAGGGAGGGAGAGAGACAGAGAGAGAGAGAGACAGACAGACAGACAGACAGACAGAGGGGGGTGGGGAGAGAGAGAGAGAAAGTGTTAAGTGACTTGCCCAGGGTCACGCTGCTAGTGTCTTCTTAGGGCTTCTTGATTTAAAAGCTAGTACTCTATCAAGGACAATACCTTGGAGTCAGGAAAACCTGAACTGGAATCCTGCCTAAGACAATTGCTACCTGTGTGACCTTCGGGCAAACCAGTTAAACTCTCTTGGCCTCAGTTTTAGCATCTGCAAAATGGGGATAATAATAGCATCTACCTTACAGGGTTGCTATGAGAATCAAATGAGATTTTATATATATATGTATTATGCATGCTAATATAAAATGAGCAAGTATAATATATTATATATGCTAATACCAAATGAGATTTAATATATAGTAATATATACAAATTAAAATATCTCATTTTATTATCACAACTATATATGTGTATATATGTGTGTGTGCATATATATATCTATATATATCATTCTGCAAACCTGCAAGCACTATACAAATGTTAGCTATTATTATTCGTTAATAGTAGCTATTATTATTAAACAGCTGGTGGCATAGCAGATAAAGCACTGGACCTGGAGTCAGGAAGACTTGAGTTAAAATCCAGAATAAGACACTTATAGCTGTGTGACCCTAGGCAAATCATTTAAACTCTGTTTGCCTTAGTTTCCTCAGCTGTAAATGGGGATAAAAATAGCACCTACTTCCCAGGGTTGTTCTAAGGATTAAATGAGATGTTTCGAAGTCCTTTGCAAGCTTTCACATGCTATATAAATGCTAGCTTTTTAAATTTAAATTTAATTTAAATTTAAATATTCAAATATTGCAAATATTCAAACCTTCACACATTGCAAGGTGATTATGATCATAGACTGTGCTGTATACATCTTTGTATTCCTGACAATGCTTAGCACAGTAGAAATTTAATAAATATTTTTAATGTGTCTTTCCTTAATAGAATGTAAGATTTTTGAGGGTAGGGACTTTCATTTTTGTCTTCATATGTTCAGTGTCTTCCATAGGGTCTGTCATATAGTAACTACTTTTAATAAATGCTTTTGAATTAAGTGTATTTGAAATGGTTTTTCAATGCCACTGCTTTCCTCAGGTAGCACAGGAAAATGAGCAGCATTTCACTAGCTAGCCCCAAACTTGGAACAGCCAGAAGCGTTTGGTACAATGGCTTTCCCCAACCCTTTATATATTCAGGTTTGGCTCTCCTGTCCCTTAATGTTGAAAAAGTGCATCCGAGGTGAATATTTTAATTAAAAGGTTCATAGAAGCAGTAGTGGAATAGACCAACACACCCTATATGCCAGTGCCAGCCTATTTGCATAACTGACCAGTTAAACAACTGCCTGACTGCAATTAGAAGGGGGGTGGGGATATATACGGTTTTGCCCTTCAGGGAACTCTTTGCACTGGCTTTCAAAGTTGACTTTTAAAACTCCCAGTTCTGGCACCATTCCTCTTCAGTAATTAAGTACGCATTTCTCTGAGAAGCAGGCACCTTTTCTGGCAGAAACAACAATAGTTGATCCACACAAGGACCTGTTTCTGAAACTACCCTCACTGGAAAACTGTTGGGTTAGGTCCAAAGAGTTCATTGTAACATCTTTCCATATTTCCTTTAAAAAGCTCCACCAGAGAAGACTGGCTGGCAATTTCCAGAAGAGATGTTCCAAATTATAGCCCCCCACCCAGTGATTAGTCAAGAACAGAATAGTTTTCAAAGAGGGACAAATGTAAGAAGAGCAATTATAAAATCAAACACACAACTGCATAAGTACAAGATGGGAAGGACTGGTTATGAGAGTATAGCAGAAAGGAATTTCACAGTCCTCCAGCCAGACTTTGGATTTAGCCCACAGAAGATTGAAAAGTACCTCTTTGCTCAAATGAATGTGTAACAACGAGCCCTCCCATGGTGCAGATAGCAACCCTTCCACATGTTGACTTATTGTCAACATTTTCCAATAAGTTTAACACAAGAAGTCAACCTAACACGTAGGGGACAGTAGGAGGAGGGTCTCTTCACTTTCTCTTGATATCACCTGACTACCAGAGCAGAAGGCTGGCTATCCATCAAGTAGTTATTCCTTGCTCTCAACATGTGACCACACCATCTTTTTCAATGATTTCTTTGACACTATCAGACTACAATATATGACAGCATATGGAGAAATGTGAGCAATTGCTGTCCATCTCCACTGAGAATAGACTATGAGGTAAGGAATAGAATTGATCTGGATCATGGAAAATATAAATGGGAAAGAAAAACTTGGTGAAACTGAGGATTATTGCTGAAACTCCATAAGGCAGATTGTAGTATACCCTTCAAATAAGACCATGTGTGGTCCTACTGGTAGGAACCATCTGTGCTGGGGCCAGGGAGGAAGAGCAGTGTGGATCAGGGGATGAATTCTTGATCATTTGAATCCCTCAGTCCTCATGATGAAATAACAGAATTTTCTGATATCTGCAGGATGTGAGAAGCAAGCAACAGAGACAAGGAAAGACGGAGACTAGGGTACACCCCTTTCAGACTCTTAAGTGGCCCATTTGTACCTAATAAAGGGCATTAGAGGAGTCAGCTAGGTGGCTCAGCATACAGAGCCTGGGAAGACTTGAGTTCAAATGTGACCTTAGACATTCACTAGCTGTGTGATTCTGGGCAAGTCACTTAACCTCAGTTTGTCCTAGAGTCAGGAAGACTTGAGTTCAAATGTGACCTTAGACATTCACTAGCTGTGTGATTCTGGGCAAGTCACTTAACCTCAGTTTGTCCTAACCCACTGGAGAAGGAAATGGCAAATCACCCCAATATTTTTGCCAAGAAAACCTTATGCGGGATCAGGAAGAGTCACACACAACTGAACAAAGGCTTTGATTTTAGTTGAGCCTACATCTATTATGAGCAAAAGTGTGGACTCTCAGAAAATTCATAAATAAGGAGGAATGCATATGGAAAAGGCAATTTATACCTTTGGTATGAACCCCTGATGTCTTTTCCTGATGCCTTTATACTGTTATTCTGTGGGGTGAAGCATCTCTGCTGGGTGAGTCATTTTAACCTGGCCCCTTAGGACTGTTCCTGGGTAGGGTGAGCAGTCACCCCACTCTTCCCCATCTCCAGCTTTGGACTCTGCTGAAATCCTAGACTAGAGAACTTCTTTGTTCTTTGGAAAAGAATCAGAACCCATATATCCTTGCATCAACATCAGCCTTAATTCTGAGGCCTCCCATCCTTGAGCAGGGTCCCAGCCCTTGACTCCATATTTGGCCCCCCTGTTCCACTAGACGCTGGAATCTGCTTCTACTGCAATATGACACTGCTGAATGGGGGTGTAGGGGAGGAAGCTGGAAGAGGAGGGGAGAGAAACTTCCTCAGTCCCCACACACTATTCTAGAGGAACAAGAAAAAAAGATGAAAAGTGGAATTCAAAAGCTGAGTTCTTCCCCTATAACGGCCTTTCTTCTTTGTCTGCTCTAGAGGCTTGAATGAGGTAGGGTGAGTTCCTCTGCTTTTAAATAGATAAATACATGCTCAGACGCAAGGCCATTGTCTCTAATAAGCTGTCACTATTCCCAACCCTTTTATATGCAAATAGTTACTCAAACAGTTAACCCCCTAAATCTATCAAGCAAGCAAGCAATAAACATTTATTAAGTGCCTACTCCATGCCAAGCAGGTGCTAAGATGTTACCTGGGTATAGAAAAAGAGGAGAAAGACAATCCTTGCCCTCTAGGAGTTTACAATCTAATGGGGGAGACAATATGCAAACAAATATATAGACAGCAAGCTACATATAGGATACATAGGAAAAAGTTAACCAAGGGAGGGCATTGTGGAATTATGGAATTATAAAGGGTTGGGAAAGGCTTCCTGTAGAAGTTGGGATTTCAGTTGGGACTTAATGAAAGTCAAGGAGGTCAATAATCAGAGCAGAGGAGGAAGAGTGTTCCAAGCTTGTAAAATAGAGATGATACCAGGAGCCAAGAAAATACAGTATCTTGCCTGTGGAACAGGCAGTGTCATTGGATCAAAGAGTACTGTCCTGGATTCTGTCCTGAGTCCTCTTCTCTTCCCCATCTGTACTACTTCACTTGGTGAGTTCATTACAAGGAGGGAGCTAAATTATGAAGGGCTTTGAATGCCAAACAGAGGATTTTGCATTTGATCCAGGAAGTGAGAGGGAGCCCCTGAAGTTTACTGAATGAAGGGAGTGTGTGTGTGTGTGTGTGTGTGTGTGTGTGTGTGTGTGTAACGTGATCAGACCTGCAGATTAAGAAAATCACTTTAGTGGCTGAAGGAGAAAGTATTGGAGTGGGGAGAGACCTGAGGCAGGTAAACCCACCAGTAGGCTTTTGCAACAGTCCAGACATGAGGTAATGAGGACCTGTACTAGGGTTGTAGTAGTATCAGAGACAAGAGGGAATATTTAAGGGATGTTGCTGAGGTGAAATCGGATAGGTGTGGTGGGATTAGAAATAGTGAAGGATCCAGAATGACTCCTAGGTTGTAGAACTCAGGAACTAGGTACAGGGGTAGGAAACCTGAAGTCTCAAGGTCAGATGTGGCCCTCTAGGTCCTCAAGTGGGGCCCTATGACTGAATCCAAACTTCACAGAACAATGATTTGTTTGGATTCAGTCAAAGGGCCCCACTTGAGGACCTAGAGGGCCACATCTGGCCTAGAGGCCATAGGTTTCCCACGTCTGAACTAAGAGGATAGTGTTGTCCTCTACAGTAACAAGGTAGGAAAAAGGAAGGATTTAGAGGGGAAAATATCGAGTTTAAGACACCTACTAAACATCCATTTCAAAATGTTTGAAAGGTAGGTGGAGATTTGAGATTGGGGCAAGAAAGGTATGATATGAGAATCATTAGCAGAGAGATGGTAATTAAATCCTCGGGAGCTGGAAGATGCGGAAGAGAAGAGGACCCAGGATAGAATCCTTAGGTTACCTACAGTTAGAGGGTGCGGATCTGGAGGAGGATCCAGCAAAGGAGACAGAGAAGGAGAAGTCAGATAGGTAGGAGGAGAACCAGGAGAGAGTAGTGTCCTAAAAACCTACAGAGAAGTATTAAAGAGGAGAGAGTGATCAACAGTGTCAAAGGCTGGAGAGAGGTCAAGGAAATGAGAATTGAGAAAAAGCCAAATCCAAAAGGATTTGGCAATTAAGAGATCATTAATAACTTTGGAGAGAGCAGTTTCAGTAGAATTATAAGGTTGGAAGTCAGAATGTAGGGTTAGGAAGAGAGTAAGATGAGAGAAAGTGGAAGCACCTATTATAGAGACAGCCTTTTTGAGGGGTTTTGCTCTAAATGGCAGAAGAGATGTAGGATGATAGTTACTGGGGACTGAAGAATCAAGTGAGGGTTTTTTTCAGGATAGGAGAGATGGGCATGTTTGTAAGCAGTAGGAAAAGAGCCAATAGAGAGGGAGAAACTGAAAATAAGTGAGTGGGGATGGTGGAGGGGGCAATCTGTTGGAGGAGACTGGATGGAATGGACAAGTAGAGTGGTTGGCCACTTCATCGTGTGAGACAGGGAATAAGGAGAGAGTAGCAGACGACCTCTTATGGTCCCTCACTACAGCTGTTGTTCATCCTTTGTTTTCAAAGAGGACCAATGACATCACAGGGTGAGGTCTTGACTTGCATGTAAATTGGGTCAAAGTGAGGCAGAGTTGTACCCAGCCCCCTCAGTCTCTCTTCCAGAGTTATCAAGGACTAGTGGCAAGGCAAAAAGTCAGGACCACTGGGCAATGGCCCAGGATGTAGTAGCTGACCTTGGCATCTTCAATGTCTGAACAAGCTCTAAGCACTCCACAGTGCCTGCTTCCACTGCCTTTATGGTCATTGGAACAAATTGTTCTCATTCACCCATTCCGCCGGGGGAGGTCTTCACGTGCTTGTGGTAGGCATCCCTCTAACTCACTATGGGTTTGAAGCCTGCTGAGGTGTAGCTGCTGTGAATGCTACAGCTTCTTAGAACCACTGTGTGAACGTGGAGACCTAAGATGGACGAGCAGCCCTGAAAAGGGCTCAGCAAACCCTCAGAGCAGAGTTGTGAGTCCTCCCAGAACCTTCCCACACTGGGTGTTATAGGGAATCGAGTGCTGGACCTGAAGGCAGAAAGACTCATCTTCCTGAATTGAAATCTGGCTTCAGGCAATTACTAGCTGTTTGACCCTGGGCAAATCACTTAATCTTGTTTGCCTCAGTTTCCTCATCTATAAAATGAGCTGGAGAAGGAAATGGCAAACCACTCCAGTATCTCTGCCGAGAAAACCCCAAATGGGTCATGAAGAAAAGGACATGACTGAACAATAACAACACTTTAGAACTACTCAAAGTTTGAGGGCTCTGTAATTTCATCAAGTGAACTGGGGCACTCAAGTGAACAAGAGTCTTCTGATTATGCCCACTCCCATCCAGTAGATGACTTGTGGAAAGCACTTCCAGTTCCGGGGTTATTTTGCCATCATGTTTCTGAGAAATTCAAGCTTTGCTAAAAATTCTGATTATGTCTTGGTTCATTATATGCTCAGTTCTTCAAGGAAAATGTTCAGTGTTGGCTGGTTATAATTTCCAGATATCTTCAAATAATGAAGATCTCTGTAGCTGGACATGACCCTGGCAAATGCCAGCCAGGTAGGCTACCCTACCTTACCTTAACGACTAAGGCTTGAAACAATGCATGCGTGACTTGTCCTTGAGGCACTGAAATTTCCTTCCTTATCAGACTTTTTCATGCTATACTGGTAGTTAATATGGTTCAAATCATTCCACAGTTCCAAGAGGGACAAAGAAACAGGCAGTAACTGGTTGGAGGACAGGGCTTTAATCTCTCTGCTGACCTTTCTCAAACCTGAAGTATGCTCTGAGGATCGGATGAGGCCAGCGGTAAATACAGAGTAAGAAACAGATTCGGGAGCAGAAACTTCCAAGTTCAAGGGGCTTCATTTTCCTCACATATCCAGTGAAGTGTTGCTTTTTGTAGTTCCCTCCTTCCTTTCATCTACATTGCTCCTTTACAATTCCTTTATTTCAATCTTTTCCCTATCTCTCATTTTGCTTTATCTTACCTTCCCCACTTCCATTCATCCCTTCTCTGAATTGCTGTCTCTTTTTTTGATCAGTCCAACCTCCATTTTGTCTTTACATATAGAAAATGAATGAAAAACAAAAGTCAATAAATGAAAAAAGAGAAGAAAGAATCATAGGATGTTAGAGTTGGAAAGGACCTTAGAAAGCATGTAGACCAACATCCTCCCTTTACAAATAAGGAAAAAGGCTTCTGATTTTCACAAGATTACATTCTTAGTAAAATTGGACAGCTAAAATCTGAAGCCATAATTCTTGGATCCAGTCCAGTGGCCTTTCCACATCCAAAAGCCTTGTGGGTGTGTATTTTATATATGTGTGTGTGTGTGTGTGTGTATATATATGTATGTATGTATGTATGTATGTATATGCACATGTATACATGCATATATGTATATAGTGTTTTATATATAAACATGTATGTATATATGCATACATGCACATACCTATATGTATATACATATATACATACACTATAAGTTCTTTACAGGCAAAACCCTTGTATTTCTCTAAGTTTTAAACCTGCCCTCTGAAGTTTACAGCATAGTTTGACAGTTTTAGCACTATGTACTAACTCAATTATAATTTTTAAAACTATTCATTTCCTTTTGTTGGAATTAGTGTTACAAACATGTCCTATTTAAAATTAATGACACCCTAATTTAAATGGTTGTGAAAACTGCACCTTTGGTATTGTTTAACTCTTGAGCTTTTATATCTCTGAGTAAAGAGGAAAAAGAACGGTACTTAGTATTGACTTAGCTTCACAGTCTGTACATTGAGACTAAAATTGTATTTGCACTGTCAGTACAGAAAAGGAATCTACAAAATTTTTACTGTATTACTGGACTTTCCCCTCTCCCCACAGAGTTCTTTTAGTACTACAGTCTCCTCAACTTTTACCATCATCGAACTTAGTCCAGGAGGCCAGAGCCTCCTTTCTGAAGTGTTTGAAACTCCATCTTCTTTCTTCTGATCACTTAGGTCAGGTTAGGGATTGAAACCCCAGAAAAGTGATTGGAAAGGGAAAAAGGAGGTTCACCTACCCTGACCACAGCCATAGAGTTGTAAGGTATGCAAAGCACTTGACATATCACATTTGATTTTGTAGAAATCATCTTGTTTTTACATAATTGCTTACTTCCTACTGGAGGCAGCTGGTTGCAGGTAGGTCAATGGGCCTGGAATCAGAAAGTCCTGTGTTCAAATGCAGCCTGAGACACTAGTTGTGTGACCCCAGGTAATTCACTTAACCTCTGTTTGCCTCAGTTGCCTCAACTGTAAATGGAGATAATAATAACACCTACCATGTAAGGATGCCGTGAAGGTCAAATATTTTTTTTTTCAAAAAAATGCTTAGCGCAGGGCCTGGGACATACTAGGTGCTATATAAATGCTTATTCCCTCCCCCATTAGAGCTCCTTGAGAGCAATGGCTGTGTTATAACCATTTTTATATGTATCACCAGCATTTAGCACAGTGCCTGGTACATTATAGGAACATGATAAATATTTAATTGACTGACTAAGGCAAGGGTGAGAGTGAGAATTCTTCTAATTCAATTTCATTCAATCCAACAAATATTAAAATACCTTCTCTGTGGGAGACATTATGCTAAGGTGTTAGGGATAATTTATCACCACCTCACTTTCAGAAAAAGAAGAAATATCTAGAAATGTATGAGCTCTACCAATAATTGTCTTATTTTAGGCAAAATTCATTATGTTTCAGTTTCCCATCTGGTAAAAGGACATATTAAGTTTAATGTACATCTATCTTAGAGGGCTATCATGAATGTAAATAATTAGCTAATATTAGTAAACAAGTATAAAGAAATATAAATGTATATGCTATGAGTGATTACTTCTACTTTCCATTACTTTGGCCTGGTGCAGTGTTTTTCCTTAAATAATATTTTTTAAAAAATTTTGAGAGGGACCTCTTCACTAGGTGTAGTGATCGAGTGGGAATTGGAGCAGAGAACAAGATATGAAAGACTTGAAATAAAAGTCCTTCTGTTCTCAAAAACTTCATGATTTAGTTGGAGAAAAAAATAATACGCATGAGTTTCTGAACCTAAAGTTAATATAACAAGATGTGCTTTTACCCATAATGATAATCAGAGTGCAGGATACCACAGGCCACAGTATAGGCTCAAATAAGCCACATACATTAATGGGGTGGGAAGAGAATAAGAGAAGGGGATCAACACAGTGGGGGGGATTTTAGGGGAGAGAAGGCACAGGAAGTTGAGGTCCATTTCTCATAAAGCAAACTGCCAGCCAAAGCTGAAGAACTTGACTAAAAGGAGGCTCGGGATAAATAAAATGGAATGAGAGAACTCTGTCTCACTTCAAACCAACCTGATACTGTATGTGAATATCTACATTTACAAAAGAGATAAATCAAAATCCTCTAATGAGAAAGCTCTCTTAATGCATTCAAAGTATAACTTGATTTTAGGAAGCCTTGGTTTTCCCACAACTTTTCAAGAACCTATCTACATCCTGCTACTTAAGTAGTCTGTATCTACCGTATAAAACAAGGTAGAGGTATAGCAGGAGCCTGAGGTTATAAAAAAAATTCCCACTTATCAGAGTTCCTTTGGTGCTCCATCTTAGAAACTGTCTGATCAAAAGAAACCACCAAATTATTTTTAATGCACATATGACTGTAAGGAATGTGCAGCATGGACTTCTGGTCCACAGGGACCTGGAAAAAGAGAAGTTTTATGTTTCTGAGAATAATTGTCAGTGTCTGAGCTCTGACCACATTGATGGTATTAAAGATAATGGACCTAGAGGAGGAAATGGCTGGAGTGTGAAGAAAACACCTCATTAAAAACAAGGGCAGCATCTTTGGCAATCTTCAGTTCTTCAGCTTCGGGAGGGACTGCAGCCCAAAACCTACTGTGCACCTGATAGGGCATGGTCTGATTTCTTTATCTAAAGACACCTAAATCAAATTCTCACAATGACTCCTGTTCTGGACAGATATCAAAGGAATAAAGCAATAAATTATAGCTTTCAATCATAGTTTTAAAAAAAAGAGGGAAGGATAATTAAGGCAAGCAAATGGATGGATGGATAGAAGAATGGATAGATGGACACATAAAAACAACCGTCACTTGTTTTTCATGCAATACATATCTAAAAAGAGTGCTAAGAAAAACCATTAGTAAGTTTATACACATAAGGATATATCTACTGTGTTAAAAAAATGAATTTGATTGTCTTTCAACCTTGATGGAGTCACATGCTGGCTATAAGACAATACCAGTCACAACTAACTTCTCTGAAACCTCAGTTTCCTTATGTGTAAAATGAAGTGATTGGATTTGATAAACTCTAAAGTACCTTCCATCTCTACATCTTTGACCCTCTGTCTTGTGATCTTTTTTAAACATTTTGGGATCTCTTAAGAAATAAGCAGAAAAATGTCAGAATTTGAATATACTGTTCTTCCTGATAACTCAAGGGCCCTGCAACCAATAAAAATAAAAATTTTAACCATGAAGACTGGTTAAGTCTCTATTTCGAATATGCCTCTGTGTGTTCAGAAATAAAACTTTGAAAAATCAAGTGATGGAAAAGACTTTAAAATGGCTAGTCCCACACCTAGCAAAGTACTTGGCACATAAAAGGGGCTTAAAAATACTTGTGGAATGAAAGGCTTTAAGAAAAAGGGGCGGGGGGGGCGGGGCTGTTCACATCCTCCATCAGAGAACCAGAGATTTTCCCCAAGCAGAGCAAAGTAGCCTTCAGGAAATGGTGCAAAGCATATACATCCACCAGCAAACACAAAAGGGATGTGTCTCCTCTGAGCTAACTAAGGATGAGTGAGATGATTGTTTCAAGAAGCCTTTTTGCTCATCATCCAGTTAGAGGATTCCAGCTGTAAAGCTGAAGAATTCCCAAAGCCTTTAGAAGCCCTGGAGAGCGCCATTAGTCACCTGGCAACCAGTTAAATTGTTCCAGGGAATCAGTAAAGAAACAAAGTTTCAATTGGTAGTTTCAAAGTATTCCCTTTTCTCCTCTCCTCCCTCCCACCCTGCCTCTGTTCCCAAGGCAACCGGCTGGCGGGCTCCTCACAGCTATAGCATTGTGAGCCTGTGGCTGGGGAGCGGCAGGCCTTGGAAGGGGCTTGGAAGGGGCTGTAACCTGCAGCCCATTGTGCACCTGCTAGAGCCCGGATTTCTTAACTCTCATCTCACCATCACTTCCGCCTCTCTGGTATTCTCTCACGTGCATGCACTCTCACTTACCACCTTCCTCCCTCCTCTCTCCCTCTACAAACATCTGGCCAGCAGCATGGAATTGAAGGGCAATCTTGTATAATCTTCTCCGCCTCCCTCCTACCAACTTGCTAAAAGAGGAGGGGGACATGGCTTACCTTTCTCAGCATTCTTCCTGGGTTAAAGGGTAGATTCTTGGAGCGAATTAACCATCCATCCCAGCTGGGGTTCAATACGGGAAGAAAAACACATTATATCCCTCACAAAGAAATAAAGAGGTACTTTAGTTGCTAAACACTAAAATTTCAGGGATCACATATTGCCTGGTCAGCAACAGTCAGGACCCTCTTCATGAGTATATTAAAAGGGTTAGGAAGTTTGGAGGAAACTTTTCTCCTAGAGTGTTAAAGCTACTTAAATATCTTTTCCAAGCCAGAGTCCAAAAGAGTTTTTGTGGGGCATCTCCAAATGTCAGACTTCACAGGAGGCTAAAAATCCCTGAGGGCTGGCCCCCAGCTCCTTTCTGCTTCTCAGGCTCCATCAGTGGACTGTGTTGTTGTTTTTTAAAAGGCAGTGGGGTGGAGGCTGGGGGGTGGGGGTGGATTGCAGAGCCAGATCCAGAGTTTCATTCAGAGGCAGGTTGTGTTTCTTATTCATCTTCTTTTCCAACCCCCTCTTCAGCAGTTGCTGCATATTCATTAAAAGGTGGAGTCAATCTCTATTCCCTTTAATCCTCCAAGGCATGCGGATCCAAAGGGAGTAAACTAGGAAAATGATGCTGAGCAACCGTTTCAAAAGAGAGAAATAGACAAAACAGAGAGCTTTGAGTGAAAAGCATTTGAATTAAACTCTTCCACCTCACTTCAGCCATAGACTCCTCTCCCCAAAAAAGATGCACAATTCAGTTCAACAAACACCTTTGTTGCTCACTTGTTGAAGGCGAAGCAATAAACACTGTCTTAAGAATTCATAAGTTCCCATAAATAAAAAAATTCTTATGTAAGACCCATCATGCTACTCTCTCAAAATATTAATGCTCTGCTTCTTTCCTCCAGTGCACCTGCTGACCCTGGGCTTCTGATTGGTTATATTTCTCTAGATCTCTGGGAGGGAGTAAGAGGCTGTGTGGTATAATGAATAATCCTGGACTTGGTGTTAGGAAGATCTAGGTTTAAATCTCAGGACTGTCATTTAGTAACTTTGTTACCTTCTTCAGGCAAATGGCTTCAACTCTGAGCTTGAATTTCCTCATCTGTAAAGTGAAGATCATAATAATAATCATGGTACCTACCTGAGTTGTGAGGATCAAATGAGATAGTGCATATAAAGCCCATTAAACCTTGAAGTGCAATCAGCTATTATGCCATACAAGAAAAATATGATAAAGATATTACTCTCAAGGAAAAACATAATATAGATCTTGTTCACAGAAACGTATAATCAAAGGATGCAAACACTCATACCATTCCTTTAGTGCCTGAAAAAAGCAAAGGAAGTTACATGGGAATCCCTGAATGTATCAACAACTTTTAATTACAATCTCATAGTTACACTAGGGTATTGTTTTCCATAAGTGTTTTGGGGAGGTCATGTATCAAGAATTCCCCATTCACTGAGGAAGCAATTACATAAATTCACAGACCTCTCTGATGCCATCGGTTCTATTGGATTTAATCAGTTATTTGTAAATTTATTTACTTGAATTAAGATGGCCCATAACCAATCCTAAGTAATGCACATTTGTGGATTTATATAAAGATGTTTTCCCTAGCAACTTTGTTACTACTGCATTCACATCACCATGGGACTAGAGAATTCAAGAATTACGCCGGATACATTCAAGACTTACATAAAGGGAGAGGTGCCAAAAGGTACATTCAAAGTACAAAAAATTGAAATGCACTTTCTCACAAGAAAATATTTGTCTTGCTTTTATTTTGTACCCTATAAACTTCTGAAGAGTTTAAGACAATCATTTCAAAGATAGAATCGTCTGAAACTCATCTAGTCTTAGTACTTAATATAATGGTGTGGACAGCAAGAAAGACTTTCTGACTGATCCGATAACCTTTCTGCATTTGTCTGTGACCATGATTATTTTTCAGCTTTCAATTACTCCTTGGAAAATTGTTTGTCCCTTTTCAGTCAAGTGCAGCCAGGTGGCAGGAAAACCTGCCCCCAAGGATGGTCCCTCTCCCCTCCCCCATTGCCTTCCCTTTGCCCTTTGCCCAGCCCCAAAGGCAACTAGGCACCTTGAGGCAGCAACTGTTCACACCTGCTTGTACAGTGAGTTTGAAGTCACCAACGCTAATCCTTCTGTTGAGTTGTAGAACTACCAGTTGTATTACCATCTGTTCTGCCACAGTATACTAAGGTCCCCTGGCCTTGTATTCTGGCCTGCTGGTGTAGCCTACAGATTCCTGGACCTTGGCATCTGCCCCTCCACTGAATCTTTAGGATTTCTGGCCTTTTCCACCCACTTTATAGTTGAGTTCTCTTGTAATGTCTTTTCTCCCCCAGTTAGAGTATGAGCTATCCCTAGAAAGCAGGAACTACTTTTTTCTATTTGTATCCTCATCATTTAGCACAGCGCTTCTAATAGATTTTTTTTTTAGGCAATTGGGGTTAAGTGACTTTCCAGGTTACGCAGCTAATAAGTATCAAATACCTGAGGTCACATTTGAACTCAGGTCCTCCTGATTCCAGGGCCAGTGCTGTATCTGCTGTACCACCTGGTTGCCCTTCAAAAAACACTTTTTATATTATTCATTCAAATATAAACTTTAGATTCCAGTCTAATATTATTTATAAACCAAATGGTCAAAGAATATAAACAAAAAAATTCTCAAAAGAAGAAATGCAAGCTATGATCAACCATAAGAAAGGGTGCTCTCAAATCACTAAAAATTGGAAAAAATGAAAAACAACTCTGAGGTTTCACCTTTCACTCATTAAATTGGCAAAGATGTTATCATCTTTTATAAGACAGCAACAGTGAATATTGGAGTAGCTGTGGGGAAATTGGCATACTAATACACTGTGTAGCTGTGAATTAGTCACCATTATGGAAAACAATTTGGAAGTATATAAGAAAAAGTAATTAAACTACATGGGCCCCTAAGTGGTGCACCGGATAGAGTGCTCGGCCTGGAATCAGGAAGAATTAAGTTCAAATTTGGCCTTAGACACTAGTTGTGTGACCCTGGGCAAGTCACTTAACCCTGTTTGCCTCAGTTTCCTCATCTGTAAAATGAGCTGGAAAAGGAAATAGCAAAACACTCCAGTATCTTTGCCAAGAAAACCCTCAAAAGAGGTCATAAAAAGTCAGATACTCCTAAAAGACTAAACAACAACAAAAACAATTAAAACTAATCTACACTTCAACCCAGTCAGCCCATTACTGGACATATATACCAGTGGTTAACTAAAATAAAAATAATTTCCCATAAGTAACAAAATACTCATATAAGACTCTGTCTAGAGACATGCTGTCTCTGGAAATATTCATGCTCTGCTTCCTCACTCCAGTGCCCACCTTAGGACCCCAGGATCCTGATTGGTTGTATTTCTCCAGATCTCTGGGACACAGATATACCATGTATCCCTCTGGCAATCTTCAAATCACATCACCACTTCAAACTTCATTTCTACCCATCCCCTCCCTCCACTTGGCTTTCTAATCTAGTTCCGGGAGCAATAATCAAATAATACTACTGTTCCTGAAAAAACCAATTGCTCTATGACTCCATTTACCATCCCTGTGGCTCTTCAGACCGAAACACCTTTTCCTGGCCAACATTCACCCATACATGTTACCTTTCCCATTAGTCAGTCAATCAACCAGTATTTATTAAGCTCCTAGCCATGTGCCAGGCATTATGCCAAGTGTTAGAGATACAAAGAAAAGGGGAAAAAATCCCCGTTTTCAGGTAGTCATAGTCTAATGGGAAAGACAACATGCAAACAATTATGCATAAGCAAGTTATATACAGGGTAAAGTGGAGATAATTTCAGAGGAAAAGCGCTATGATTAGGGAGGACTGGGAAGGGCTTCTGGCAAAAGGAGAGACTAATTGAGACTTGAAGGAAGTCAGAGAAGCTAGAAGGCAGAGATGAAGAGGCTCAGTGTTCCAGGCATAGAGAACATAGCACATAGTAAGTGCTTCAAAAATGCTTTTTCATTCATTCATTCAAGGCACTGTCTTTGAGGCAGCAAAAAAAATAAAATAAAATAAAAGGAAACAAAGTGGGAAGCTATTAACTGGAAAATAGCCCAAAGTGTATCATATAAATGTAATGAGATATTAATTGCACTATAAAAAACAATGATTATGAAAAATCCAGAGAAATATGGGAAGCCTTGTATGAACTGATGTAGAGTGAGAAAATAGAACCAAGAGAATGATATTCATAATGATTTGTTTATTGTTGTTAAGTCATGTCCAACTCTTCTTTTTTTTTTATTTTTAGGCAATTGGGGTTAAGTGACTTGCCCAGGGTCACACAGCTAATAAGTGACAAGTGTTTGGTCTGCAGCCAGATTTGAACTCAGGTCCTCCTGACTTCAGGTCCAGTGCTCTATCCCTGCACCATCTAGCTGCCCCTACCTCCCTTCTTTTGAAAGAGAGGTGGGGGACAATGGGTATGGAATGACACATACTATCACAAACAATTGCTTCAGTTGAGTTTTACTTAATTTTTTTTCTTTTTTTCAAGGAGAGATTCTGATGTTAAAAAGACACTGTTAAAAGTTATTAATGGGGGAATAAAATCTATCTAAGAAAATATTTACATAATACTTCTTCATTGAACATTAATATATACAAAAAGGGCTAATTAGGAACTAGGGTAGGAGGACAGGGAAAAAAGAAGAGAGGGCTGACCTTGATGAATAGTGGAGATCGGTGTGAGACACAAAGAACTTCTGCTCTGATCCCCAGGACAATATGGCTGCCAACCAGAAGTCTACCTTATAGAAATACTTGGGAGAAAAAGTCTAGTAAGACAAGATGGCACCAAAAAATGGCATATAAAATGACTGGAAATGCCTGTCAAAGAGACCCCCAGGATATATAGTACAGGGATAATGGGCATCAGGAGAAATTGGGGCAAATGATTTCTAGTCTATGATTGGGAATCAATATAGAATAAGTAGGAACCATGCTGATGAGCTTGGTGAAAGTATCAAGGAGAGTCAACCAGTCAGGTTGAAATAGTGTGAGTGATTGCATAAGATTGAAATTCAGCCACTATGTACACCCCTATTCTACACTCCCCAACAATGTCATCTTTCATACCACAACAGCCATGTGACAACATGTTATTTAGTTCACCACCATGGTCCTTCTAGACCAGGGGGTGGGGAACCGGTGGCTTCAAGGCCACGTGTGATCTTCAAGGTCCTTGGGTGCAGCCTTTTGACTGAGTCTTAAGTTTTACAGAACAAATCCTTTTATTTGGGGGATTTGTTCTGTGAAGTTTAGATTCATCAAAGGGTTGCACTTGAGGATGTAGAGGCCTTAAAGCCACAGGTTCCCCACCCCTGTTCTAGACTAAGGTTATTTATTGACTTACAATCCCAAACTCATTCTCAACTGATCAGAAAACTGATTGCTGGTGGGCTTTTTGTGCCATATCATGAGAGATTGCTAGTGGCACAGGGATAAAGTGTTGGGTGTGGAGTCAGGATGACCTGAGTTCAAATATGGCCTCAGATACTAGCTGTGTGACCCTGGGCAAGTCACTTAACCTCTGTTTTCCTCAATGTCCTCAACTATAAAAAAGGGATAATAATAACACCAATCTCCTAGGATTGTTGTAAGGATAAAATGAGATAATATTTGTAAAAAAAAAAAAGTGCTTAGCACAGTACCTGGCACATAGTAGGCACTATATAAATGCTTATTTCCCTTCCTCCCAAAGCTACACCTCTACTTAGCCAATTAGATATGTCTCCTACCTTTGGTCAACAAGGGGAGAGGGGAAAAGAATTTATAATGGTTGTACTCAGATACCAGATAAAAGAATAATTCATCTTGACATACAGTTGATAAAATAGACTCCTTTTTTATCATAAATGTCCCTCCAGAATTACATCTCCTGGATAGTTCATGGTACATGTAGCACAAAATAAAGTTCTTTGAATATATTTGTGTTCCTTCGATTAAAAAAAATATGTTCCTCACATGAGGACTAGCTCTGGACATGTTTGGAGAGGCTCATCACCAAATTAGCTACAGTGTGATAAATTTTTCAGCCACAGCAATTCTTCAAAACCATCCAGCTAGGTGACATACTGGATACTGTCAGTTGGCCAGTCAGTCAACCATCAACATACATTAATGAAATGCCTGTCATACATCAGGCACTGTCTAAACTCTGAGGATACAAAGAAAGACTAAACAAATAGTCCATGTCCCCAAGGAGGGGGCGCAATTTAATGGGGGAAACCACATGCACACAACTCTGTATGTATAAGATATATACAGAATAGATAAAAGGTAATCTCAGAGAGAAGGCACTAGCACTAAGGGGGACTGAAGAAGACTTCTTGCATAAGGTAGGATTTTAGCTGAGACTTGAGAGAGGCCAGAGAAGCCAGAGGATAGAGATGAAGAAGGAGAGCATTTCAAGTATGGGGGCACAGTCAATGCAAATGCATGGGGTCAGGAATTAGAGTGTCTTCTTTGAGGAACAGCAAGGAAGCCAGTGTCATTGGATTGTCCACTGTATGTGAAAATACGAGAAGATTGAAAAGGTAGGAAGGGGTCAGGTTACAAGGGTTTTAAAAGTGAAATAAAGGAATTTCTATTTAATCCTGAAGGTAATAGGGAGCCACTGTAATTTGTGGGGGAAGGGAAGAGACATGGTCAGACTTTTGCTCTGGGAAGCTCATTGTAGGTAACTGAGTAGAGGATGGACTAGAATGGGGAGAGATTTGAAATTTGGCACTTGAGGTATAGAACTGGACTTTGAGTCGGGAAGACCTGAGTTTGAATACTGTCTCAGACACTTAATAGCAGTATACATTAGTGAATTTCTGGTCAACCTTAGTTTGTTCATCTTTAAAATGGGGATAATGATAGCACCAATCTTACAGAGTAGTTGTGAGGATTAAATAAAATAATACACGTAAGGTGTTTTTGTATACCTTAAAACATTCTACAAATGCAAACTTTTATTATTATTATTAATTATTATTACTATTATTATCCACCATGTTGTAAGAGGGTACGGTTGCAATATGCATAGAAGTGAGTAAAAGTGAGTGGAAGTTTTCACATCAATAAAATTACAAATCTTTGAAGTACCGAGGTAAATCAAAACATGTCCCTTGCCGTCTTGCTCACAGACTTCAAAATCCATTCTAGGGATCAGCTCTCCCTCCATTTTTAAAAAAAATTCAACTCCTATAGTCTTATTTCCTGTGCTTCACACATTTGCTAGGGCAGTCTGTTCTATTTTCCCTAGCTCTGCCCACATTGGAACTAAGAGAAAGGCAGACCAGGGGCTGGGGCCAAGACTACTCTATGTCATAGGTTGGCCAGTCTGATCTTGAATCACTCACTATGTGCTAGGTACTATGCTAAGTGCTTTGCAAATATTATCTCTTTTGATCCTCACAACAACCTTGAGAAATAGGTGCTATTATAATCTCTCTTTTATAGTTGAGAAAACTGAGGCAAGCAGAGGTTAAGTGACTCCAGGGTCACACAGCTACTAAGAATCTGAAACTGGATTTGAAGTCAGGTCTTCTTGACTCCAGGCCCAGAATTCCACCCACTGTACTACCTACCTGCTTCTTGAGGGTACAGTTTGCAGTGAAAATGTCTTAGTGATGAGCCAGGATAGTAAAAGAGTAGGTCATTTAGAGGAAAAGGGTGAGTTATCATGACATACCCACCTAGCTGCCTAATCATTGAATGGGCATTACCTCACTCAAAGTGAGAACTCAGAAAGACCTTAGCTTACAAAGGCCAAGACCTCCCACTGCATCCTGGGCCATCTCTAGCTGTCCTGATCTATGTCTGGCCCCTGGACCCAGATGGAGGAGAAAGGGAGGCTGGTGACTTTGCACAGCCCTCACTTCCTCACTCAAATCCAATTCAATTGCATGTCATGTCATCATTTCCCTGATGTCATGGTCCTCTTCTAGAATGAAGGACAAACCAAATCCAATTCAATTGCATGTCATAGAACCACAGTCCACAAAATCTCTGAGGTCATACGTATCTTTAGGACAATAGTAATTGTTTAAAAACTGCCTATAAAGTTTCTTTTTCTCATATTCCTCAGTTCCCTACAAGGGGATTTGCCTAAAAATATCTCTCATTTCTGATCCAAGGAGTTACTTGAAGAGTTCTTTCTACTAAAGGAAGCATGGTTTACTGGTCAAAATTTTGCTCCATTCCTCTT
Source organism: Vombatus ursinus (assembly GCF_900497805.2). NCBI lineage: Eukaryota > Metazoa > Chordata > Mammalia > Diprotodontia > Vombatidae > Vombatus > Vombatus ursinus. Next base: position 16,172,919 of record NW_020954591.1, on the reverse strand, counting down.
ATCTCTCACCCATCCCTGAGTTGTCCCAGAACCCATCTAGAAGTGGAGAGAAGAGCCATCACCAGGGCCACCCTCCCATTTTGCCTTCTCCCTTTGCCAAGGCTGCTTGACAATAGCTCACAGGGCTTAGATGAGATGGAAGTCAACAACTGCATTTCATCTAATGAGATCAAGGACCACCAGGCCTTATCATCTTCACTGTCTGTATGATTTGTAGTCTCCTTGGTGCCATCGTTCCTTTTTTTTAAGTCTTAAACATTCATCAAAAAAAATTATTTTGAATTCCAAATACTTTCCCTCCCTTCTTCCCCTCCCCCACCCATTGAGAAAGTAAGAGATAAGATACCCATTATACATATGAAGTAATGCAAAATATGTTTCTATATTAGCCATATTGCAAAAAAAAACCCAAAACATTTTTAAGCAAGAAAAACAAAGAAGGTGATGAACAATTGCTTCAACCTGTACTCAGAGTTCAGTAGTTCTCTCTCTGGAGGTAGATAGCATTTTGCAACATGAGTCCTTTGGAATTGTCTGGGATCATTGTATTCAATAGAGTAACTAAATCTTTCACAGTGATCATTGTTACAATATTGCTGGTACTGTGTACAATGTTTTCCTGGTTCTGCTTATTTCACTTTGCATCAGTTCATATAAGTCTTCCCAGGTTTTTATGAAACCATCTTGCTCATCATTTCTTATAGCACAAAAGTATTCCATCACAATCATATACACAACTTGTTCAGCCATTACCCAATTGATAGGCATCTCCTCAATTTCCAAATCTTTGCCATCACAAAAAGAGCTGATACAAATATTTTATACATATAGGTCCTTTTCCTTTTTCTTTAATCTCTTTTGGATATAGACCTAGTAGTGGTATTGCTGGATCAAAGGGTATGCACAGTTTTGTAGTCCTTTGGGTATAGTTCCAAATTGTTCTCCAGAATGGTTGGAACAGTTCACAACTCTACCAACAGTGCATTAATATCCCATTTTTTCCACATCCACTCCAGCATTTGTCATTTTCCTTTCTGTCATGTTAGCCAATTTGATAGGAGAGGTAGAATCACAGAGTTGTTTTAATTTGCATTTCTCTAACCAATATTGACCAATATTTTTTCATTTGACTATTGATAACTTTGACTTCTTCTTCTAAACACTGCCTATTTGTATCCTTTGACTATTTATCAATTGGGAAATGGCTTTTATTTTTATACATTTGGCTCAGTTTCCTACATTCTGGCACTGTCTTCTTAACTACCTATGTAAGCTAAGAGCCCCTGTGCCTGAGTCTTACCATTTATTCCACCACTGAACCCTTGAGACTTCTGATCTTTCCCATCTGGCTTAGAGCTAAACTTTCTTTTATATGTTGTCTCCCCAATTCAAGTATCAGCTCCTTGAGGGCAGGGACTGGGAACTGTCTTGATTTTTCTGTTTAACACAGCTTTTGGTGCATAGTAAGTGCTTAATGAATACTTTTTCATTTATTCCTTCATATCATCCTCTGATATTTACTAGTTGTATGGCACAGACACAAGTCATTTAACCTCTCTGAGTCCCATTTTCTTCAATCAGTAAAATGAGGATAACATATATATTACTTTTGTCACAGGGTTGTTGTAAGGCTCAAATTAAAATATTGTGCATAAAATATTTTGTAATATTTAAAGCATTTTACAAATATTAGTTCTAATTATTATTATGTGTTGAATGTTTTGACATGATCCATCAAAGTGATCTACATGCTCTAATATACCAATCATTAACCTTGACTTTTTTCTAACAAATTATTCAATTGATTTAAAAATATCAGCTGACTTTTCATATAGGCTTTCCTTGCTGGGAGGTAAAGCTCATTCATCTGAAGGACAGGTGAGCTGTGAATTTACCTCCAGGGATAGCAGAGAACCATCTGCCAAGGCATCAGCATATTGTCATTGCCAGAATTTAATATCTGTACAACCAACATTGTGATAATCTCTATTAGTGTACATCATGAGAACTCTATAGGAGATGGTAGGACTCTTGCCATATATACACACAGACATACCCACACAGACACACACACACACACTAGTTCTTGCCCTATGTGTGTATGTATATGTAATGTATATGTGTATATATTGGATTAAGGGTGTATTGCCCTATATTTATTTTAATACATTTGTTTATGTCTCTGCAAACCTCTTAGGCCAATACAAACCTCAGCCTGCCTACAAATGTGGTTATTGTTTTCCAGCTGAAGTCTGACTAATTGATGACCATGTACATATGAACATATTTATAGTCCTTTTCTCTCTGTGGCCACTGGAAATACTTAGTAAGTATTCAATAAATATTTACCGTAGAACACACAGGGCTCTGGATACTGGGAGAAATAGCCCCCAAGACGTGTCTGTACAAACCAGAGTGTATTTCCTAGTTAAAGATTCAGTGCCATTACAGGGTACTGACTTCATCAGGGAGGAGTCAAGCCAAGTGGAGCCTGCAAAAGGGACCGTACAGAGCCATGATTCAGGAGAAGCACAAGAGTTCTGGTCTCCCTGAGTAAGGATAGCTTCCCTTGGTAGCTCAGGATCTGCTCAGCTGGGTGTTTTTACTTCGTCATTTGCTAAAGGTTTGGAGATAGCTGAAGTTTATACTTGCATTTTCTCTTGGTCAACCTGGATTGGGAAGTTCTAAACCCTTTGTGACCCAAAAGATAGGTAAAAAGCCCTTGCTTGGTTCGAATAGAAATTAGAAGCTTCATTGTGCCGCCCTTGAGATTATATCTTCTCTACTTTCAGTTTCTCCAGGTCAAGAATCACAGGCTCATGGATTCAGAGCTGAAAGTGATCTTAGAGGTTATCTAGTCCAATATCCTCATTTTACAGATGAGGAAACTGAGGCCTGGAAAGGGTAATTAACTTGCCCCAGCTTCATACAAGAACACTCCCCCCAAAGTCCCAGGGCAGATATCTAAAGGCATGACAGATTTTCATTTTCCTTGCTGAGGGGGGGTCAAATGAAAAATACCAATTAGTGTTGTCTCAAGGAGGAATGGGCTGATTTGACAGGTTCTGGGTTCAAGCAGAGGCTGCATGATCACTTGTCAGGGATGTTGGAGAGGGGATTCCTGTTCCTATCTTGGCTCTCTACTCCCTCCAATCCCAGTCATCAAAATAGTCTCCCCAAAGCACAGGTCTAATCACATCACTCTCTTGCTTAACAACTTTCAATAACTTCTCATTGTCTTTAGGCTAAATGACAAACTATTTATTCTGGCACTTAAAGTGTGGTACCATGTGTCTCCAGCCTAAACTTTCTATCTAGACTTATTTCATGTCACTTCCATCATGCAGTCTACGTTCTAGCCAAACTGCACTGGATTCTTTGAATCCAGCATTCTCTCTCCTGCTGTTGAACAAATAATATCCTATGTCTGTAATGTACTCCCTTCTTACTAGCATCCCTCAGAATGTTTAGCTTCATTCAAAGCCCAGCTCCGTTACCACTTTCAGCATTCTTGAACTCCTAGGTCACTAGTTTTCAAAGACAGTGTTATGGCCTGCTCATATGCCACAAACATTTCCCCTCCACATCTCCCTATACAACTTCACACATGACAAACTGCTCACTTTGTCCTCCACTATAAAATCCTCTTCTTTTGTGCTTGTCATTAATGTTAGGAACCATTAGGCCCCAAGCAAAGCCAAGACTGTAAGAGACTGAAAACCTTTCTCTTTTTTAGAGTCATCTCACCTTCCTGCCCCCTATGTTCCCCTCCATTCCTAGAAAAAGAAGCTCCCTTCAAGTTCCATCTCCTAGATGAGGTCTTCCCAGTTGTTGCTACTCTCTTCCTCTAAAACTGATCCATAACTGACAATCCATAGAGAAATTAACAGATGATATTTACTATTCAAAAAAGACAATCAAAAAGATACCAATAACTACTAATTCCTATGCCTACTTTCCCATCTTTATAAACATCTTTTTGAGAATGATTTACATACATATGGAAGCTATCCTTAAGTTACGTATGAAAAGGGAACAGTCAAGCTTTCACAAACAGTTTTCTGCAAGTGACTTAAAGGTGTAGAGAATACGTGATCCTGCTGTCATTGGTTACTATAAAAGCATCGGTAGAGTAACATGAAGCCTTAGAAGATCATGTCCAACACCATATCTCTCATGCATGAGTTAAGCCCTACAAAACTCCATGACAGATGCAACCACAGGGATAACTGTTCAATGACCCTGATTATTATCAAGTGAGGCATTAAAAATGAAAAGCTCTATGCTTACCAGAGGTGTTCCCCTCTGTCATGGGAAATTTCCTGTGCAGAATCCAATTCAAGGAAAAATTCCTTGTTGTTGGAGAAGTCTCTCAGATGCTCCTGTTTGTGGATGACATTAGACCCACCACATCAAGCCCCAAAATATTGTAGAATCTCCCCGGTGAGATCCATGACCACTCAAAAGAGATTGGCATCCTCCTCACAACCCATACAGAGAAATACAAATGGATAAAAAATACTTGTGGTCCAGACTAAAACTTGCAGTTAGTGGGGCAATCTGATGAGTTAATATATACATAGGGCAGGTATTATATGTGAACAATAAGTTGGGCCCAGAGTAGAAAAGGAAGAAGAAAGTATAATGGATTACATTTGAGAAACTGTTGATTTCTTTGAATAATACCATACTACTCCCTGACACAAAATCCATCTTTTTCCTTTCTATTTTTTTTTAATTTTTAGGCAATTGGGGTTAAGTGACTTGCCCAGGGTCACACAGCTAGTAAGTGTTTGGTCTGAGGTTGGATTTGAACTCAGGTACTCCTGACTTCAGGGCAGGTACTCTATCCACTGCGTCAACTAGCTGCCCCTTAAAATCTATCTTTTTAACACCAGTCTTAGTGGAAAGAACAGTCCAGAGAACTCCTACAAAGGGGCACTAGCTCTGGGGAACCTGATCTCTAGGTAGAGGGGATCAGGATTTTTTCATACTCTCTGGGTCATTTTTCCTCCAGTCCAGAATCCCAGGGAAGATCTCTTAAATAAAGTTCAAATTTGGTTCGTGCCTAGAGTCTTCCTAATAGGGAGGGACCAGGCAAAGAAAGTCACTCAATTACTGAGAAGTAAGTATCTGGCATAGGACAGCTATTTACTTCTTTCACAACATAAAACACAGAAGCCTAATAAGTACACACTGACAAATATTTGTAACATGTAATAGTAATCCATCACTCCTAATGTCCTTTCCTGAGACAATGATATTTAAAACATGAGATACTTTGTGGGACTACTGACCAAACATTTCCTTTTTGCCTCAGAGCCATGCTGTCGGAGACATTCACTCAAGGTCCATATATTCTGGTCACCATTCACGCGCAGTTCATCTGCCTGGCAAAAGTTATTTAGTCCTCTGAGAAACACATAGGCTTCCTTTGGAAAAGCAGCACCTGAATCTCTCAGATTTTAGACCCCTTGAATTCACGAAGCCACCCTAGAAGAATCCACTTCAGGATTGTATTTTGATGTCTTATACTCAGGAAAGACACAAAGCAGAAGAGGCAATGAAGGACTGGAGATCCATTTGCAGGCTCACCCAGTCTAACGCATACATTCACTGCCAGATGTATGCAGTCACCACAGTTACTTCTGGTGAGGGCTGGGCAGAGAAATTCCCTCTATCCCATCAGAACATCCAACTGAGAGCTGTCAGAGTCCCAAGCCACACCATCAGTCAATCAATAAACACTTATTAAGTACCTACTGTATTTCAGGCACTCTGCTAAGTGCTGGGAAGCAAAAGACAGTCCCTGCCTTCAAGGAGCTTGTAATGTAATACATGCAAAACATTCATATTCACCCATTCTCCAGACTTAGTGGCCAGTCCTTTTTGCCACAGCTTCTTTCCCCCATCAGCCCCAATGGGACCAAGGGACTAACCAATGGCCTTTGGTCATGCATGTCCTTTGACAAGAGAATAAAGCATGTGAGTCACCAGAAATGGGTGAAGCACAAATTGAGAACTATCACTTCTGATGCACTGGCATGTCAATCAATGTTACGTCACAACATTTTATCCAGTGGTCCAACGTTCTCTCTACTCCTTCTCCACTTAATTAATTAGATTGCTTGTACTTCAATCTAATGCCTTTGATTGAGTAGAAATGACTAGGCCTTGTTCACACCTAACTGATACCTCTGACTGTCAATTGAGGAGTCCTAAAAGTCTGAGCCCCTGGTAATTATTGAGGTAGGAGTGAGTCAGTCAGTTAGCATTTAATAAGCAATTAACTATGTACCAAACACTGTGCCTAAGCCATTGATACATATAGAAAGGTAAAAAGCTGTCCCTGCTCTCAGTCTAATGAAAGAGACAACAATTATACACAAATAAGTTATATACAGAATAAATTGGAGCTAGTGTCAGAGGGAAGGTACTAAGGTTAAGGAGGACTAGGAAAGGCTTCTTGTAGAAGGTAGGGCTTTAGGGGAAACTTGAAGGAAACCAGAGCAGCCAGGAGAAAGAGACAAGAAGGAAGAGTGTTCCAGGCATTGAGGGACAGCCAATAAAAATGTCCAGAGTCTGGAGATGGAGTGCCATGTGCAAGGAACAGCAGAGAGGACAGTGTCCCTGGATCACAGAGAACATGGAGGGGATCCAGCTGTAAGAAGACTGAAGAGGTAGGAAAGGCCTAGGTTATGAAGGGCTAAACACCACAGGGGGCAATTGGAAGCTGCTGGAGCTTATTGATTAGAAGGTGATGTGGTCAGACCTGTGCTGTAGAAAGATCAATTTGATAGCTAAATAGAGGCTAGATTGGAATGGGGAAAAACTTGTGGCAGGCAGACCAACTTGCAGGTTATTGCAGCTGTCCAGGCATGAGGTGATGAGAGCCTATAACAGGGTGGTGGCAGTGTCAAAAGAGAGAAGTGGACACATGTGAAAAATGTTCTGAAGATAAAGATGTTATGAAGGCCTTGACAACAAATTGGATGGGAGGGTGGTGAGAGAGAAGACTTGAGGATGACACCTTACCCGGGTTGTCGTTGCTGTTTGTCCTTCATTCTCGAAAAGGACCATGGCATCAGGGAGGTGATGCCATGACATGCAAGTGGATTGGATTTAAGTGAGGGAGAACTGTGCAAAGTCACCAGCCTCACTCTCTCCTCCGGAGCCAGCTGAGTCCAGCGGCAAGATATAAATCAGGATGACTGGAGATGGTCCCACAAGCAGTGGGAGACCTTAGCCTTTCTAAGTTAAGGTCTTTCCCAGGTCTCAGTTTGACTAAGGCAACACCCATTCAGTGATTAAGGCAAGGTAAGAAATGAGGCAGAAAAAAATGGCCTCTTTTATCTAGTGAAAAAAAAATTGATTGGCTAGGGCATAGTCTTGTGAGTGAGGAAGACCTAGGTTCAAATTCTTTTTTTTTATTTTAAGCTTTTATTTAGTATTTTATTTTCCCCCAGTTACATGTAAAAACAAATTTAACATCAGTTTTTAGAACTTTGAGTTCCAAATTCTCTCCCTTCTCCCCTTCTCACTCCCACCCCCATTGACAAGGCAAGCAATTCATTATAGGTTATACATGTGTGGTCATGCAAAACATTCATATTCGTCATGTTGTGGAAAAAAAACACAGACAAGAAAAAAACTTAAGAAAAATAAAGTTTTAAAAAGTATGCTTCAATCTGTATTCAGACACCATCAGTTCCTTCTCTGAAGATGAACATCATTTCAGTATAAATCTGGGTTCAAATTCTTTTTCTGATACATACTGGCTTTGTGTCCCTGGGAAAGTCACAGTCTCTCAGGGTGCCAGGCAACTCTTGAAGACCATAAATTGCAGTTGTCATATCTGAATCAGTAGAGGGAATTTCCACACTGGAAGTTCCCTATGCAAAATAAATCATAAATAGGAATGAGAAAAAATGAGAGAAAGACCTAAGACAAATAATGAATGCTAAGAACAAAAAGGCCTTTTTTTTAAAAAAAAAAATTCTATATTGTAGATCCAAGAAAGAATAGAACTGATACTAAGGGTTGACTAAATGATGATAATGGAAAGAAGGATGAACTATTCAATTCCTATTTTGCTTCTGTTTTCTGTGCCTAAGAGAATGATCTTAGGACTAAGAGTACAGAATAAAAATTGTTAAGGAGCAGCCTGAGATAAGTGAGGAGATGGTAACAGAATACTTAGCTGTCCTCAATGAGTTCAAGCCACTAAGCCTGGATGAACTATTGGAAAATAAATGTCAAATGTAATTACAGAGCTACCAAGAGGAAATATGCTGTGGCACTGGAGATGGGCAGGTATTTTCCTAATTTCAAAAACAAAACAAAGGGGCAGCTAGGTGGCGCAGTAAATAGAGCACCGGCCGTGGATTCAGGAGGACTTGAGCTCAAACCTAACCTCTGACACTTAACATTCACTAGCTGTATGACTCTGGGCAAGTCACTTAACCCCATTGCCTAGCAAAATACAAAACAAACAAACAAAAAACCACTACAGCCTTGTGGGGCTAAATTCAATTTCTGGGGAAATTATCAAATGTATTATTAAAGGGCAGCTAGGTGGTGCAATGGATAGAGTGTCAGACCTGGAGTCAGGAAGTCTCCTCTCTTTTTATCTTGTACAACCTCTTCAAATAGTGAGTTTCATATAGTCACAGGATCATAGAATTTAAAATTTAAAGAGACCCTAAATATCATCTATACATAGTTATGCATGCTTTTGTCCTGATATTGGCTTCTTCGAGTTTCAAAGGTGGGGGTGCGATGAAACTGGTGATAGAGTAAAAAGTATAGTACAGTGATATGCCAGTTAGTACATGTTTAAAAACTGTCTCTCCGGGGGGAGCAGAATGTATGCATACCTTTAAGTTTAATTTTCATCATTATCATTTTCTCCATCACTTTCTTAAGACTAGACGATCAACAAAACAATAAATCAAATCTGGATCTGTGTCGATTACCAATTTCTAAGGTGTAAATACTCTGACTGGAAATTTAACAATCTTGAGACTCAGTTTGAGCTGGCTCTAGCATACCCATGAGTGGAATCCAGAGTCCAGAGACCTGAATTCCAGTCCTAGTTTCACCACTAATTTGCTGCAAGACCTTAGGCATTTTCTTTTATACCTCTGGGCCTCAGTTTCTTCATCTGTAACATGAGAGGAAGTAGGGGTTGGACTGAGCTACTTCTACACTTTAACATTCTGTGAGTCTATTATGTGAATTGGCAAATGAGTCTCTGTTCACTCTACATACATGGTAATTATGTTACAAATTCTGATTGTATTTCTAGCCTTTATCTTTTCAAACTGAAGCATTCTAATGTGCTTAATCTGTCCTTAAAGAGAGTCCCCTCCACCCTTCCATGATCATTTTTAGGTGCCTTTATAGTACCCCTTTCCATCTTTGCTATATCTTTTTTTTTTTTTGGCTGTGTTGACTAGAACTGGGCATAATGCTCTAGGTATAGATACAACCCATAATTTATGTACAAAGGTAAAATCAGGCCTTTGAGATTTTTCCTTGAGCCTTTCAGGTTACACCTGAACAACATGCATCTTAGGCCTGATTTCTTGGCTTTGGGTCACTTGCAGTGAAGTCTCTGAATTGAGAGTTTTAACTAAGGCGATCTCTATAGGAAGAACAGTACCATCTGACCTGCTCGCTTCTTAGAGGTGTCTTCTAACACACACAAGACATAGCTATTTAAAACCATTAGGAACCTTTAACAAACACCAAGCCTACTGTCCCCATATGCTAATGAAAAGAAGTGGTCCATAACTGTTAAGTGTTCTTGAAAGGTTACAAGTATTTTCATGTAAAAGATTTGAATGGATGAGAAATGTGCCAGATTGACAGCTCCAGCAAGAAAAATCCACTTTATCTCTGCTTCAGCACATACGTGTCAGCAACTGACTCACGTTCAGCCCTTGAAAATGACTAGTCACTTTGAAGTTTGCATTTTCTGTTCCTGAAGGCTGGGAGTCGTTTGACTTTCCTGTAAGGAGAAGGCACTTTGAAGCTTATTACTGTAGAGTCATTACAATTAACCTTGGGACCTCATGTTTAAAAGGCACTAAGACTAAACTGACTCTTTTCCCCCTTGACTGTGAACATATTTAGTGCCTACCTTCTGAAATTGACAAATCACATGTTGTAATCATTCTCCGAAATCTTGACGGATGACTTTTAAGAATTCACTTGAATGTAAGTGGAATATAAATGGATACTAGGGTGCATAATCCCTTAAGAAATATTTATTTCCTGAACAAAGTAGGAGTTATAAAAATGTAAAGCAGAATTCATTGCTCTGTATCTTTTTATTACAGTTTTGAAAATAGATCTCTCCTGAATGTTCTTAAATTTTGTTGGTTATTTCAAAATGCAGTACATGGATGTTACTCTTCAAGAAGATTTAACAGAAGTAGACAAGGTCTATGTTTTCCACTGCATTTTCCCATAAGATCTGAGGGTGTTCAGAAAGCTGGAAGTGAAACAGGCATCTAAGGTGTTTTTACATTTTCTAGCATGACTCAGGTAAGTCCCGGTTGTTGAAGAAAAAATCATTCAGCCAATGTAATCGCAAAGAAGTTTACAGATGTGTGAGATTATGCTGAAACTATGCCAAGTCTCAGGATTCTATTGCAAATGCATGTAGCCAGATTCCAGGTCCTGATTTCATTAATCAGTCATCTTACCCAACATCTCCAAGGCAATTATAACTGATAATGCTCGAGGAGCTTATGTTTTAAAAAAAAAAAGAGTCATATAGGGGAGGCAAAATTCCATACATTTCAGTGTTATTTGTCTAAATAGATCAGATGCATAGCTGTTGTGGTGTAATCTTTAGAAGTACTTTGTTACTATTATTAGTAATAATAATAGCATTTACATACTATAAGGTTTATAAACCTGTCCATATATTGACTCATTTTATCTCCACAACAACCCTGGGAAGTAGGTGCTATTATTATCCCCACTTTATGGATGAAGAAACTGAGGCACAGAGAAGTTAAATGACTTAATCAGGGTTACTTAGCTGGTAAGTGTCCAAGGCTACATTTGAATGCAGGTCGTCCCGACTCCAGGTCCAGCACTGTCTCCACTGCACCACCCCTTGCTGCTATTACTACCATCACTTTACTTCTATTACATCCCCCCAGTTCTAAAGTTGTTCTGGCCATACTCAGATCTGATCATGTCACTCACCTACTCAAGAAACTCTAATGGCTCCCTATTGCCTCAGCATCCTCTTTTTGGCATTTAAATCCCTCAACAGTTTGGCTCTAGCATACCTTTCTGTGGCTTATTGTACATGATTCTGCATCCAGCACTTTATATTCCGGCCAGATGGCCTACTTGGTGCTCCTCATGCAAGTCGTTCTACCTCCTGTTGCTGTACTTTTTTGACAGGTTATCTTTCATGCCTGGAATACACTCCCTCCTAACCTCCGCCTCTTAGAATCCCTAGATTCCTCTAAGGCTCAAGACAAGGACCACCTTCTACACAAGCCATTTCCTGGTGCCCCAGTTGTTAGTGCCTGTAATTACTTTGTATTTCTTCTGTAGATAGCTTGTATTTCCAAATAAGTATAACGCATGTTGTGTTCTCCCAATAAAAATAAGCTATTTTCCTCTTTTATAAAGTAAGACCTGATGTTCTCTAGGGTCCTTTCCAGGTCTAAATCCAGGATCTTATGATCCTATGACTAACTCATTTCCCCTCTGTACCCCTGGTACTTAGCCAAGTGCCTGGCACATGGTAGGTACTTGATGAATGCATCACCTCCTGGAGAAGGACTCAAGGGAGCAGAAGAGGGTGTGAATTCAAGCTGCTCCCATAGCTCAGAAGAGCAGAGGAGAACCTAAAACTTCACCAGAAGGATCCTACAGAAGGTGGATGGAGGGATATAGAAGAATCAGGGCTGGAAGAAGACAACAGAGTGTCCACAGGATCTATATATTGACGCATGGCTAGGCAAAGAGACAGAGAAGTAACTCTTGGTGGTGAGAAGTGTCCAACAGAATTTGGGACCTGTTTCAGTGATAGCCATGACTGTGTTCCCTCTGACTTGTTGCCTATAGATATTTGCTGGTACCTAGACCCACCATCAAAGAGATTTCAATAACTTACATGCATAGTAAATAGAGAGGAGGATTTTGTTGTTCAGTCATTTCAGTTGTGTCTGACTCTTCATGACCCCATCTGGGGTTTTCTTGGCAAAGATACTGGAGTGGTTTGCCATTTCCTTCTCCAGCTCATTTTACAGATGAGGAAACTGAGCAAATAGGGTTAAGTGACTTGCCCAGGGTCATACAGCTAATAAGTGTCTGAGGCAAGATTTGAACTCAGGTCTTCCTGGAACTCTATCCATTGTACCACCTAGCTGCCCTAGAGGTGGATACTATGACATATTTATTACATTCAGAGAATCTTAGAGTTAAAAGAGACTTTAGACATTGTCTAGTCTGACACCTATCTAAGGTATTATTTACCTCTATAACATACCAGACAAGTGGTCAGCCAGCCTCCATTCAAAAACCTCCAGTAATGGAGAACTCATTTCCTACCCAGGTAACATTCCATTTTCAGAAATACGTAATTGTTAGTTTTTCCTTATGTTGAATTGAGATCTGTTCCCTTCTAAATTCTGCACAGGGACTCAAGTTCAATACCCTGCAACAAAAGACTAAGCCCAATTCTTCTCCATCATGGCCCCAAATATTTGAAGAGCATTATTATGTACACACTAATTCTTCTCTTCTTTAAGTTAATGACTCATTCCTTCGAACAGTTATCATTTGTTACGGTTTTGAGTCCCCTAACCATCATTCTTCGCTCCTTCTGAACATATTCTATTCTGCCAATGTCCCTCCTATGATATAGTACCTGGAAGTAAACACCATATTTTAGATGTGCAAAGTAGAGCAGGACGACTACCTGCTTGTTTAAACATTATTCTTCTATTAAGGCAGCTAGCTAGATGGTACAGTGGATAGAGCCCTGTACCTGGAGGCAGGAAGACCCAAGATCAAATCTGGTCTTAGGCCCTTACCAGTTGTGTGACCCTGGAAAATCACTTTATTTCTATCCACCTCAGCTTCCTCATCTGTAAAATGAGGATAATAAATGAGATAATATTTGTAAAGTACCATGTAAATCTTAACTCACTGTATAAATCCAGCCATTATTACTATTAATATTGCTCAAGAATGCGTAAGCTTTTTCAGTAATCACATTGTCAACCACACATTTTCAGGTTGTTTCTTTCTATAAGTCCATCTTAAATTCGAATACCTTGCTAATTTATTAGTTCAAGGCATCTGTGGCCTCCTTGATATGGGTGCTCCTTTCAAAAGTGAAGCTTAAAACCCATCTATGCCTTCTCATCTCATGCTACTCTCATCCACGTCTTCCAATAGGAGGTCTACCCAATGTGCTGGACACCTTCCTCAAAATCTTTTGGCATTCCATGGATAGTAGCATAGTACTCAGTTTATTCATCTGTTATCACTTTTGCTTTCGTAATGGGATTGGCCTACCTCCTTTTCCAATCATATATTTCTTGACTAATTTTTACACCACTTCCAAATTGTAGGCAGCCATTGTTCCTAAACAGTTCTTGGTCCACATAGGCTCAAATTCATATCCTGAGACTTCTCTTCAATAAATCACTCCTATAGCGCATTTTTAGCCCAACCAAATAACTCTGAAGATTACCAAGACTAGTCTTCGTAAGTGACTTTCCCTGCCAAAGGTATGAGGAACCTTCCATGACCTTAAGCATACACATGGGTCCAGTCTTACTAGCTATATGACTCTGGGCAAGTCAGTTAACCCTGTTTGCCTCAGTTTCTTCATCTGTAAAATGAGAAGAGGCTCAGTACTTCCTGAGGCAGCCTAGTACACTTCCAGACAGCTCAAATTGTTAAGAAATTTTTCTTGACATCAAGCCTACATTCACCGTATTGTAACTTTTACCCAGTGCTTCTAGTTCCATCCTTCTATAACAAAAAGAACAAGTCTAATTCCTCTTCCTCAAAACATCCCTTCAAATAGCAGAAAACAGTTATTTTCTCTTCTCCAGGCTAAATATGCCCCAACTGATCTTCTTAGGTCATGAACTCAAGGCCACTTTGCAATCCTGGGTGCTGTCCTCTGGATAATTTCCAGCTTTTCAGTGACCTTCTTAAACTGTGGTGGCCCAAAATGAATAAACTACTAACGAGGGCAGAGTATAACGGTACCTACCTACTCTTAGGTAGCATCCCATGTTCCAAAATTTTGCAGAGGAAGTTAGTTCAAATTTCTCAAAAATAAAATTCTAACAACATAAATCCAAAGCAATAAGAAAGGGAATTGTTTGAAGATCCCATATGGATATATAGTATAGTTATCAACTAACTTTGACTTTTAAAAGACACGTGCATAATATTGGAGGATTAATAGTTTTTAAATAGCACATTCCTGGAAGAAAAAACACCAAAAGTGCTAACTCGAAGAATGAGTTAAAGATGTCAATGAAAAAGCTAAGTCAACCAATCAACAAGCACTTATTATATGAGAGGGACTGTGTTAAATGCTGGGGATACAAAGAAAGGATTGCCAAGTACAACAAAAAGTGCATTTTTCCTAGATATATTTTGGGCAAGAGGAAGATGAAAGAAGGGATGAGAAGTTGATAATGGATGACAGAGAAAAAGCAGAAGTACTCAACATTTTTTGCTTCTATTTTCTCCAACAAGGAAAATGATTTTCTGACTTGGAAGAAAAAAAAAAGTAGTTAAAAGGAAGTTGAAATCCTAGGTAAGTGAGGAGGTGATAAGATAGCAGCTAGCTTACCTCAATGAGTTCTAATCACCAGAGGTGAATGAACTATATCTCAGGGTACTAAAGGAATTGCCATATGTGATTGTGGAGCATTCTTAATCTTATAGAAATTGTGAATAATGGGAGAGGTGCTACAAAGTTAGAGATAGGCAAATGTTGCCCTATTTTCAGAAAATGGAAAAGAATGAAATGTTCCAACTCTAGGCCAGCAAGCCTGACACTAATTCATGGCAAAATTCTAGGATATTATTAAGTGGATGGTTTGTAAGTGTTTAGAAATGGAAGCAGTGATCTCTAAGAGGAGATTGCATGACCTCAAGAAAAGGATATGACTAGGTTCATTTCCTTTTTTTTGTCAGGGATACTAGACTGGATGAGTAGAAGAAAACATAATCACAGCATACTTCAGTTTTAGCAAAACATTTGACTAAGTATCCTTATGGAGAAGAAAAAGAAATGTGAACTAGATATTAGGTGAATTCAAAACTAGTTGAATGACTGGACCCAAAGAAAAGCCAGTGTTAGGTTGATGTTAATATAGGAACATAAGATTTAAAGTCAGAAGAATCATCTACTCCAACTACCTCATATAATGAATTAAGAATCAGAGAGGTTAACTGACTTGCCCAAGGTCACATAAATAGCATGTAGCAGAGCTCAAATTCAAAAAAAGGTCCTCTGGCTCCAAATCCAGGAGGCAAGTCCCTGTTGGAGCATCCCAGGGCTTTGTCCTTGACCCTGGGCTATTACACTTCTTTTATCTCTGACTTGGAGGAAGGCATAGATGGAATATTGATAAAATTCATAGCTGAAATGAAGTCAGAAGGAATAGCTAACACTTTGGATGACAGAGGTAATATTCAAAAAATTTTTGATAGATAAAAACATTAGCCAAATCTAATAAGATGAATGTTAATAAAAATAAAAGTTCAATGCTTGAGTTCAAAACATCAACTGTCCAAGTACAGCATAGAGAAGGCATGATTAGACAGCAGTTTATGTGAAAAGAATCTGGGGTGGGACCACCAGGTGTCACAATGGATACAGCACCGGCCCTGAAGTCAGGAGGACCTGAGTTCAAATCCAGCCTCAGACCAAACACTTGACACTTACCAGCTGTGTGACCCTGGGCAAGTCACTTAATCCCAATGCCTTAAAAAAAAAGGATCTGGGGGTTTGAGTGAATTTTACAGTTAACAAATACCAACACTATGAAATGGTAGCCAAATGGCTAACATGACCTTGGGCTGCATTGACAGGCAGACATTCTAGAACAAGTGAGGTGAGAATCCTACTTCCAGGATCAAAAAGCCTCTGCAGTATTGTGTGTATTTTGGGGTATCATATTTTTAAAATGACATTGACAAATAATCTTTCCCACTTCAATCCATCCTTCACCTCCATCCTTTCCAATCTTAGAAGAAGATCAGTGAATGGAAAGTAGGAAATTGGACTTTTGCTGTAGAAGAGTCAAGAGATTTGGGAGACCTGAACGTGTATTTAGTCAGATAGAGAAGAACCAGAGAGGGATTAAAGATGTATAAGAGAAAGGATAGAGATGATTGGAGTAAGATTGTACTAGAAAAAGCCCTCACTATCTCTTGCCTAGATTGTTGCAACAATCTCTTTATTGACCTCCCACTCCCTTCTCTAATCATTCCTTCTTATCAATAACACAATAATCTTACTCAGTAACTGTCAATGACTCTCTTTTCTCCTTATGTTAGAAAACAAACTCCACAGCTTGGTATTTGAAAGCCTTTCAAAATCAGGCTCCAAATAGCTTTTCCAGCTCATTGCATATTGTCTACCTTCAAACCCTCACCAAACTGGCCAACTTGTTCTTCAAACTTGGCCTACCATCTTTCCTGCCTCATTGACTTTGCACAAGGTGCCCCCAATGTATGGCTCATAGTTCTTTCCTCATCTCTGCTCGGAATCCCTGGCTTCCTTCAAGAGTCAGTTGGATTCACCTTTGACAGTAAGCTTTCCCTGGTTCCCCTTACCTGTTTCCTGTGCTCATGTGTTTACTTTTCTGTGTATATATTGTATTGGTCTCGTAGACTAATAAGTTCATTGAGGATATAGACTGTTTTTTTGTTTTGTTTTGTTTTAATATCCCAAGTACTTGTCATAGAGTCTTGCATATATTATATATAGTAGGACTTTAATAAATACGTGTTGAGTTGGATATTACAAAAGGTTTTATATCAGTTTAAGGGACTTATGTTGAGCTTTCAAGAATGGGCAGTATTGAGACAGGGGGAGAGGAAAAGATCACAACCACACAAAGGAACTGAGGCAAAGGTACAGAGGCTGGAATGAGTATGGTCTGTAGGGAAGAATGAGAGGAGATGGGTC
The DNA here is from genome assembly GCF_900497805.2 of Vombatus ursinus. Classification (NCBI taxonomy): domain Eukaryota; kingdom Metazoa; phylum Chordata; class Mammalia; order Diprotodontia; family Vombatidae; genus Vombatus; species Vombatus ursinus. The sequence continues at coordinate 16,155,713 of NW_020954591.1, read as the reverse complement.
TGTCTGGAGGCACGCATGAATGAATAAGCAAAATAAACAGAAAATTCCCTTTGGAGATTTAATGCAACATTTGTAACCAATATCTCCAACAGTCTGGTCCTCTCTTCGATCTCATCAGTTAGAGCAAAGTCAATAAAGAAAGGTTGTTTGTTAATGAGCCTAATGGGAATGGCTTGGTCTTTTGTAGTTCAGGCTCTTCTGACCCAGGTCACTTTTGGTGGGAAAGAGGGACTGAAGTCAATGAGGGCAGGGAGAATAGAGAGATGTAGAAAAGGGAGGAGGCTTTAAATGTCTTTAAATTTGAGCATTTTGTTTCCTTCTATTTCCTTCCTTTTAAAATTGTACTCTGCCAAGAAGAGTCAAGAAAATAATATACACGATGACTATAACAATGTAAATAGAAAGAACAACCATACCCACAAATGCTACAAAATTCTGAAGAATAAGCAAGGCTCAAAAGAAGAGATATGATGGGAAACCACCAATCCATTCCCTTGGTGGAGGGGTCAGCCCATAGATGTTGCTCATTACAGTGGTTTCAGTTTGCTGATTTTTTTCTTCCTTTTCATTTCTGTCTTTAAAAATCACTATTTGTTAAAGGGGATGGCTCTCTGGGAGGGAGAAGAGGTGACTGGGGAAAACTATGATGATGTAAAAAAAAATACATCCATCAAAACTTATTTTTAAAAAAAGAAATTACACTTCACTTCATCTTTTGTCATGTTTCTTCCTGGAAATGTTTTTTCAACTAAAAAGAACATACTGTTTCCCATCTAAAGGCCCAAACTAAGCAATCAATGAACAAGTAATTATTAAACACTTACTACGTGGCAGGCACAAAGAAAAACAAAAGATAGTCCCTGCCTTCAAGGAGTTTACAGTAGAAATTACAGAGATTATAATTACAGATTCTGGCAGGTTAGAAGGATGCATTTCCCAATAATTAGAGCTGCCCCAAAGTAGAATGGACTGCTTTGGAACATAGTAACTTTCCCATCCCTGAAGTGCTGTTCCTGTGCACCGTGAGGTAGCCTCAATGACCTCTTTGCCCCTTTACAACTCTGAAGGTTTGTGATTCTGCAGATTTCCTGATCCTTCCTGTGAGTAATGACCTTCCTTTCTCAGACTTCCCAAAGTACTATGTTTTGTACTTGACATATTTATTATGTAATATTGCCTACGATAGTGATATATTTGTTTCTTATCTCCTTACTACACCATCAGCTCCTTGAGAGGTGGGACTAAGCCTTTTCTAAGTTTTTTTCTCTTCCCCAGCACATAACCAATGCACGTAACCATGTGTTTACTTGTATTGAATGCTCAGATTTCCTTCTCTTTGAACTGTTCTCAGGCCTTAATGATTCACCAGAAGACATTTGATCCCTTTCTTGCTAGATAAATCTATGATGTCTTTCTCCTCAGGACCCCAGAGAAGCAATGATATGCTAAAGAGAGGTGCTTATACAACCTTCATTGATAAGAGTAATACATATGTTCTGAGGGGTCCCTAAAATAGACAAAAGTTGTACTGAAGGGAAACCTTTCCCCCTGAAAGATGAAGGGCAGGGAAGGGAGATTGGAAAGATTCCCCATTGTAGGTGGAAATGAATGTTCATTTGCTAGTAGGACTCTGAAGGGAAGGAAGGAATCATCTTTTTGTTACAAATACCTGAAAGTCTTTCAGTTCATCAAATGTCCATTTTTTTTTCCATTTAGGATTAAGACTCAACTTTTCAGGATAAATTATTCTTGGATGCAACCCCAGCTCTTTTGCTCTTTGAAATATAGTGTTCCAAGACCTATAGTCTTTTAGTATAGAAGCTGCTAGGTTTTATGAAATCCTGACTGCATTTCCACAGTATTTAAATTGTTTTTTTTTCTTGTTGCTTGCAATATTTTCTCCTTGATTTGGGAGTTTTGAAACTTGGCTATGACATTTCTGTAAGATTTCCTCTTGGGATTTCTTTCAGGTGGTAAACAGTAGATTTTTTTTTCTATGTCTACTTTACCTTCTTTTCCAGAACTTCAGGGCAATTTTCCTTAATAATTTCTTATAATATTGCATCCAGATTCTTTTTTCAATCATAACTTTCAGGTAGTCTGACAATTCTTATGTTGTCTCTCCTTGACTTATTCTCCAAATCAGTTGTTTTTCCAATGAGAAGAGAAGGATGAACTAAGACTGAGAAGGCTGCTGTCTAGACTGGTGAATGAGTAAACTAGCTCACGAGATCTAGCCAGCCCAGGTTACTGGACGAGATAAGCTTCACATCCTATCCACCTGGTTATCTTGCTCAGTTGCTTCCACTTCTTGTTTTGGGGTATATCAATTGATAGACCCTACTGATCAATTCATCATCCCTATAACTCACCATACATTCCCTTTCCCAGACACCACTTACTGCCACGTAGACTCCCATATATATGTTGTTCTCCTATTAGATTGTAACCTCCTTGACAGAAGCGGCTGTCTTACTTTTGAATTTGTATCTTTAGCACTTAGCACAGTGCTTGGCACAAAGCTAATAATTTGAAATGTTCTTTCATTTTTTCATTCATTATGACCTAAGAGGTTAAATTCCCTGATAAAACTCTTAAGCAAAATATGCTCATTTGCAATTGTAATCGTCTTGAAATAGATTATTAATTCAGCATAGCCTTCTTCCCCATGTCATTAGTCACATTGCCTGAGTTGGAAGAACTGCCAAACAAAATCATTCTTTTGATTTCTTCTCTGGGCCCTGGGACTTGGCTGCATTGATTTCACATGGTGGTTCAAATTTTAAACCATCATCAGCTTTTATGGAATACCTACCATAGCATTTTGATGTTGAAGTATGCACTTTTTTCAGTAACACACAGCAAGATGTTTGAATATCCTGCCAAAGGCTGCTGGTGTTAATTGATGGGTTCAGCTGCCTATTACAGGCAATTGCAACCATCTGTTCCAAATGGTCATATTACTGGGAAACAAAAACCCAATTAAAAGGTAAAGCTTCTATAAGCTTGGCTGAGGCTCACAGATTTGTGGGTGGGGAAGTTGTTCATGTGGATGATTTACAAATAGGGACAGTTTTAGATATTTTAAAAAATGAAACTTTTTCCTTTGAAGATGAAACCATTGGCTTAGTTCCTTTGAGAGAGAGAATTGAACGAGGCGATAGAAGGCAACTGGGGCCTCATCCAGTTTGATGACATTGAACAATTTCATTAAGGTCAACAAACATTTACTAAGCACCTACTCTGTGCTTTATAATGCATAGTGCTAGGCATTGTAGGAAATTCAATGATAAAAAACAACACAGTTCCTACTCTTGAGGAGCTTATAAACCAATAGGAAGAGGGGGCTGCCCAACATCAAAACTTGATTTGGTAAAGCATGCACAAATAAATATGATAAATATGTTCAAGATTGCAGAAGAAAATTGAGAAGAGGACAGACACGCAGTGTTTGTACTACTATTGTTAAGTTAGATATATATATATATATATATATATATATATATATATATATATATATAAAAGAAAAATAACTGATACATGATGGAGATGGTTTCATATCCAATCTTCTTGTTCTATTCTTCTTCGTGTATATGAATGTTCATGTTTGTTCGTGTTTGTCAAGTTCATATAAAAAAAGAAAATTTGGGGGAAATGAGTATCATATAAGGTAGAATGTGCTTAGAGCAAAAGAAAGCTCTAGTATAGGGATGAGGATTATTGAACAAAGCTGCTGTGTGTTATTCAAGTAATTTTTTATAATCTTAACATATGCATGAGAGATACCTTGTGGGAAAAGAGCTTTTAAGTCTGAATTTTGCTCTATCAGATAAAATTCTTTACAGTCAATACACAATAAGCACTTTGAGATCTGCCCTTTTCAATCAGTTGTGTAAAGACATGGCCTTTTTTTTAAATGAAAGTCTTCCTTTTCATATTAGGATGCATTTGTAAATAATTTTCATAATAATTTGGTAGACATGAGAAAATAGACCTATACAAGCCTAAAGACTTCTCAGAATAAAGTTTGCAAAAAAAATTTATAATAGAAGGAAATGCTAAATTTCAGGTAGAAGTTAGTGAAATAAATAAAATTATATTTTTCCCATCTCAGTCTGTGACCCCTTGAAATCTATAGTTTAAGAACACCCAGTTATATACAATAGACTTAAAAAAATTCAAATGCAGAATTATATTTATCTCTACTAAAGTTTATCCTATTTGTTCTGGCTAACCAGGTGGTGTAGGGGACAGAATACTGGGTCTGGAATCAGGAAGACCTGAATTCAAATCTAGCCTCTGATACTTAATAACTGCACAATCCTGCTCAAGTCAGTTTGTGTTTTAATATATTAATACCTCCCTCCCTTTCCTAAAATCCTTTTGGTATAAAAGATCTGAACAGGATGTATTTTTTAAAATAAAGAAAATATTTGTAAAATTCAAAGAAAAGTTCTGGGTAAGTGATAGGAGATAGATGAGAAGAAAAAATGAACAAATCAAATAATTGATTAAGGATAGTAATTATTAACTTTTAATTGCAAAATCATCTAACAATCTGTAGGCATGGAAAAATACAGTGGTGTGTAAATTAACAAAAAGCAAAAGAAAAGTATGATGTGTACAGAAAACCTTGTAGCTACTCACCTCCTTAAAAAAAAAAACTTTTGATGCATAATTTGTTCTTTTTCTGCAATCATTAATTTTACATGAATGGTATTGCATTCACGAGATTTTGACAGATATTCTTTAATTCTCCATCATGATCTAATATGACCCTGGATATTAAGCACTTTTGACTAACAGTGCATTCTTCCAAGTCTAGCCTTTATTATAAACCAGAGGGTCTCAATGGGCAGGTGAGTTCAGATCACTGAATATTTTTCTTCATTTCTTAACCTTTCAAGATGTGTGGCAAGATTGTATTTCAATATTCCATCTCCATATGGGAATTTCTTTAATTCCAGAATAATTCTCCTTCTCAGTACATCAATTATATTTCTCAGAGCTCATCATTACTTCAATGGCAGCAAGATTTCCAGGGTCACTGAGAAAAAATATCCCCAAAATATCTTTTGAGTAGATGTTTTTACAGTTTTATAAAGACGCCTGGGTGTCAAAGGCTCACTTGGACTTCTGACAATGGTTTTGATATAGCCTTAAGTGAAAAGGTAGTTTTGTCAGTAAAAATAACCCTTTTTAAATCTTCAGTGTCCCAGATTGTGTATTGTCTTGTCCGTGACAAAAGCTTTTTTTTTTTGAGTAATTGTTAGCCATTTTTTTTTTTTACTGGTCTCCTTATTTTTCTTCCAACCTCAAGAAGCCCACTGTCAAGGAATCAGTAACAACCCTTACAGCTGTCAAGTTCCTCTGAATGTCTTTACTTGTTTTCTGAGGATTAATTAGGCTCTCTTACAGCAACAATTTGGCAGTTCTTGATGTTGGTTTTTGTTTTTTTACCACATTTTTTTTGTGTGCTTTGGTGTGGCTGATCCTATCAGATGGTGGTCTTGAGCAATCCTGTAAACTCTTGATTTCTCCCTACCAACGGCCACTGTGGTATCTCTAACAATTATTGAAGTGCACTCTTTCACACGTTTTCTTGAAGAAATGTTCATTCTTTAAAACCACATAATTAAAAATCTCATGAAAGAGATCATTGAAACCTGTGTATAACACAAAATCTAGCACTCAGTTAACAGACAACTAACTAAAGGTGTGGAAATCAGCTCAATCTGGTTTCCTCTAATCAGTATCTGATGCTCTGGGTTAGCCGAGTGTTAGTAGAATCATGACTACGGCTGTCACAAAAATGATATCATATCCATATTACTGCTTTAGTGCTGCAAGAACTCTTGAAGATCATCTAGTCCAATCCGTTATTTTAACAATAAAGAAAAGGGAAGGGAATAAGCGTTATATAGCCTCTATTATGACTTTTGTCTTGCTGCCAGGCACTGTGCTAAATGCTTTTTATCAGTATCATCTCATACCTTTAAACTACACTAAGACTTTTAGGTCACCCTGTATGTTTATGTTGTCTCTATTAGAATGTAAGCTCCTTGAGGGGAGGGACTATCACTTTTGTGTTTGTATCCCTATCATCTGGCACAGTGTCTAGCACATAATGGTCAAGTAATGAATGCTTATCGACTATATTGTTTTTGTTCAGTCACGTTTAACTCTTCGTGACCCTGCAGCACACCAATGCTGTCCATGAGCTTTTCTTAGCAAAGACGCTGGACTGGTTGGCGGTTTGCTTCTCCAGTGGATTAAGGCAAACAGAATGGGTCATCATCAGACTTTGTCTTGCCACTGGACTCTGATGACTCTGGAAGAGAGAGTGAGGCTGATGACTTTGCAGAGTTCCTCCTCATTTAAATCCAATTCATGCCCAAGTCAAGACATCACCCTCTATATCACTGGTCCTCCTCAAGAACAAAAGACAAACAACAACAAGGCCCACCGAAGTTGTGACTTGCCCAAGGTCACATAGTTAAGTAAGCAGCAGAGGTGGGATTCAAACCCAGGTCCTTTGACTCCAAGCCCAGCATTCTTTCTTCCTCAAGTAGCTCTGATTCTGCCATTCACTAGTGAAGTGACTTTGCATTAGTGGTTTCACCTCTTGGAGGTACAATCTCCTTATCTATAAAATGAAAGGGCTGGAATACAGAATCTCTAAAGTCATCTAGTCCAGTAGACAATGTGGGAATTTGTTTTGCTTATTTGTTATGCATATTCGTCACCAGGGTTTTGTTTTTGTTCTTTTCAGTGAGCGGTGGGAGAAAACAAATCTTAGTAGTTTAAAAAAATTACTTAAAAAAATCTAGTCCAGGAAGAAGGTTTATATTTAGATCTTCTTACTCTAAAAATCCATGATTTTATGATTTTAGTTTATGTGACTTATTGAGCAAATATGCAATTACACATTTGGACAAAGTGTTGCAGAGTGAAATAAGCAGAATCAAGAAACAAAAGACATGATGACAAACAATGTTTATGGAAAGAAAAAACAAACAAAGCTGAATTTTGTGTAATTTTAAAGATCAATCTTGGCTCTAGAAGAGAGATAAGGAACTGCATCTCCCTCTTTTCCCTAGAGAGGTGGGGAACTATGGATATGGAATGTCGTATATGCTGTCAGACACAGTTGCTGTGTTTGTTGGTTTTATTTAATGGGTTTCATTTCTTTGTTGCAGGGGAAAGATTGCAGGGCGTGAGATCTGGAAATTACTGTGATACAAAGACAAAAGGAATCAATACTATTTTTTAAAATTATGTTTAGATGTGACATCTACCTTGATGAAATCATTTGGAGCTCAGTGATGCCCTGTCCTTCCAACATGAAAGGAAGGTTCTCACTAAAAGGAATCAAACTTTTTCCTATGCCCTGAAAGAACGCTAGCACACTTGGCTTTTGTCCATCCACAAGGGAAAGGGGCTGCCAATGATAATCATCTGCCACAGAATTGTCTGCCTCTTGTTCCCCAGCACTCAGATCCAGCATCTGTCAGCAGGAGGGCCCTGGCAGTAATTAGCTGGCATAAGGGCAAGAGGTGATTTCGACAGGGAGCCGAAGGCATTCCACGAGAGCGGCAAATCTGTTTATTTTTTAAAGTCCAAACTACTTTGAACGAGTGGCCTGGGACTACTGAGGTACACTGTGAAAGAAAGGCCTAATGTTCAATGCAGCAAGAGATGAGGCTCAGTTCCAACATCTGTCCCTGATCTCTTGTTCACATTTCTCAATTTTCCTTCTTCTATCAAGTTGTTAACACTGTACAGGGGCTGTGGCAAGGGCCTATGCAGGACAACAGCCAAGAAACCTGCCACTGAGATGCGTTATGCTAGCCTTGTGGGAATGTGGGAGCAGTATCCAGTGAGCAATTTAAAGAACAAGTACCATATATTTGTTCCATTGGTAGTTTCAAGCTGACTCCTACTGTAGAGCCATGCTGCCATTTTGGTTACCTTTTGAAAGACAGTTCAGAGCCAGGCTAGCCTAAGATTTGGGAAGGGCACAGCTGCTTTGTTACAAATCCCAGGAGACCTGTCTGACTTGAGCATGTTTCTGATTCTCTTCCAGAATGCCAGTCTCAAGGAAAGCATCCCAGAGTGCTGTGTGTGTCTTTCCTCTTTGTCCTGGGCATCTTGTGCACTATGGCTGTACTTGGCACCCATTGCCTGGGAGTCTGACTTTGTATAGGGATGTCTATGATGATAAGACCCTCTTGTGATAGACTAGGGCTGTATCTCTAACACGACACCTGTCTCTACCCTATACATATTAGGGGGTGATTCAAGAGCCCCAGAAATAACAATATTACTGGTGCTATAGATTCCTTTCCTTCCTCACTGACTTTGCTAGCAGGCCTGGCATATATCATGCATCAACCCAGGGAGCAGCTGCATGAGCGATAGGAGGTCACTGCTAGGATGCTCTCAATATCAGGATCAGCCCATTCATGGCACTTAGCTGTCCCTCAGGGTCTGCAGGTGACTGTAGTACTCTTCTCCCAACTCCCAAATGTGATACTGCATCACCATCCATCTTCAAAGGACATCAGGAGCTGACTGGCCTTTCTGGACTCATTTTGCAATTAACTTTCACAGCATAGCCATATATGCCATTGAGACAGAAAAAGAGCAGGTGGCCTATCTGATAGAAAGATTAGTATGGTCAATTCTTTATTCAGTGGTTCTCCCATTAGAAGATTATAAGCACTTTAGAGATGAATTCTTGGCAATTTGAGGGTGACCTTATTGAAAGTGGAATGCCACAGCAGCCACGTTAGGCTTACAAAAAGGGATCATTAGGTGCCTACCACCATAAGTTTTGTTGGTTATGAATTGCCACGCCCAGCGTAGGGCTCTGTTGTATTCTGTGGGGAGAATGTGCCATATCTAGGCCAGCCCAGACACTAGAACAATCTTCAGAGAATCTTCATACCATGTCACTGTGAATGGACCAACCTCCTTTGTCTTTTCACCTCTTACTTTGGAAACTAATCAAGTCAATATCACTAGCCAGCAAAAATGGTAGAGTAGATGGAAGCCATACATCCCAGCTCTCTCCCAGAACTAACTATTCCAACAAAAATCAGACTTCATAGTGAGCAGGAAATTCAAGGAGAAACTACCGGGGGTCATTTTTTTCAGCTGCTGTCACCATAGGATGACTGCTTAAGGCCTGCAGCCAGGATGAAGGAATCCATTGCAGAGAGCCTTGCAGACTGGAGCTGTGTACCAAGGCAAGGGGTGATCACAGATGCAGCACAGAGAAAGAAGAGATCTGAAAGCTGTGTCACTCTCACCCCAGAGCAGGGTCATGTATGCATTGTAAATTGAGGCCAGGACATATGGAGCCTGAGGTTCAAATCTGCAGAGATCAAGAACAGAAACAGATGGGCAGTTGTGTCACTCTGACCCTAAAGTGTGGCTGTGGATCCATGGTGGTTAGAAGATAGGGCCCAAGGCTGCATACCAGGCAGCGAGCAGGAATAGGAGTGAGTCTGTAGCTATGTTGTGTTAATCCCAGGACAGGATCTCAGGATTCAACCCATAGATCTAGGTTGGGGCCTGCAGCAACTAAAGTCTATTGTTCTGTCACTGAATTTGTAGAGCCATCCAGCTAGCTGACATAGCCGGGAGGTGGCAAGTTTCTACTGGAGCTCCAATCAAAAGCAAGCCCACAATTGTGTCACCCAAACCCAAATCAGGGTAAGGATCCTGCAAAGTTTAGACCAGAAGGGCAGCAATCAAGCTTCACCCTATCGCAGACCACTTAGGACACGCAGCAACCTGACCTGAGGTGCCCTGTAAGATCCTTGAAGAGCAGAGTATTCAATACCCTAAAAAGTCAGTAGCAGGATACCAGAAAATACAAAACAGGACTAAAGTCCTCAACATTCTCTCCATAGGTACACAGAACCTACTCCTAACACAAAGTCCCAATTCAGGAAATAAGGATGGAAAAATGAATAAACAAAAACAATAAAAAAGACACTTAAAATAATGAGCTATTATGGAGCCAAGGATGACTAAGACACAAACTAAAAAGAGAATAACACCCTATCTACAAGTAAAACCTAAAACAAACACAAAAACAAACAAAAACACCCAGCATGATTACAAAGTCAACTGGAATTCTTGAAAAAAAATGAAGCAAGAATTGAAAAAATTATGAAACGATAATTCTATAGGTAAATCCAAGAAAAAATTAAAGTCCTAGAGAAAAGACTTAAAAGAATTAACAGTTTAGTAGAAGAAGATCAAATCATTACCTAAGCAAAAAATTCACTGAAAATTATTAAAAACATTAAAAAATTAACATTAAAAACAAAATTAAAAGACGAAAAAATAGAAGAAAATAGGAGATACCTCGTATCAAAAACATCTGTCCTAGAGAAATACGTAAAGGAGGAAAAAAAAAGCTAAGAATCATTGAACTAACTGAAACTCATGATCAAGAAAGTATCTGGATACCTTTTGCAAGAAATTATGAATGGAAACTGCCCAGATCTATTAGATCCAGAAGGAAAAGTGAAAAATAAAATGAATTCACAGGTCACTTTCTAAAAGAAACTCTAAAGTGAAAAATCTCAGGTATATCATAGTCAAAATTCGGAGGGTCCGCCATCACAGAAAAAAAAATAGTATAAGCATCCAGAAAGAGGGAGGTCAAATACTAAGGAATTATATTAGGATTATGCAAGACCTGGTAGCTTTTCCTAAAAGCTAAGGTGATCCTGGAATGCAATATTCCAAATGGCAAAAGATATAAACTTACAACCGAGAATAACTAACTCAGAAAAATGGAGTATAATCCTATAAGGGGAAATGGGTTGCTAAAGAAAAAGATGACTTCTAAGCATTCCTGATGTAAAGAATAGAAACTTTTAAGCATAAAAGAATCAAGAGAAATACAAAAAGGTAAATATATTTGAACAATTCAAAGAGAGTATGAAAGGATGAAGTCTTTACATTTTAATAGGGGAAGAAGAAAGAAAAAAAAAGCAAAGAACACTAAAGACCAATATACCAAATGAATATCAACCTAAAAATTTTAAACAAAATATTATCAGAGGCTACAGCAACATGTCAGTAAGATAATATACCATGACCAGGTAGGATTTATAGTAGGAATTCAGGTTTGCTAGGAAAACTATAAACATAATTCATTATATTAATAAAATTTTAAAAATTATATTATTACGTCAACAGATGCAGAAACAATATTTGACAAAATTCAACACACTTTTCTGTTTAAAAAGAAAACCACTAGCAAGCATGGGAATAAATTAACGTTTTCTTAATTCAGTAAGTAGTATTTATCTAAAACCAACAGCAACCATTATATGTAATAGGGATAAATATAGGCCTTTTCAAAAGATCAGACACACATTATCACTACTGTTATTTGATATCACGGTGGATATACAAGCTACAGCAAAAAAGACAAGAAAAGAAATTAAACGAATTCTTTATAAGCATAGAGAAAATAAAATGATCACTTTTGTAGATGACATATCACAGTTTACTCAGAGAACCCTAGAGATTCTACTAAAAAGTAATTAAAATGACTGATAACTTCAGCAAAGTGGCAGGATATAAAATAAATTCATATAAATCACCAACATCTCTATATATTACCATCAAAACCAAATAGGAAGAACTAGAAAAAGAAATTCCATTCAAAATAGATACAGGATATAGAAAATAATTGGGAGTCTACCTACATTGTTAGGCACATAGGAACTATATGAGTACAACTACAAAATATTTTACAAAAAAAGCACAGACCAAAATAAATGGAGAAGTATTAATTATTCATAAGTAGACTGAGCCAGTATAGTAAAAATGAGAACATTTTACACAGCAACAGTAATATTGTATGATGAACAACTGTGGATGACTTAGCTATTCTCAACAATACAATGATCCAAGACAATTCCAAAGGACTCATGATGGCAAATGCTGTCCACATCCAGAGAAAGAACTGATGTCTTCTGAATGCCAACCGAACCATACTATTTTCACTTTCTTCCTTCCTTCCTTCCTTTCTTTTTCTTTGTTGTATTTTCCTTTTTTCATTTTTAAGTATCTCCCACTACTGGGTCACAGAAGTAGGATGCTATTTTCACTCTGGTCAGAACAAGAGGGAGACTGAATCAGGACAGCATTTCTGCTGAGCTGTTTATAGCACAGTTGGAGGAGTGTGGAGGTACATCCAGCAGAGGATTTAGAAGAAGGATAAACATTTCTTCACTACCAACCAATCAGAAAGCATTGATTAAATACCTACTATATGCCAAGCACTGTGCTAGGTACTAGGGATGCAAAGATGAACATGAAATCAACCCTGCCCTCAGGGAGCTCACACTAGTAGCTTGAAGTTGGAGGCTGTTGTGGAGCCTTTCCTGTTTTTATCCTAATGGGAAAAGAGAAAAAGAGTTGGGCCATTCAGAAGATTTTCTTTTCCCACCTGTTCCTATGCTCCAGTCATAAAGAATCACATACCCTGAAGATGATGCCATCATCTACTGTCAGTGACCCCCTACCATTCTTACAAGTGAAGAGCAGGGGATGATTGCCTTGAGAAGAAAAGAAGTTGAGAGATCTGAATCAGTATCAGGGAGGAAAATAAAGGGAAGGGGATAGGCTTGTCATCCTATCCTGGGGCTAGGAACTCCTAGGTAGTCGCTACATTTTCTATAATAACAATATCTCATGTTTATGAAGCACTTTAAGATGAACAAAATTCTTTCTTCAATAATCCTGGGAAATAGATAATTCTTGCCCAATTACCCCATTTTGTATATGACAAAACAGAGTCCCAGAAAGGTTGCCACTTGTCCAGAGTCACATGGAATAGTATCAGAGCTTGAACTCTATCCAACTGCAGGCTTTCTAATGCCAAGTCCTACACTTCCTATTTCAAAAAGAGGATGTGGGTATTCAACGCCCAATGTTTATAAAATGCATTGTCTTTCTTATGGATGAAGAAGATATAAAAGCAAAACATAACAATTGTTTGGGGCTCCCCAGTTTTCTAGCAATAAGAAAGATCTATGTGTCTTCAAAAACTCCCACATAAAAGAATTATCTAATTGCCAAAAGACCAGGCTTAGCTTGAAACAGGTGTATTTGTCTAATATCAAATGCATTTGTGTTTGATCTATCCTTGGCTGCCTTCACTAAGCCAGCTGCCATTCGCTCTATCCATGGGAATTGCACCAGTCATCGCTGTGTGCAGACTTCTGAAAGATGTTTTCAATATGCATGTAAAGTTTATTTTCAATAATAAGAAATTAGCCACACACTGTACCATGTGTCATGCACATTTATATTTCCAAAAAAATGTAAAGGGGAGAGAGAGAGAGAGAGAGAGAGAGAGAATGGATATAGTCCACCACTCCCATACTCCAAGCTCCAGGGAGAACAGATCATCAGCGTAATCCAAGAACACTGTTGTAACCTTTGTTTTCCAGTTTAGTTTAACAAAATGTGATTAGACACATTTATTCTACAGTCCCTAACCAGACTGACAAGACTCTGATGGATGAGAATGGCCCCAAGCCTGATCCTCTTTTTATTCATTGTCTGTGAGTTTCCACATAAGCTGTCTTTCAAACCCTGATCTGATGTTGGTCTATGTGCATTTTGTACTTGACCATTTGGACAAGTTAATGAATGTTGTTGCAAACTGACATAGCATCATGGAACAGAAAAATATATCTTGAATTGGACTCTTAGGTTTCTATTTGATTCTTCTGTGCCTATATGGCTGTGTTTTTTTGGGGGGGTTTGTTTTTATATAGCCATTCTATTATTTTTTTGAAAGACCCTGCTTTAAGAACCTGGTAGCCCTCTGCCCAATTCCTGAAGAAACTGACACGTATTTTATTTACTAGCAAACACTAGACAAAAATCTTGCTTCTTCAGATCATTTGGTGTGTCAGTTGATATAATAATCACTGTGCAGGACTGGAAGATGGTACATTCAGGGGAAGGGGTTACCACAATGACAATATGAAATATCTAACTTTTATGTGTTCCCTACACCCCTGATTTGAGACCTTTGGTGCCTCAACCTACAGACTATCATTTGTTACAGTTAAGGAATCAAAGACAGTTGAGAAGGGGGAAAGAAAATCTTTTGATTAAGCTTGCTGAGTCCATGTTCCTACTGGGATGGAATTGTGCCACATAATACATTGTTTGATTATCACCAACAGCTCAATCTTCTAAAAAAAAGTCATGTAGCAAACAGTCTATCCAGCAGGAATTACCTTCTGATGTCTAGTTTAGCTATCTTTAAATGGCTTAATGTCACAAGGCATGGAGATCCCATTGTTTCTAAGGTCTGGAACTCTGAAAATGAAATAAGAATGAAAGAGTAGCTCCCAAGAGAGCAATGAATTCATGGAGAGCTTGCCATGTCCAGCATCCCAGCCCAAACCCACGTGGGCACCATTTGTGTTGCTCAAAAAAAAAAGTACATTGTTATGTATCCACTTTCCATTTATACCTAGAATTTTCTCACTAAGCTTTATAAACTTGTATGGCATATTTGCCACTGAGTCACACGCCTTCATAGCACATTGATAACAATGAACTCATGTTTAGCACTTGTTTATTACAAGTACACCTACTTTACGTATGAAACATGTTCCAGAAAAGTTGAATATAAATGGAATTTTTGTCAGTTTAATCCTATTTGAAATGGAGGGATGTACCCGAGACAGTGTGGTCCAATAGGGAGGGCTCTGGACTAGGAGTCAAAAACTCTGGATTCAGACTAGAACAGGTCATTGCATCAGTTTCTTCATCAGCAAAATGATTAGATTATTATCAGTTCTGTGATTCTATTTAAAAGAATCCCACAGTAGAACATTCTTATAGAGTGAAGGAACAGCTTTGAATTACTATCTGCATATTTGCTTATTTTGTGAGCATGGATTTTCCTTTTACGTTGGGTTTTCTTACAGCAGACATGCCTATGCTTCGTCACGTGCCCATCCCAACTGGGCCCTCACTGCAGCAAGACAACGTCCTAATTGATTCATTATCTGATTCACCACAACAGCTTTTCCAAATGTTTTCATCCCTCCTCCAACCTCCCATGGCATCCTCTCCCCTCTTTCATCTGAGGACCATGCCTCATGCTTCACTGAAAAAACTGAGACTGATTACTGAGAGTTCCCTCCTTTCCCTTCTTCTCATGACATCATTCAGAATAGAACTAACCCCTCTATCTCCTCCTTCATTCCTGTCTCTTACAAAGAAGTGCCTTTTCTCTTTTCAAGACAAACCTCTCTACATACTTCCTTGATCTCACCCCTTCCCATCTTCTCCAGCAGACTGTCCTCACTCTCTTTTTCACTCTTCCTCTTATCTTCAATCTCTCCCCATCTACTGGCTCTTTCCCTGCTGCCTACAAACATGTCCATGTCTACCCCATCATTAAAAACCCAACCATCCCTGCTAACCATCAACATTATCCTCTCCTCCTCAGCTAGAACACTTGAAGAAGCTTCCACTGGCTTTCATCTGCTAATTCTCCTCCCCTCCTTTGCTACATTGGTTTATTTACAGTTCCTCCAACAGGCTACTGCATTGCTCCTCTCCATACTGTCATACTGGTTGTCCTCTAGGCCTGGAATACTTTTTCCTTCCCCCTCCAGCTCTTGGCTTCCTAAAGGCCCCAGCTTAAATGTTACCTTCTGCAGGAGGCCTTTCCCAATCCCTCTTGCTGATAATGCCTTCTCTTAGGAGAAACTTTTCATCTACTCTGTCTATATCTTGTGTTTATGTAGTTATTTACACATTGTCCCCCATATTAGAAGGTGAGCTCCTTAAGGGCAGGGATAGTATTTTTTGCCTAAAGCATAAGGCCTGGCACATAGTAAGGGCTTAATAAATGGTTGTCAACTAATTGACTAACTGATTTCATCCCTGTTGGCACTCTCTCTCCTAGTGCACATCATGGACACATCAGTACCTTCTGCAATGATTCTAGTCTGTATCTTCCTGTAGATGCTACAGAAACATATCCCCCAATGCACTGGAGGCCTTCCTCTATTTCTCTTCATTTTCAAGGATGCCAGGGCAACACCTTAGCTGTCCCCATCTATTATACTTCATTCTTATTATATAACTGGCCCACCTTTTTTTTGGTCATGTGTGTAGCTCCTAGCATACCATTGCTTTTTTTCCAGAAAAAAAGATATCCCAAGTTCAAGATACTCTGCATTATAATCCATGGCCACCCACTGCTCATGAGGAAGTAAGGCAGGAAGGAAGGAAGGGAGGAAAGAAGGAGAAAAGGAAGGGAGGAAAGAACGAGGAAAGGGAGGAAGGGAAGAAGGAAAGATGGAAGGGAGGGAGGAAAGGAAAGGGGGAAGGAAAGAAGAATGAAAGGGAGGGAGGGAAGAAGGAAGGAGGAAAGAAGGAAGAAAGGGAGGGAAGAAGAAGAAAGGGAGGGAGGAAGGAAATAAACATTTATTAAATGCAACTACGTGTCAAGCACCATGCTAAGCATTTTACAAATATTATCTCATTTGATCCTCACAACTACCCTAGAGGTAGTTGCTATTATTACTCCCCTTTTACAGTTGAGGAAACTGAGGTAGGCAGAGGTTAAATGACTTGCCCAGGGTCTCCCATCTAGTAAGTTTCTGAGGCTGAATTTCAGCTCAAGTCTTACCGACTCCAGCTTCATTTCTCTATCCACTGTGCCCCCTATGTGTTTAGGTAAACTGTCCACCCCACCTGCTGATATATTTACTTTAGCTATTTAGATAAGGGATGAAATTAATTAAAAGTGAAGACATCTGATGAAATACCATAATAAAAAAGTAGGAATAAAACATACACGTGGGAAGCTGGGACGTATTATACCACAAACATACACAATCAGTGCAAGAGTGAATATACACAGAGATCACATGATTCAGTTAATCAACAGCATATATTAAACACCTACTATGTGTCAGGAACTATGCTAATTGCTGAGGATACAAGCAAAGACAAAAGACAGTTGCTCCCTAAAAGAACTCACTAAAAGAACTCATCTAATGGTAGAGACAGCATGCAAACAATTATGTACAAACAAGTTAGATATAGGATAAATAGGAAATAGTGCCTCCCCTCTGCAAATTATCTCCCATGCTTCCTGTATATAGCTTGCTTTGTATATAGTTGTTTGTATATTTTTCCCCCATTAGATTGTAAGCTCCTTGAGGGCAGGGACTGTCTTTTGCCTCTTTTTGTATCCCCAGTGCTTAGCACAGATTCTGGCATATAGTAGGCACTTAATAAATGTTTATTCATTGATTGAAATAATTAACAGAGGGAAGGCACTAGAATTAAGAGGAATTTGTGGCCAGGGTATTCCTGAGAAAAGTTGCATATGTGGGGAATACCTGTGGGCCAGCACACAGTTGGAGAGAGGCAACTTTAACCCTGCAGCACCTTCAATCTCCTCCCTGATGTCACTGTGCTGCTCTGATCTCCCCTCCAGGAGTCTCATCTCCTTTATTTCACGCTGAGTACTACATCTCCAATGCTGCCCACTGGGCATCCCGCTGGGTATACTGCTGCCACCTACTGGCTTCAGCTGAAGCGTTTGCCTGAGGACCTTCCTTTACCACTTCAATCTTTGTTCTAAATCCCTGTATCTCACATGCAAACATGACTGGCAACAAATCTTCCAGGTTTGGAGCCTCTTTGCATGTACTCTAATTTCATTTTTGGTGAGAATATCAATCCAGATGCAATTCAGTTCTTCAAGGGGTATGGCTACTGTTGGTTGCAGGACAAATCACATATTTAGAATATTTTAAAATTAGATAAATTCTTGTAGACAGTTTAAAAACTGATTCTTCATACCCTTTACCTTCTATTTTTTTTTACCACCCTGATTCCATCACTGGAGAAAGGAAGGAAGTGGGCCACAGTTAGAACTCTGAGCCATGGGCTAGCAACCTTACATCCAATCCCCTGTACACATGGGGAATCTAATCTGCCAGTGGGTCCCTCCAGT
Source organism: Vombatus ursinus (assembly GCF_900497805.2). Classification (NCBI taxonomy): domain Eukaryota; kingdom Metazoa; phylum Chordata; class Mammalia; order Diprotodontia; family Vombatidae; genus Vombatus; species Vombatus ursinus. The sequence continues at coordinate 16,137,667 of NW_020954591.1, read as the reverse complement.
AGCGTATCAATACTCTCTAGCTGTCACTTTCTTCTATCTAGCTGTAAGCAGTTTTGATGATGTAACCCTAGGAAATTCACACTACCCCTTAAATACAGAATTGAGAACAGAATTCCTCTGCTCTGAAAAGAATCTAGCATGTGAGAAGGCTCGCTGATGACAATCATCATTGAAATTGTTAGATGGCAGAGTGAGGAAGGAGCCCTCTGAAGCCCTCCCAAATTCCCCTCCAAACAACTAGAAAACCTCCTCAGAATAGACCTAGGAGCAGGAAAGCAGCTTTCCAGTCCAGCAGGAAGGGTCTGTCTCACTGGGGTGGGAGGGGAAAGAGGTCTAAGAACAGCAGCAGCAGCAGCAGCAGCAGCAGCAGCAGCAGCAGCAGCAGCAGCTTCCAGCCTCACAGCAGGGGGCCTGCAGCTGGGCTCTGAGCCTGGGACATTCTACCAGAGAGGCTGTGCCCGCCTGCAAACCAGCAGCCCTCTAGACAAGTGACTAGTCTGTGCAGTGTAGCAAGGCTCCATCCCACCAACCTCCTCCCCCACCCACCCCCCACAAGCCACCAGCAGGGCCTTGACCCCGTTGCTGACCAGGAGTGAAGCCCCATCCCAAGGTCAGCCAACAGCCAACAACTCCACCCCTGGGCCAACCAGCAGAGAGAACCTGTTTCCACAGAAACCCAGCAGCAGGGCACCACCCCTGGGGCCAACCAGCAACAAAATTACAAAGTTACTCCTCCCAGGCCTGCTAGCAGAGAGTCTGTTTCCATAGCAACCTAGTAGCAAAGTCCCACCCCTGAGGCAGAAGAGCAACAAGATCCCTCCTCAAGTGCCAGCCACCAGAAGGACTTTGTTACCATAACAACCCAGTAGCAAGGCCCCAGCAAGCCAGCAGCTAAGCCCCATACCCAGGGCAGGCCAATGGGGAGGACCCATCCCCCAGTATAAGCCAGAAGGGAAGCCTATCCTCCAGAGAAAGCAAGCAGCTAAGCCCTGAAGCCCAGTGAAAGAGAGCAATAAGACCCAAAGCCCCAGTACAAAAAGCTTGGAACAATGCAGGGCCCATCTCTCACATAAAAACAAGTCACAAAAAAAAGGTAGGAAAAAATGAGCAAAAAATAAAAAAGAGCTTGACTATAGAAAGTTGCTATGGTGATAGGGAGGATTAAGGCAAAAATTTAGAAGAGGACAATAGTGTTAAAATGGCTACATGTGAAGCATCAAAGAAAAAGGTAATTTGTTCTCAGGCCCAAAAAGAATTCTTTGAAGGCTTAAAAAGTATTTTAAAAATGAAAAATGAGAGAAGTAGAATAAAAACTGGGAAAAGAAATGAGAGGAATACAAGAGAATCATGAAAAAAGAGTCACTAGCATAGGAAAAGATACACAAAAATTTACAAAGGAAAATAACTCCCTGAAAAATAGAATTGGCCAAATGGAAAAGGAAGTACAAAAGCTCACTGAAGAAAATGATTCCTTAAGAATTAGAATTGAGCAAATGGAAATGAATAACTCTATGAGATATCAAGATATGATAAAACAAAATCAAAAAAGTAAAAAAAAGAAGAAAATGTGAACTTTGTCATTGGAAAAACAACTGCCCTAGAAAATACATCCAGGAGAGATAATATAAGAATCATTGGACTATCTGAAAGCCATGATTTTTTTTTTTTAGGCAATTGGGGTTAAGTGACTTACCCAGGGTCACACAGCTAGTAAGTGTCAAGTATTTGGTCTGAGGCCAGATTTGAACTCAGGCACTCCTGACTTCAGGGCCGGTGCTCTATCCACTGCACCACGTAGCTGCTCCTCTGAAAGCCATGATTAAAAAAAAAAACCTGGACAACATCTTTCAAGAAATTATCAAAGAAAACTGCCCTGATATATTAGAACCAGAAGGCAAAGAAGACATTGAAAGAATCTACTGATCACTGCCTGAAAGAGATACCCAAATGAAAACTCTCAGCATCATAGCCAAATCTCACAGATCAAGGAGAAAGTATTGCAAGCAGCCAAAAAGAAACAATTCAAATATTGTGGAGCTACAGTTCGGATTATGCAGGATTTGGCAGCTTCCACATTAAAGAACCAAAGTACTTGGGAATATGATACACTGGAAGGCAAAAGAGCTAGGATTACAACCAAGAATCACCTACTTAGCAAAATTGAATATAATCTTTCAGGAAGAAAAAATGGATATTTGAGGAAATAAAAGACTTTAAGAATTTCCAATTGAAAGACCAGAGCTGAATAAAAAATTTGATCTTCAAATACAAGACTCAAAGAAAACATAAAAAGGTAAAAAAGAAACAAGAGAAAAGAAGAAATTCACCAAGGTTGAACTGTTTATATTTCTATATGGCAAGATAATATTTGTAACTCTCAACAGCTTTGTTACTATAAGAGCAATTAGAAGTATTATGTAGACAAAGGGTGTAGATACAGGTGATTTTGATGGGATGATACCCAAAAAAAATAAAATAAAGGGGTGAGAAAGAAAATTGCACTGGAAGAAGGGGGGAAATTGAATAAGGCAAATTATTCCACATAAAAGAGGCATGAAAGAGTTATTATAATGGAGGGGAAGATGGAGAGGGATAGGGGGTGGCAGGCAAAGTTTAAACCTTACTCTCATCAAAATTGGCTCAAAGAGGGAATGGCATAAAGTTGGATATAAAAAATCTACCCCATAAGGAAGTAAAAATGGATAGGGTTAATAGAAGGGGGAGGAGGGACTGATAAAAGGGAGGGTATATTGGGGAAGACAGTGATCAGAAGTAAAACACTTGTGAGGAGAGAGAAGAAAATAAATAAGAGAAAAACAGCATGGATGAAAAAACACAGTTATCATAACTGTAAATGTGAAGGGGATGAACTTACCCATAAAATGGAAGTGGATAGCAAAATGACTTAAAAACCAGAATCCTACAATGTTATTTACAAGAAACACATTTGAAGCAGAGAGATACACACAAGTTAAAGGTAAAGGACTGCAGCAGAATATATTATGCTTTATCTAAAGCAAAGAAACAGTAGTAGAAAAAAAGAGAAAGAAACCATCAAAGAAAGCACCAAATGGTATAGCATCTAAATTTTTGAAGGAAAATGTTGAGTGAGTTACAGGAGGAAATAGATAATAAAACTATACTAGTGGGAGACCTCAACTTTCCCCTCTCAGAACTAGATAAATCCAACCAAAAAAAAAATAAAGAAGAAAGAAGTTAAGGAGGTGAATATAATTCAGGAAAGTTAGATATGATAGATTTCTGGAGAAAACTGAATGAGAATAGAAAGGAATATACCTTTTTCTTAGCGGTACATAGCACCTACACAAAAATTGACCATGTAATAGGACAGAAAAATCTCACAACCAAATAAATACAGAAAAGCAGAAATAGTAAACATCCTTCTCAGATCATAATACAATAAAAATTATATTCAATAATGGACAATGGAAAGAGCTTAAAAGATAATTGGAATTAAGTAATACAATCTTAAGAATGAATCATAGAAATAAAGGATAAATTTATTAAAGAAAATGGCAACAATAAGACAACATACCAAAATTTGTGGGATACAGCCAAAACGGTACTTAGAGGAAAATTTATATCACTAATTGATTACATCAATAAAATAGAGAACAAGCAGATCAATGAATTGGGCATGCAACTAAAAAAGACTAGAAAAAGAAAAAATTGAAAATCCTAAAACTAAACAACAAATTGGAAATCCTGAAAATCAAAGGAGAGATTAATGAAATTGAAAGAAAACCATTGAAGTAATAAAACTAGAAGCCAGTTTTATGAAAAAAGGAATAAAATAGATAAGTCATTGGTTAATTTGATTTTAAAAAAGAAAGCAGAAAAACAAATTATTAATATCAAAAATGAAAAAGGTGAACTCCCTACCAATGAAGAGGAAATTAAGACAGTTGTTAGGAGCTTATTTGCCCAGTTATATGCCAATAAATTTGATAATCTAAATGAAATGGATGAATATCTACAAAAATATAAATTAACCAGATTAACATAAAAAGAAATAAAATACTTAAATAAACCAATTTCGGGAAAAAAAATTGAACAAGCCATCAATGAACTTCCTAATAAAAAATCTCTAGGAATAGATGGATTCACAAGTGAATTCTACCAAACATTTACAGAACAATTAATTCCATAGTATATAGACTATTTGGGAAAATAGGCAAAGAAGGAGTCCTACCAAATTCCTTTTATAACAATAAGACAGTGCTGACAAACCAGGAAGAGCCAAAACAGAAAAAGAAAATAATAGACCAATTTCTAATATTGATGTAAAAATTTTAAATAAAATACTAGCAAAGAGATTTCAGCAAGATATCATAAGGATCATACACTGTGACCAGGTGGGGTTTATATCAAGAATGCAGGGTTGGTTCAATACTAGGATAACTATCAGCATATTTGACCATATCAATAACAAAACCAACAGAAATCATATAATTATCTCAATAGATGCAGAAAAAGCCTTTGACAAAATACAGCACCCATTCCTATTAAAAACATTGGAGAAAATAGGAATAAATGAAGTTTACCTTAAAATGATAAATAATAGTTATCTAAAACTGTCAGCAAGCATTATCTGTAATAGAGATAAGCTAGAAGCCTTCCCAATACAATCAAGGGTGAAGCAAAGATGCCCATTATTACCTCTATTATTTACTATTGTGCTAGAAATGTTAGCTATAGCAATAAGAGAAGAAAAAGAAATTAAAGGAATTAGAATAGGCAACGAGGAAACAAAACTATCACTCTTTACAGATGGTGTGATGTTATACTTAGGAAAAACTACTTGAAATTATTAACAACTTTAGCAAAGTTGCAGGACACAAAATAAACCCACATAAATCATCAGCATTTCTATATATTGCCAACAAAGTCCAGCAGCAAGAGATAGAAAGAGAAATTCCATTTAAAATGACTGTAGACAATGTATAATACTTGGGAGTCTACCTGCCAAGACAAACCCAGAACCTATATGAACACAACTATAAAACACTTTCCACACAAATAAAGTCAGATCTAAACAATTGGAAAAATGTTAATTGCTCATGGGTAGGCTGAGCCAATATAATAAAAATAATAATTCTACCTAAATCAATCTATTTTTTCAGCGCCATACCAACCAAACTATCAAAAATTATTTTATAAAGTTAGAAAAAATAATAACAAAATTCGTCTGGAAGAACAAAAGTTTGAGATAATCAAGGGAATCAATGAAGAAGAAATGCGAAAGAAAGTAGTCTATTCATATCAGATCTCAAACTGTATTATAAAGTAGTAGTTATCAAAACAATCTGGTACTGGCTAAGAAATAGAGTGGTGGATCAGTGGAATAGATTAAGTACAAATTACATTATAGTAAATGACTATAGTAATCTAGTACATGATAAACCCAAAGATCCAAGCTTTTGGAACAAAAACTCATTATTTCACAAAAACTGCTGGGCAAACTAAGAAACAGTATAGCAGAAACTAGATTTAGCCTAACATCTCACACCATATACCAAGATAAGGTCAAAATGGGTACATGATTTACACATAAAGAGTGATATCATAAGCAAATTAAGAGAGCATGGAATAATTTATCTGTCAGATTCATGGATAAGGGAAGAATTTAGAACTAAAGAAGATACTGAGAACATTACAAAATGTAAAATAGATCATTTTGATTATGCAAAATTAAGAAGTTTTTGCACAAACAAAACCAATGCAACCAAAATTATAAGGAAAGCAGAAAACTGTGGGAAAAAAATTTTGCAACAAATATCTGTGATAAAGGCCTCATTTCTCAAATATATGGAGAATTGAGTCAAATTTATAAAAATACAAGTCATTCCCCAATTGATAAATGGTCAAAGGATAGGAACAGGCAGTTTTCAGATGAAGAAATTAAAACTCTGTATGATTATGTGAAAAAATGCTCTAAATCACTATTTATCAGAGAAATGTAAATTAAAACAACTCTGAGGCATCATCTCATATCTATTAAAGTGATGAATATGACAAAAAAGGAAAATATTGGATGTCAGAGGGGATGTGGGAAAACTGGGACACTAAGGCAGTGTTGGTGGAGTTGTGAACTGATCCAACCATTCTGGAGAGCAATTTGGAACTATGCCCAAAAGGCTATAAAATTGTGCATACCCTTTGATCCAACAATACCACTGCCAGGTCTATATCCCAAAGGCATCCCCAAAAAGGGAAAAGGACCTATTTGTACAAAAATATTTACAGCAGCTCTTTCCGTGGTGGCTAAGAATTGGAAATCAAAAGGATGCCCATCAGTTGGGGAATGGCTAAACAGGCTGTGGTATATGATTGTAATGGAATATTATTGTGCTGTAGGAAATGACAAGCAGGATGATTTCAGAAAAACCTGGAAAGACTTAAATGAACTGATGCAAAGTGAAATGAGCAGAACCAGGAGAACATTGCACACAGTAACAGCAATATTGTACAATGAAGAACTGTGAATGATTTAGCTATTCTCAGCAATACAATGATCCAAGACAATCCCAAAAGACTGATGAAGCTCTGCCTCCAGAGAAAGAACTGATACTGTTTGAATACAGACTGAAGGATGCTATTTTTCACTTTCTTTCATTTTTTTCTTTTATTTGAATCTTCTTATACAAAATGACTAATATGTTATTTTTACATGATTGCATATGTGTAACCTATATCTGATAGCTTACTGTCTTAGGAAGGGGGAAGGGAAGGAGGGAAGGGAGAAAGGAATAGAATTTGGAACTCAAAACTTTAAATAAAAATGTTAAAAAAATTTTAATTGTTATATGTAAGGCTCATAGATTAACAACTGAAGGGCAATATTAAGCTCATATGAGTAATTATGAGAAGCAGCATGGATAGTCCATAGACAACCCTGGCCTTGCAGACTCAAATTCAAGTCCCATCTCTAATAAATATTTTCTGTGTAATCCTGGCAAATCATTTAATCTCAGTGTCCCGTGCAAGTTTGGAGACTATAAACTGTAGAAAAGTTGACACAAACCTCACACTCCTATTCTCACCCTCACCCCTCTGAGGATTTCTTCAAAGAAGTAGCACTGGGACAATATTTTTTGTGAAGATATTTTTGTAGGAGCTAGGCTTCTTCTCCCTTCTGTGCCCAGTGGTTGGTCTTTGCCCTGGTGATCCTGAAGTATGGATGTCCTGATCCTGAACAGGACTGTTAGCTCTAGGCAGGGTTAGTTTGGCTCTGTTTTCCATGACTTTCCTTTATTGGGCATAGTCTTATCAGATCTAGAGTGAATCAAGGCCTGGTTCTGTACCTCTTGGTGAGCATTAGCTTAACAGGCCATTCAAGGTGTGGAACATAGCACACAGTATCAAACTTTTTTGATGAATCAATTGGTTTTGCTGATTTTCAGGATACAGAGGGAAAGGTGGTGATATAAAAACAAAAGGTATCAATAAAAATCTACATAATATTTTTAAACAGGTCATTCAGTCCTTGAATTTCTACTTGAGGGGCGACATTCTAAGGTCTGCTCCCACCCATATATAGAAGCAATAACCTGAGGGAGAGAAATCAGCTGTCTTCAGATGGATTCCAAAGTGGCCAAACTCCAGTCCCAATGATACCAAAGCACAGGGAAGAATAAGACCAAGGGGTAGCATCAGTCAGTATCTGACATTTGGAATTTTTTTGGCAGAGATATTGGAGTGGTTTGCCATTTCCTTCTCCAGCTCATTTTGCAGATAAAGAAACTGAGGCAAACAAAGTTAAGTGACTAGCCCAGGGACACACAGCTCGTAAATGTCTGAGGCTGGATTTGAACTCAGGAAGACAAGTCTTCCTGATTCCACTCTATTCATTGTGCCACCGAGCTGCCCGAAGAGGCAGCATCAAGGTCCCAAAGAACTAGAGGACTGTTGGGGGAAATACACCTAAACAAGAAGATACAGTACATCGTTTCTCCTTCTCCAACTTGACTTACCCAGCAGCCTCTCCTCCTCTTTTTCTTTCTTTCTCCTAACTTCCTTAACTCAATAACTCCTTTTCCTGACTTATTCTTCAGCCTACCCTGTTATGGAACAACAATTTTTTGGTGTTCTAATGGAATTTTATCATAACAGATATCCTTGGCAGAAAGCATATTACCAGAATACTGGATCTAGAGATGAAAAAGGTTAGCACCCAACTTCTCTAGTATGCTTTGACCCTAGGAAAAGAATAATGATGATGATGATGATAATGGTGGTGGTGGTGGTGATGGTGGTGATGGTGATGATGATGATGATGATGACCAGCATCTATAAAGCACCTTATAGTTTGCAATGCACTTTACAAACATCCTCAAAACAACCCTGAGAGGTAGGTGCTATTATTATCTCTATTTTACAGTTGTAGAAACTGAGGCCGACAGAGGTTAAGTGACTTGCCCAGGGTTACAATGCTAGTAAGTACCTTAAGCCAATTTTGAACGCAGGTCTTCCTGACTTCAGGCTCACTGATTTGTCCCCTGTGTCACCCAGCCCCCTAAGGAGAATTATGCTATGCATAAACCATCCCTCGTTGCTTCCCCAGTCTTAGTGACAGAATCTTTTTTGTATTGTTTTATTTTAGTGTGTGATTTGTGAGTTTAAACAGTTGAGACACTGGAGTTGGAGCAGGAAGGATGAATGATATTATGCCTGTATTATGCATTCTACTGCAATGATATTTGAATGTAATATAAAATTAGGCAGGTCAGGTTCCAGATTATTAATTACCTATTCAAAGTGCCTCATTAATATTAAGGTCCTTGCTTCAGGAATTGAAGGGTTAATATGCCAAATGTTAGCATTCCCATCCTCAGACTTAATGTTATTGATATTTGGAAGACAGTGACATGGTCCAAACATTTAGGACAGAGGAACCAGTGGGGTAACGGGTGGTTTAGATGGGTTTAGAGTTAGCTGAAAGGAAGATGAAATTGGGAAAAGATGGAAGAAAGGGAGAGGGGGAGAAAAAGAAGGATGGAAAATGGAGGGGGAGAGGCTCAGCAAAAGACAGAGACCTAAGTGGGCAAACAAGATATGATGATTGATTAATGGCACCAATTCTACAAGACACACAAGAAAATAAATCATTACATCATAGTCACACTTCGAATAGGAGAAAAAAGAGGCGAACATAGAAAAAGTAGCAAGATACAGGCCTACATCAAATGGTGGCCAGTTCAAATCCCGAGGCCTAATCTCACTGGTATTTAAAAGGCAGTGAGGAGGTCTTAAGTAGCAGTTAGGTAGTGAAATGGATAGAGCGCTGGGCCTGGAGTCAGGAAGACCTGAGTTGAAATCCGGCCTCAGACATTTACAAGCTGTGTGATCCTGGGCACATCATTTAACCCTGTTTGCTTAGTTCCTCACGTGTAAAATGAACTGGAGAAGGAAATGGCAAACCACTCCAGTATCTTTGCCAAGAAAACCTCAAATGGGGTCATGAAGAGTCAGACTTGATCGAAATGACTGAACAGTAAGAGGATGTTTTAAGGTATCTGATAAAAAAATTCAATAGGGTGAGAGGTAGGGTAGGTGGGATTAAGATTAGCCAGAGGAAAGGAAATTGAAAGTGAGAAAAGATGGAAGATAGGTGAGGGAAAGAAGAGAGTGGAGAATGAAGACGAAAAATGGAGGAGGGAAGAGCCCAGCAAAATAAAGAAACATAGAAAAGAGAAGAACACAAGGAATATTTAATTACAATCTACCAGGAACCTGGGGTAAATTAGCACGTTAAAAGTGAGCTCTTTGACACGAATTTATCCATAAATACGGTTAGAGGAAAGGGATATGGAGGGAGTGTGTGGCCTGGGGGTTGCCTCAAACAGATTTACCTACATTTCCCTCAGGGCAAGGCCTGATGATAATGCTCTCAAACAACCCCCCCTTCCCCCCTTTTTTCCTCCACATTTCCCTAGGCAGTTACTCTCTCTTACCACGGGGAATAACAGTTTCATTAGATGCTAAGCAGAACTTGTCATTTCACAAGGTCTGAACCGCTGGGGGTGGGGGTGGAGTAAAGGGGGACTGGGTAGAGGGACCAGAGGGAAGTAGGATGTGATCTGAGCTGGATTCCTCTGAATCTGCTGGTTTAATTGTACAAACAGGATGCGACAGCTACCAGAGCTATGGGGCCAACCCACTTGACATGTGATAAGCAATAATTAGGCTGCCCCCAAGGAGGCCCATGCCAGAGTAAGTGACATGCCTGTCCTCTGAGAAATGAGAGGTGGAAGGGTCCCACAACAAGGCCTTGGCATCTCATCAGAAAGGAAATGTCAAGTATGATTACATCACAGGGTTCCACCACCCAGGGGAACACAATTAGCCATCAGCTCTTGTGGCAAATCAGTTCCAAAACATTTTACAATAGACAGCCATGAGAAAGATGGCAAATCCTTCATCCCCAAAGCAAATGTTCTCGAAGGGTTTGCATTTACTCCCCTGATACACCAACACCTATCGACATAGAAGTACACAGATCAACACAGGCACACACCCACACAATTAGTCTCTGTACATGGATTTATACACAGAAAACTTCCAAATATGTGGGAATCAGATTTGTCTGTATGTTGTAAGTACTCAAAATGCCTGTTGAGGATGGGAGGAATAAATGAGACAATGCTTATCAAGTGCTTAGCAATCTTTAAAATGTAACTCAAATGCCAGTTGATGGTATTATTGTTGTTAGTATAGATCTGAATGAGGGGCATACAGATTTGGATCTGGGTTGCTACTTTCATCACTTATTATGAAGTTTAATGAAGAGGCCAAATTAGAAAGCCCTCTGTGAGGATAGAAAATGGTGAGCCACCTATCACTTCTTGGATGTTTTTACCTCTGTCTTATAGAAAGTATTAACCAGGGAAGTCCATCAGTCCATTTTAAGAGAGACTATTAAGCGCCCAGAAAAATATAGTTGCAAGCTATTTCCTCAATGGACTCTTCATGTTTGCACTGAAAAGATCCATCAGGATGTTTTGATGAATCAATGGATTTGTTTTTTAAGAGGCATTGCTGTCTCCTTTGCCACTACATCCTAAAGACCATTGGACCTTTCCATCCGACTTTCAGCTGAAGCTGTCCATATGTATTGTCGTTCCTTATCAGAATGAAGAATGAGTTTCTTCAGAGTGGAGACTGTTTTACATGACTATTTGTATACCCAGTTACTTAGCACAATGCTGTGCATATAGCAAACACTTAATAAATGCTGTATTCATTCATTCACCCATCCTTGTTGGTTTACATGTTGGATGTATTTTTAAAATAGATTTTTATTTATTTCATGAAATATTTCCCAATTACATTTAAAAAAATTTTAACATTCATTTTTTAAAAATCTGAGTTCCAAATTCTTTCCCTCACCCTCACCCTTTCTTCACCCCTCAAGAAGTCAAGCAATATGATTAGGTACAATTTCAAAGAGAATATAGAACTTGAAATCATTTCCCCCCTCTATATAATGTCATGGATTGTATATCTCTGTGGCAAGTCTGTTAAATAACCATCTTCAAGAGAATGATGAACCCAGAGGAGTAGGATCCTAAGAGAAGCTCCATGTGGTAGATAAAACTTTGATTTTGCAAAAAAGAAATCTGGGGTCTCAAATCATGGTGTATTCTGCCTACCTAAGTGAATTTGGATTTACATTAAATAAACATGCTTTAGCTGTTGTGGGGTATATATACACACATGCATACATACGCACACACACACATATATATATATATATACATGTACATGTACACTCACACAAAGTTATCACAAAGAGTACATTTAATGTACTACCATGAATGTTATAAATGAAAAGGATAGAAGAAAGTTCAGCAGAATGCTGAGAATCATGGCCAAATTCTAAGAAATTTTATTAGGATGGTCTGTGCAGCAAACCAGAACTCTGCACAGGCATTAGCATTTGTACCCCCCTATATGTTCCCTACAAGAGATGCCAACATCCATATCAGGGCACAGATCAGAAGGCTGGCTACAGTACAGGGCAGATGGCCTAAGGAGGCTTGGGTTCATGGGAATTTATCACTGAATTAGTCTTTGAGAGAAAAAATTGAACTGTTTCATCCTAAACCTGTTTTAAAAGTAATTTATGACAACCTTCCAAACATAATAAGTTGGAAAAGTCTACATAGCCTGCCAAATTTACATTGTCTCTGCCCGTATTTACTAATGCCAATGTGCACCTGGTCAGGCCCTCCTTCTCCTCCTGTTCCCATCCATTTTATTAGGCCAAGAGAACACAGGGGGCTGCCTGCAACAAATTCACCGATTTGTTTCTCCAATGAACCAGATTCCCACAAAAAGGAAATCTAAAGGAGAGAAGTGCTGATCAAATTATTACAGGCTTATTGCCTGGATTGCTTTCTTTCCTTCCTTCCTTCCTTCCTTCCTTCCTTCCTTCCTTCCTTCCTTCCTTCCTTCCTTCCCTCTTTCCTTTCTTCCTTCCTCTTTCTTTCTCTCCTTCCCTCTTTCCTTCCTTCTCTCCTCCTTCCCTTCCTTATCCTCTCTCTCCCTTCCTTCCTTTTTTCCTTCCTTCCTTCCTTCCTCCTTCCCTCCCTCCTTCCCTTCCTTCCTGTATCCCTTCTGTATCCCATCAAAACTATCCACTTATTTGGTTAAATTCAAACATTATTATGAGTAAGATACTAGTGTTAGACTAGCAAGGAAGCCAGGACAATGGAACTATGAGGCTAAGACATAGCCTGTTTGGGTTGTATAGCACTGAAGACTGAATCAGCATTTCTTCTTTGAGATTGCCTGTAGGAAGCAGATAAAAGTAGAAACGCAACTTCAAGTCTAGTGTTTGTCAGGGTAGCTTTGCTTTGAGCAAACTGTGTCTTCTTGCAAACTAGCCAAAATTTTACTTCTAATGCTTAGTGTACTACTTGTAAGCAGAGACCAAAGGATTTGGTCACTGCCACTGATAATATGGTTCTGAGCACCCCAACAGAGAAAAATTCTGGTTATTTTTTCTTACGTGTTAGAAAATTACTCATTGCACTCTGGGAACTATTAACAGTAATTCTCATCTCTTTCTAGCACTTAATTCTCTGTGTACACCAGAGAGAGTATTAGGCCTACAGTCAGGAAGACCTCAGTTCAAATTTGGCCTCAGACACTTACTAGCTGAGTGACGCTGGGCAAGTCACTTAACCTCTGTCTGGCTCGGTTTCCTCAACTCTAAAATGGAGAAAATAATAGTACTTACCTCCTAGGGCTGTCATAAGGATGAAATGAGATAATATCTGTAAAGCACTCAGCACAGTGCCTGGCTCATAGTAGGCACCTAATAAATGCTTTCTTTCTTGCTTGCTTGCTTCCTACCTTCATTCCTTCCTTCTGTTAATTAGTCTTAGAACAGCTCATTTCTACTTCATAAATTGATACTGCTTTTTTTAAAAACTAGGGAATATTTCATGCCTTTCTATGTAATAGTGAGGTTCACACTTCAGTCAACGTGCATTAGCAAAAAGAGGGTGTGAAGTCACACTGGCATATTTTGAAGGAAATGAAATCCTCAGACTTTTACTCCATTTGGGAAAGTGTGACTTGCTGCCTTCCCTTGGGAAAGTCTTTGTTTGGGATCCTCAGAATTCTCAGATGGCCCTCATCAAAGCACACACCAATTTTAACCGACCATTCTCCACCACACCCTTGTGAGAAAGTACAGGTAGACAAAAATTGCCTGGCATCGATCCCATATTCACTTGTCATCAGTCAGCAGCTTCTACTGACATGAGGTACCTTTCTGCTAATAAGAGCTGTGAGCTACAGATATGGTTTCCCTGGCTGTCACTTATCAGTCACTAGAAGCTGATTTGCCTTATGCTTTAAAACACGACTTAGGAAATCTACAGGTCCTGTATGTTCATTATATATAGGTTTAATTGAAAAAAGAATCATAGACCATTCAAGCTAGAAGGAACTTTAAATATCATTTATCTAAACCAAGCCCTTCATTTTACAGAAGAGGAAAATGAGATTCATAGAAATGAATGGAGGTACTTAAGGTCACACAACTAACATGCTTCAGTGCCAAGATTGAATCCCAAACCAGGGAATCTTTCCACAAACATCAAGCTACCTTGCTGTGAATTAAGCTTAAATGAATTCATTTCTATCCTATGAGTGGCTCTTGCATTTTTAAAGCTAGAAGCTATTTCATGCCTGCCTGCATAGCAGTGAGATTCATAGTTCAGTCTGTCTGCATGAGTAAAAGGAACATGTGAAGGCACACTAGCATCCTTACTTGGAGGCAATGAAATCCTCCAATTGCTGCTACATATGGACAAGCCTACACCCCAGTTATCCCATACAAGAACCCTTGTTTGAGACATTCCATCTTCTCAGGTTAGTTTTTAATCAAAAGTCTGTGTTAAATAGAAAGATCCAGAAATCTTGTTTGCTATTTACTCTGTTGCAGAAGAAAAGTTATTGAAAACAATTGTATTTCTTCTTCCTCATTTATTCAGTGAGGTTCTTTTCTAGAAAGGGAGATATGCCCTATCCCCTCTGCCACTCCCCACCTCCTAACTCCTACACCCCAGGAGAAAATGGTCCTTCCAACCTTGGGATGATCCAAGGCTAGTGTAGAAAAGAGTCTTTTTGTTATTACTGCTCTGCTATGGATTCCTTAAATGGTTAATTCCCCCCTAATTTTTCTTTTTGAGTGGGGGGAGAAACAGCAAAAATTCTTTATGTTTAAAAAAAAGTGTATATATCTTCACATACACATACATGTATACACACAGGTATATACACATACATATATGCAATATATACATGCATGCATATATACATGCATATCCAGTAGACTGTCAGGGTAATAGTGTCTTGCTGCCATCTTCTGGTGGCTTAAGTGTCCACAAAATTGGCAAGACCACCCTTTTTATTTGAATCACCTCCAAATAATTAAGCTCATTTATTAAAAGAGCAAAAACCACTACATTAGTTGCTCCAGGTGTGTTTACAGAGGAAAACTTTGACTTCCTGAAATCTGCTTAAAATCATAAAAGATTAATATGCAGGATGGGAGGAAACCTGGTATGAGACCATAATGCATTATTTTCTTTTCATCCTGATCTATCCTCTAGTGACTTTAGCTAACAAAAGGACAAAAAATGTGGTTGTATAAATGTCACCCCTCTCTGCCTTTCCTTTTTGCCATTTTGATTCAGAATTCGGCTCAGGGCCCACTAACTTATTTTCCAGCCTTAAAAGGCTGCCTTCTTTTGTTTGTATTTCCAAAAATAATAGCAAAACAAAGTGCCATCAGTCTATTAGTAACAAAGGTGAGCAATACATATAGCTGACATACATCAATATATAGCATTCTGCATATGTTTTCTCATTCTGTCCTCTCAACGATCCTTTAATTTATGCTCCATAAGTATCCACATTTTACATATAAAGAAATATGTCACAGAATCTCTTATTTTCCTTACAAAAATGTAAATTATTCCACAGTTAACTGGACTATGAAGGTCTACTCTCTAGAGCAGTCAAACCCTGATGATTTCCCTCTCCTATCTTTTCCTTTCTACCTCTCCTCTCCATTACTCTTTTTCTCTCCAACAGACCTCTACAGGGCTTTCTTTATTTTTTTTTGCAAGGCAAAGGGGTGAAGTGACTTGCCCAGGGTCACACAGCTAGTAGGCGGTGTCTGAGGCCAGATTTGAACTCGGGTCTTCCTGAATCCAGGGCTGGTGCTCTATCCACTGAGCTATCTGCCACCTAGCTGCCCCTACAGTGCTTCTTAAGAGTAGAAGTAGGGGTGACTTATTGATTGTTCAAGCTGAAAAGGACCTTAAAAATCATGCCCCACCCCCACCCCCACCCCCAATTTTATAGATTCTAGATCTAGAACTGGAAATGACCTAAAAGGCCACCTAGTCCAACCCCTTTATTTTAAAGTTAAGAAAGTGAGGTCCTTGGAAAAGTGACTTGTCCAAGGTGGCACAAGGGAGTAGGCATCAGAAGCAGCATTTGAACTCAGGTCCTTTGATTCTAGACTCTTTCCACTGTACTAAACTGCCATTATGAAGAAACTGAGGCCAAGTGATATAACGTGACTTGCCCAAGATCACACAGCAAATTAGCAGCAAAACTAGGCTTCAAACTCTGGCCTCTAGATTCCAATGTTCTTTTTCCTTACTATTCCATACTGCTTGCCACACTTACCAAAACTGGGAACACGGAACTGGGAGGACTTAGCTAACATGCTAGACAGCATAGCTAGTATCCAAAAAAAGATCTCTATAGTATAGAAGAACGGACTGAATCTAATAAGAGGAAATTTAATACAGGTGTAACCTTTGGCTCAAAGAGTTAATTGTGTGTTACTCTCTCCTAATTGGTGGAGATTGATTACTCAGTATCCCAAACCTATATGGGGTTGGTGAAAGCAGAAAAGAAGAGAGATCCTGGTTCTTCTGGCTTCCAACTTTGAGAGAGAAGACGTGCTATTCCAAACCCTTTTTAGGTTTCTGAAGGAAGAGAGAAAGCATCTGGGAAGAAGCCAACACGTAGAGGATCTGGCAGTCTTTATCATGTCCCCATCCCCAACTTACTACACTAAAGACTTAGGGGAATTTTCCCTTTGGGTGAAATATGGGACTCTCTCAGTGGAACTGAGTTATCTCATTCCCTAAAGAACTCATTCAATCTGTATTGTCTGGTATATATTCTCATATGTATAGTTTCTCTGATTTCTGTTTGCCTATAGACTTGGATGAAAGAGTTTGTTTGCTATGTGTATTCATTGTAAAATTGGTATCTGGTGGGAAGGGAGTCAAGCCTTGGATATAAAGCTTAGAGCCCTCCTTTCCGATTAAGGAATAGCGAGCAGGAGTGCAGTTTGAACCTAAAAATTATGTCCCCTAGACCAACACCATTTAAAGGAACAGACATACAATTCTATCCTAGTACCACTGTTTCTGAGGAGAGTGTTTTGGCCAACCTCTGGCCCAAACTCTTGCTTTCTGTTTTGGCAGGAATCAAATCTTCCTTGGAGAAGGGTGGGAGAAAGAGATTTTAAAAATATCTGTTCTTGCCTCCCTGCAAGCTGTCTCTAGGCAGATCCATGTGGATTTAACCTTTATAGACAAAAACAACACACACCATAGTTATAGAGGTAAATGCAAGGCCCTGCTCTCAAACTCAAAAAAAAAAAAGTCAATTGGACCATTATAGGATGGGAAAAGTCCAGTTTTCCCTCCTTTCTTTTACATGTTAAAAACAAATATTTGTAGTCAATGTGTATAGAGTTTTTTGTTCTTCTAATGGTGTTCTCATCACCTTGTAGAAATATTCCCAAATATCTCTGTGTCCTTCATATTTATCATTGAATGCAGCACCATCATTTCTCAGAGCATGACAATACCATAATTTATTCAGCTATGTTCCAATTGTTGGACATAAAGGTTGTTCCCAGTTGTTGTCGCTGCTGCTGTTGCTATTACAAATAAAGTAGTCACAAATATTTTTCTACAGATAGGTCCTTTTTTCCTTTTTATGATGTTTTCAGATGGAATCCTAGCCTTGGAATTGCTAGATTGAAATCTATGATCACTTCTGTCACTCAATGCATATTGCCATATGGCCCTCCAAAATGTCTGTGCCAGGCTGCAATCCCTCCAGCAATGCATTTTCAGCTCTGCCAAAACCCCAACATTAAATCTGCATCATGTTATGCTATTTTTCCTGTTCTGGTGGGCCTGAGGTTGCATCTTATTGTTGTCTTGATTTGCATTTCTGATTATAAAGGAGTTTGGGCATCTTTTTTTCATGTGTCTGGCACATCATAGGTGTTTAATAAATGCTTGTTGATTAACTGACTGGTTATTAACAGTTTGCATCTCCTTTGTAAAACATTTGATATGTATATTTTTTACTGGTACAGCAGAAAGATTTAGTAAGAGGTTCAAAAATCCAAAGCTTTGTTCTGTCACTCAACCTCTGTGTGACCTCTATGACAATTTAATAAGAAGAATAGAAAAAAAGAAGCAAGGAAAATTGATCCATATGGGAAGAAACTTCAGTTAGGCTTGGAAGAGGACCTAGAACAAAAATATTGTCTTTATTTATTTGCTTGGCATCCAGCAGCTAGGTTGCACAGTGGTTAGAGCACTTGGCTTAGAGTCAGAAAGACCTGAGTTCAAATTAGGTGTCAGACACTTACTAGTTGTGTGATCCTGGGCGAGTCACTTAACCCTGCTGGCCTCAGTTTCCTCATCTGTAAAATGAGTTGGAGAAGGAAATGGCAAACCACTCCAATATCGTTGCCAAGAAAACACCAAATGGGGACACGACTGAAAACGACTAAACAACAGGAAATCTGAGTGGGCCAAGAGGTATGTGAAAGGGAATAAAGTATAAGAAGATTGGAAAGGTAGAAAGGGGCCAGCTAGTGAAGGGCTTTAAAAACCAAACATTTATATTTTATATTTTATTCTGAAGTTAATAAAGAGCCGCTAGAGTTTATTGAGGAAGGGGGTGACATGGTCAGACCTATGCTTTAGGAAGATAACTCTGATAGCTGAGTGGAACATGTCCTGGAGTGGGGAGAAATGTGAGACAGGAAGATCAACCAGTAGGTTATTTCAATAATCCAGTCAAGCAGTGATGAGGGCCTCCACATGGGTGCTCGCTGTGTGAGCAGAGAGAAGGGCACATAGGCAAGAGATGTTATGAAGGTAGAAGAGCAAGACTTGATTGGAAATGAGGTATTTACAAATGAGGAGAAGTGTATGACCACAAGACTATGAGCCTGGGAGAATGGTGTTGTCCTCTACAGTAATGGAAGAGGCAAGGGTTTGGAGGGAAAGATAATGAGTCAGTTTTGGACATGTTGAGTTCAAGACACCTACATGATATCCAGTTTGAGATGTCCAATAGGCACTGGTCATGTCAGTCAATAAACATTTATTAAGTGCCTACTATATGCCAGGCACTGTGCTAAGCACTGGGGATATAAAAAGAGGCAAAAGATAGTCCCTGCCCTCAAGGAACTTACAATCTAATAATGACACTGGAGCTCAGGAGAGAAACAAAGGCTCAACACATAGATCTAAGAATCATATGCTTAGAGATGGCCATTGCTATGCTATATTATCAGAAACAATTTCCTTACTAAGAATTTCCTACATCAATGAAGTTACAAGTTCAGATTAAAGGAACCCAGAAAGACATAAACTCTGTCCAATATAGGAGAAGAAAATACTCATGTACAACTAAGTCCAATACAAGGCAATATGTGATAGGTGAGGTCAAGTTAACTGACTTCTGTTTAGGAATATCATAAGAAGCTTCATGAAAAAGAAGCATTGGAATAGGACCTTAAAGAATGGGTAGGATTTCATTCGAAAGAGATTGGGAAATCACATTCTAGGCAAAAAAAATAGCATAAGCAAAGAGAGAGAAAAACATAGGGCATGTCCATTGACCAATGAGTAATCTAGTTTTGCAATAGTGTGAGACATGGCTAAGAAGGTAGTTTGGAGTCAAATTATGGAGGGCATTGAATGTCATCTTGAAGAGTTTAGATTTTATCTGGTAATGATGATGGATGATAATAGCTCATGATTCTATAGCGCTTTAAGCCTTGCAAAGTATTTTCTTTAAAACAGCCCTTTGAAATGGGTAGTCACAGATTTCATCCACCACAAACCTCTCCATAGAACTGCCATGTTCCCACGATGCTTTGGGGCCTAGAAAGATCCCTTTAATGCAAGAGGGTCCCAGGGTTCTGCATGTGAGGATGCAGGCAGGGATATTGCCAAGGTGCAGAAGGCTTTTGAGAAGAGAACTGCAGGAAAGCCAGAGTGAACAGAGAGAGATGTGAGCAAGACAGGAAGAAATGTTTAGAGACACGAGAACACAACTAGATGGAACTTGAGACCCAGCAGCAAAGAAGGAATGTTTGTTCTTGCTAGATAGTGCACCCCAGAGAGCCTTAGGGAGGAATTCAAGAACCTTCTACACTATCTGCCTACCCTCAGGTGGCTGCATGAGACAGGACAGGAAGTCCCTCAGAGTGAGAATGCTACCAAGGCTAACCTGTGATATCCTTGACATGGTTTGGATACAAGATGGATGACTCAACAGGGAACAGATTAGTGCGCCTGGCTGACATCTGAAGCAGACAGCCTCATAGCATGGGTGTCAAAAATGTCTACTGCTTCCTTTTGCTCATTAGATCACAGATTTAGATCTAAAATGGAGTACTGGGGTCATTAGATCCAACCCCTTCATTTTACAGAAGATGAATCTTGAGTTCCAGAGGAGATACACGACTTGCCCAGAGTCCTAAATCTAGTCAGTGTCTGGGGCAGAATTCAAACCCAGGCCTTTCTGACTCTAAGTCCTGGATTCCATTCATTATATCACCTCATTTCTTCTTGCTATCTACTTTACATTCTATTTTTAGTGCAATGAAAAACCTCACATGTGGTGAGGCCCCACGTGCAGGATGGGGGTGCCATTGCGTGGTTTGAACAGAGATAGAATAGACAACTCTAGTCTCTTCATCCCCTACCCTTCTTCCAGGGAGACTTTCATTCCTGCCAGGAGGTGAAGCAGGAGGTTGGGACCAGAGGCTACTCTGCTCTTCTGGGTGAGGGAGGGTGTAATGGGCTAGAAGTATATCTATCTGCTCCCTTAGATGTTGTTAGATATGATTGGGTTCAATCTAAGTTCTGATCTCTGTGTCATTATAGGGGGACTCCAAAAAGGATTCTAAGCTCTATCTTCAAGGGTTGACTCCCTTGCCCACCAGATATCAGCTCCACAATGAATGCTCGATGAAAAAATATTCCCAGGGTAGCCAACACTGGACATTCTCAGAAATCAGTCTCTCTCTGTCTCTGACTCTGTCTCTCTTTTTCTCTCTCCTCTTTCCTCTTCTTCCTGTCTCTCAGTCTCTGTCTCTCTTTGTCTTTGTCTCTGTCTGTCTGTCTCTGTCTCTCCCCCTCCCCCTTCCTCTCTGTCTCTGTCTATCTCTCTCTCTCCTCTCTGTCTCTCTCTCTCTCTGTCTCTCCATCTCTCTCTGTCTCTCTCTCTGTCTCTCATCTTGCTTTGTCTCTTTTTCTCTGGCTCTCTCTGTCTGTGTCTCTTTCTGTTTCTTTCTCTCTCTGTTTGTCAGTCTGTCTCTGATTCAGTCATACAGTTCTTGACCCATAGAATGAGTTAGAACGAGGAGGCTGTTGGCAATGCGGAGCCACTGGGCTATAGGAAAGCCTCGGGCTCTGACAATAGTGAGGACTGATTGAAAGAGGCCTCATTCGGGGCTCTCAGGGCTTCCCTTGGTGGGGGAGGGGAAGACCAAGTAGCACAGCTGAGCTTTCCCAACTGCCTAAGACAGCTTTGCTCTTTCCTCTCTGTAAGTTACCGGTTGAAGAGCCCAGTTCCAGAAGACATCAGTTTCCCTAATGTGCTCTTTCCTGACATGTGCTGCACATCCTTATGGCCTAGGTTTGTACATTCTGTATCCCCTCAGAATTGCCTAAATCCCCGCTTCAATCCAGCTCATTTAATGTCTCTTGCCCAGTGGCTTGCCCACAAAATTCCTGACACTGCACCAGGCCTGTTTGTGCCTCCAACACTGTCTTCTCCAACACGGACGAGCCCTTCCCTTCTGTCACCCTGCCTTTACCAACTTTCTCTTTGCTCCCAGAGTGTAAACACATTTGAGCAAATTGACAGGCACTGCTCAATCTCTTGGCTTACTGGAGAGCTGCAACTGGCTTGTTATTTCAATTCTAGCCTCTTCCAAAGCAGAGCCTCGAAGGGTTGCCCTGGAGGTCTTGTCTGATGCTGTTTCTCTGAACTGTCTGCTGGTGCCTCCCACTTGCCGCCACAGCTTCCCTTCTCAGGAGAATTTTCAGTTGCCAGTTAAAAAAAATACTCCATCTAATCTCACTCAATAGCCCCAGTTTTACTATCCAGGTTTGGTTCCCTCAGGGAAGCCTGTTCTCCCTTTGAACTGCAGCAATTTTATTTCATTTAAACTCATTAGTCAATTACTATTTATGAGCTAAAAGTTCTTGCCTTCTGGTTGAGTCAGGAAGTACATGCTTCATGGGAATGTCTGCAGAAACATTTGGGGAAAAAAATTATGTCTTTCTAGCATTATTTTCTCGTGTGCTGAGTTAGTAGCTAAGTACTCCCAAGTTTCTGTTGGCCAACAGTATTCAAGATATTGGCAAAGGGAACAGCAGTCCCTATTGAGCTATCATTTGAGATAATGTTTTATTTTATTGAGATGCAGAAATGGAAGAAGCTTTTTTAAAAAAAAGTCTGCAAGCAGCTACACATACCTCCTTCAAAGGGTCCTTTGTTATTTCCATAAATGGGCAGCTGAATTTTACATAAATCTGGTAACCTCAATTTTCAAAATCTTTTACACTAGAGCCCTGACTAGGATGGGACAAATAGACTTTGCCCCAGGACACTGGAAATTGGAAAGTGTTGACAGCACTTGTAAATTTTCTACAGCATAGAAACTATAGAGCTTGGGGCATAATTAGAAAAATTATTTGTTAAATAGGAAGCTACCAGGTAACAGGCTTCCTCCCCCAAGGGCTGGGAGATCTCTTGCCTGGTCTCCCAACCTAGCCAGCAGCCTCTAAGGTCTCCCTCTACTCAACTGAATTTTCCTTTTTTTCCTTTTTAAATTTTTTAATTTTACACTTAAATACAAAATGAGAAAAGAAAAAAAAAACATTGCCATGTACCATAAGAGAGTATTCAATATAAAACAATAAATTTCCATTTTAAGAAAACCTGTATAATAAATACTACACATTGTTTTCAATGCTGCCCAGCTTTTGTTTTTTTGCTTTCCTGTTGGTTTTCTTTTGTTCTCAGCTGTGCACCTCTTTATTTTTCTCCTCCCCCCCAGAAGGCTACAATTAAGTGTGAATATATATACATATACATAGATATCTATAAATACATACATATACACTCATACACATATATGTAAGATGGCACTATGCTGATTTCCACTTGTCCCCTGTTTCTCTGAAGGTGGATAGCATTTTCTTTCATAAATTCAAGTCTTTCCATGTTTTTCTAAATCAGCCAGCTCATCATTTTCTACACCACAGCAATATTCCTTTCTGAATTCAAATAGCATCTTCCTTCATAGGATCTTTGAGGTTAATTTGGTTATTAATAATAGTCAGAATGACTTGGTTGCTCAAAGTTGTTCTCTGAATTTTTCTTAAAACAGGTATTTGAGGGTAGGTTTCATGGAGCTTGCCTGGGTGCCAAAATAGCTCATTACAACTCTGCTTGCAGCCTGCTGCTGTTTGTGGAAAGAAGAAACAACATAACATATAATTCTCACTGGTTTCCAATCACTGGTGTTTCCCTATATCCCATTCTCCTGAAGTCTCTATTCACTGAGCACTGATCACAATTTCCTGTCCCTCAAGGGCTAGAATTCAGGCAGGGGATGGATTGTTCCAGTAGCCCCTTCTTTTATTCTAGTTTGAGATCTAAGAAGAAGTTTTAATCAGGTTACCACTTCTCTTGATGGCTTACCTTCAACACTGAGCAGACAGGGGGCAGCATAACACAGCAGACTCTGAGGGCCTGGGTTCAAATCTAGGCTCTGTGTGACCTTTGGTAAGTTGCTTAACTTCTCTGGACTTAAATTCCTTATCTACAAAATGAGAGACTTGGGCTAGCTGGACTCTAATGTCCTTTCTAGCTCTAAATCTATGCTCCTATGACAGATTTCCCTCTCTCCCAATTCCTCTTCATCTTCTCCAGTCAACACTGTCTCCA
The DNA here is from genome assembly GCF_900497805.2 of Vombatus ursinus. Classification (NCBI taxonomy): domain Eukaryota; kingdom Metazoa; phylum Chordata; class Mammalia; order Diprotodontia; family Vombatidae; genus Vombatus; species Vombatus ursinus. Next base: position 16,113,820 of record NW_020954591.1, on the reverse strand, counting down.
GCATTGGAAGTAGGGTAGGAGAGACCCCCACTCATTTTCAGAAAGACACAAAAATAATCCAGCTACATTTTTTATAGTTTCCTAGGCTAAATAGGTGCCTATGGATAAACAATTCTACTGCTTTGTTTCTCTAGTTGATAAAATACTGGCCATCCCATTTCCTTTTTTTTTCCTTCTTACATTCACAGCACCTTACTACCCAGTCCACTCCAAGCTTTGGCTTTCAACACACCTGCAAACTCAAGGTCAATGCATTTGGGGACTTTGGGCCTGGCTATAGTAGACCTAGAACTCCGTCTGTCCTTCCATATTCCAGGTCTAATATCACACTATCCTGACTGTTCAGTCAAACAAAAATATAGTTTTTGAACTGTCTTCCAAATGCTCAGCATTATTGAACACAACAGTTCAATCAATTAAGAAGCCTTTATTAAGTACCAACTGTGTGCCTAGCAGTGTGCTAGGAGCTAAGGATGTAAAGGCAAAAACAAGGCAGTCTCTGCCCTGAACAAGAGCTTACATTCTATGGGAGGAGACATTATGATGTGTACAAAAATATACAAAATAAACACAAGGTAATTGGGTAGGAGATTTGCACTGGCGCTTGGGGGAGTAGGAATGGCTTTTATAAAAAAGGTGGTACTTGAACCAGGGAACTTCTAAGAAACAGAGCTGAGGAGCAAGTGTATTTTAGGCATGGGGGACTACCTGTGCCGTGGGTGAGGAACAGAAAGAAGATTGGTTTGCTGCTGTAAATTATATGATTAAGAAGGTAACATCTAATTAGCCTGGAAAGGTAGTTTGAGGCCAGGTTCTACAAGGTTTAAATACCAGCAGAGAGGTTGGATTCATGAGTAAGTTTTGAAATCATACCAAGTCTCTCTAGAACAGAGATTCTTAACCCTTTTTGAGTTAGACCCCTTTGGCGGTCTGGTGAATCCTATGGTCCCCTTCCCTTCACAGAATAATTTATTTAAATGCCTAAAATAAAATACATAAGACCACAAAAGAAAACAGTGATATTAAAATACAGTTATCAAAATATTAAAAGAATAGGTTCATGGTCCCTGGGTTAAGAATTCATTGCCTATAATTTTAATCAGCCAATCAGCATTTATTGTTGCTGTTCAGTTGTTTCAGTCATGTCTGACACTTCATGACCCCATTTGGGGTTTTCTTGGCAAAGACACTGGAGTGGTTTGTCATTTCCTTTTCCAGCTCATTTTACAGATGAGGAAACTGAGACAAACAGGGTTAAGTGACTTGCTCAGATACACAACTGGTAAATATCTGAGGCCAGATTTGAACTCAGGTCTTTCTGACTCCAGACTCAGTGCTGTATCCACTGCGCCACTAGCTACCTCAGCATTTTTTAAGTGCCTATCATGTGGAGGCAGCTAGGTGGCACAGTGGATAGGGCACTGGGTCTGGAGTCAGAAAGACCGGAGTTCAAATATGACCTCAGATACTTACTAGCTATTCGACCCTGGGCAAGTCACTTAACCGTTGTTTGCCTTAATCCACTGGAGGAAGGAATGGAAAACCGCTCTAGTATCTTTGCCATGGACAGTATGGTCCACAGGGTCACAAAGAGTCAGACAGGACTTAATGAGTGAGCAACAATAACACCAACATATGCCAGGAGACAGTGTTTTAAGCAATGAGGGTACAAAGAAAGGCAAAGACATTCCCTGGCCTCAAGGAGCTTACAGTCTAAGGAGAGAGACAACATGCAAACAACTAGGTTGCAAGCAAGTTACATACAGAATAAATAGGAAATAATCGACAGGGGGAAGGTACTAGAATTAAGGGGGATTGGGAAAATTTTAAAATATGCCACAGACATCATTAAATATTGCATTATTCCACGTCCATTCTTTTTTTTTTCCAAGTTCACTGCTATAGCCCTAAATCCAATCCCTTATTGCCATGTGTCTGGATTATTACAATAGCCTCCCAGTAAGTCCATCTACCTTTAGATCTCATTGTTCAAATCCCACCAATGTAGTACTACCAGATTTTTCTTCCTTAAAAATTGCTTTCATCAAGTCATTTTCCTGCTCACAAACCTTCAAGGCCTGCCATATCCTAAAACGTAATTAAGTCCAAAGTCCTTGGCCTGACATTCAAGAGTGTTTACAATATGACCCCAACTTACCATTGCACCTTTATCTCTCATTCCTCTCAGTTCTACTCCAGGTGACTTGGCGTACCCATTGTCTTCCAAATGAGCCAATTGTATTTCAAACTTGCACACCTTTGCTCAAACCCTACCTATGCTACAATTCAATTCACATTTATTAAACGACAGTAATTTGTTTAATTTGATTTGTTAAATGCAAGGCACTGTGCTGGGTGCTGGCCATACAAAAGCAAAACCAAAATAGTCACTGCCTTCAAGAAGCTTATATTTGTCTAGTATTATACTTGAAACACAAAGCATAGGAGACCCTTCCCTAGGGTGGTCACTTTAGTGGTCTTCCTTAGCTCTTGCTCTCATTTGGCAAAGTTGAGGACTATGCAAATAAATGCAATCAAGTGGTACAGTGGATACATCACTGGGCCTAGAGTCAAGAAAACCTGAGTTCATATATAGCCTCAGACATAATATAACTAGCTATGTGACCCTGGGCAAGTCACTTAACTACTGCCTGCCTCAGTTTCCTCAACTGTAAAATGAGGATGATAACAACACCTCAGATGATTGTTGTGAGTATCAAATGAGATAATATTTGTAAAGCACTTAGCACAATGCCTAGCACATAGTAGGTGCTATATACAAATGCTTATTCCCTTCCCTCCTTATATGAGAAGTTGGAAGAAGAGATCATGTTCAGCTGGGGTTTGGGGATGGTTCAGGGAAGGTTTCAAGAAAGAAGAGGCATCTAATCTAGGGAATGAAGGATTTCAATCGACTGAGAAGTGGAGAACACTCCAAACATGGGAAACAGCTAGAATAAGGGCATGGAAGCTGGATAATAGTAGATAACAGCCAATACCCCAATTTTCCTAAATATAAAAAATCTATGTGGCAGAATAGGACAGCTAGGTGGTACAGTAGATAGAGTGTCAAGCCTAGAGTGAGGAAGACTCATCTTCCTGAGATCAAATCTGGACACTTACCAGCTCTGTGACCCTGGGCAAGTCACTTAACCCTGTTGACCTCAGTTTCCTCACCTGTAAAATGAGCTAGAGAAGGAAATGGCGAACCACTCCAGTGTCCTTCTCAAGGAAACCCCAAATGGAGTCACAAAGAGTCGAACACGACTGAACAACAAAACATGTTATTATTCCCAAAGCTTGGTTATCAAGTTATTCTGGCCACACGACATGCAACTCACCTGGGATACTGTTCATGTGAATACAGAAGTGCCTCTGACTCAGTTGTTCCAAAGAATTTGGCCTGAGGCTAAGCATCTCCATCTAGAGAGGAAAACCCTTCTGAGAAACAAAGAGGCCACTTGCTCACATGAGGAAAAAGCCGGAGAGGGTTTCCCTAGGAAGGCTTTTTTTTTTTCCTTTCCCAGTCCAATTACTGGGTGTATTCAGTGTTTTCCTTTCTAAAATTAGCTGTGCAAGAAAAACTTGTTATAAAAGCCTGCTCTTCCCACAAAGAAGAGACAGTGGCCCAGCTTAGGACTTCAGCTAAAGCCAGAAGCTGCAAATGGAGAAGCCTTTACAACCCTTTGCACCCTGAAACCACACCTGGTGATGACCAGAGGCAAACACAGATTAGTGAATCATTGGGAGCAAAACCAGGTAAAGAACAGGCCTTGTATCATACAAGACTGCTGGAGAAGCAAGCCCAGAGTATAGCATGATGACATTACCAGATCAGTGACCCTACTTACAGCATTGGTGACATGAAATATTGTCTTCAAAGTATGCATGCTACACCCACAAGTTCCTTGTGTGTGCCCTTCCACAAGCGCAATCTGATTCCAGGTATAGTCTACATGGGCACCTCTCCACGTTTGTGTACATTCTTCCTAATGAGGGTGACCCTCCTCATTAACGGTGTGCATATTTGTGAGCTGTATACTCCAAGACATTGGAAGAAATGCTTTGTTGCTGTTTCTTCCTATGCTATTTCATTAAATACCTTGATTTGAATTAAACGTCCTCTGGCTGACTAATAGAGGTAAATACATTGATAGAGGATCACAAACTATGGGTTTTGAGTGGATACACACTCATAGAGTACTCTGAAACTGGAGAGGCCTTGATAGGAATGGGGAGGTGCCCTTAGGTGCGACAGAATGGCTATCTAGAAGATATACCTGATGTCCTGGACTTGATTCTTACATCATAGAGCCTGTACAAGGCAGCTAGGTGGTGTAAGACCTGAGTTGAAATCCGAGTTGAAATCAGATACTTACTAGCTGTGTGACCCTGGGTGAGTCACTTGACCCTGTTTGCCACGGTTTCCAGATCTGTAAAATGAGCTGGAGAAGGAAATGGCAAACAGCTCCAGTATCTTTGCCAAGAAAATCCCAAAAGGGGTCGTGAAGAGGCAGACACCGCTGAAAATGACTAAACGACAACAAAGAGCCCATAAAGGAGTATAGCACAAGTCAGACTACTTAACATAACACACTGAAAGCATCTACTTTTCTCTTGGAAATGACCAAGAAATCTGGATGAAGAATCCATATTAATTCTGCAGGATGATTCCAGAGGAAAAATAATAGCTAATAATAATAATAATAGCTAACACATATAATGCTTACTAAGTGCCCAGGCCCTGTGCCAAGTGTTTTACAATTATTATCTCATTTGATCCTCGAAACAACCCTGGAAGGTAGGTAGTATTATTATCCCTATTTTACAGATGAGGAAACTGAGGCAGACAATGGTTAAGTGACTTGCCCAAGATCATACAGCTAACAAGTATCTGAGGCTAGATTTGAACTCAGGTCTTCCTGACTCCAGGACCAGCGCTTTGTGCACTATGGCAACACTTTGCTTTCCAACTTCTTGATTATGGCAGACTCCTTCTCAAAATGGTCCAAATGCTTCTTGTAGTGCTATGCTAGTTATACATAACACACAAGTAGCCAAACCTATTATTTTCATCATGGAACTGCATTCACAATGGGTCTACAGCTGAGTTTAAGGAATCTGGGGGCAAGGATTTTACCTCAACCCGATGCTTCCTCACCTTCAAGCAAATGGTTAGAGTGAACTGGGTTGCTAAGGTGACCTGATATGAACTACTGGAGGTGATTGGGCAACACGATTTGCTAGATTATTCACTGCTCAATTACGTCACTCCATGATCAATTCTGCTAAATTATGAAAAGCACAAAGCTTCAATACCTACAACTTTCATCCTTATCCCAAACTTATCAGAGAACTTACAAGATGAATAAGTTTCTGCTCAGTCTATTCTCCTCGATCGTTTTTGCCATGAGATTTAGTCTTGGCTAGGATCTATTATTAGATTGGACCAAGGCCACTTTCCACCACTAGAATTAAACTCCTAGTTTAATAAGACCCAAAGTACAGAAGGATCTGTTCAACTCTGCAGGTTTTCTCCTGGGATAAATTGGTAACGACAAAACTTAGGAGCATCTCTTAGAGTATCCTAAGTTATGCCTTCTAGAGCTCCAAAGTAAAAGAAACAATTTTTCTTTGGTCACTACACCTGCCAAAGTGGAGTCATCTATTATTTCCATACTCAAAAAGCAAAACAGAGACAACCTTATGAAAGCATATCCACTTACTGGTTTTAAAAGATGACAGTAGTTAAGTGTGGAGGGATGTTATGTATTCAAGGGGAAGTAGTGTTTTGTTTCTTACAAAAGTTTTTAGACCATGTAGTCCAAAAACCTCATTTTACAAATGACAAAATTGAGGTGTAGAAGGGTTAAGTGACTTACCCAAGGTCACACGGAAGAAAGTGGCAGAGTCAGGGTTTGAAACCAGGACCTCTCCACTGAGGCACCAATCACAGAGAAAGAAGCACTTCAGGCCCTCAAACTGGTCTCTATAAGTTGAAGGGGTTTGATCTGGAGCCTTGGAACTGGCAGTGGCTCCCAAGCTGGGACTGCCACATTTATCCCTTCACTTCCTGTTCCCATCCCAGGCCTTGAGACTGGCTTCCCATTGGCACGCCAGAAAGGAAGACAGTAGTCATCTTCTCTATGGGAATCAGATTCTCCAGGCTGAGTCCCTGCCCAGGACCTAGGAACCATGCATTGTCTTTTACTGCACTCTTAAGGCCTCTAACCACCTGCCTCGCTAGGGCATTCTTAATCCCTTCGAGGCAGCTCAGCCCTTTGTTGGGAGTGGGCACAGCCCCTAGCTGTATCAGGGTAGAGATGTCAGCTTTAGCACTTCCTGAGAGTTTAGGCCCAGGGCCCTAGGCCTCAACCCAAGGGCATGAAAAAGAGAAGGAACAAATGGTAGTGGCTAGATCCTGACTGGAGGAAGGGCAGAGACAAAGCCCATAGTATGAGCTGATAGGGAGAAAAGTCCTACAGTTATTTTCTTCTAGACCCTTGGGTTTAGATGGCTACCGGAACCCTGGGGATTGAGAATAATATTCCTCAAGTGCCTGGGGTCCTACCCTGCTAATAAGCAGGGTAGGTTGTTAAGCCAGCTTCTGGGCTCATCAGTATTGATGGTGGAGGCTTTTCTATCTGTCCAAATATGGTCACTGCCTGACTTCCGAGTGGAGACCAAGGACAGAGCCGGGGAAAGAGGAAATAATTGGGATTGCCTGACCTGTTGAAGGTAAAGAGTGGGGCTTCTACAACAGCAGGCTAAGCATTGGAATGGACCAAACCTATGATTTTCTAGTGAGGAAATTGCTAATTTAAATCAGCACCTGTTTTGCAACTTAAAAGTCTAGAACAGCCCGAGACTCTGGGAAGGTAAATGACTTGGCACAGTCACACAGCCAGGAAAGGACAGTCAGACAAAGGACTTGCATACTGACCCTGTATGCTAAGTATTAAGGGAAGAAAACAACAGAAAAACCTATGCACTTTCTATTTGAGCCAAATATCTCCTCCTTGTCCTTCTAGCTCCCTCTCTTTTTCTATCCCCTGGAGGAGAATGTAGGTTATCCATGCTGTTTTGTATATGGAAAGCATTCCATCCTTACTTGTCTTGTGTGTCTATGTGTATATATCTCTATTTATCTATATGCTCCCCAAATGCCAACAAAAACTTAGAGCATCAAAAGAAAAAAAAAAAGAAACCAGGACCTCTGATTCTAAATACAGTTCTTTTTTCCAATATGTAAAACTGCCTCTACTGAGTTCCTGTAATTATATGCTTCTGTGGTTTCAGGATGGTGTTGGCCCAGAATAATTTTGTAACAATAAAGTACTACATATTTAAGTTCAACTTGTCCCTTTCCTGCCTTGTGGATATGCAAACACATCAGTCATTCACTGGGTGACTCCATTTAGGACTGGTTCTAGACAAAATGATGGAGCTAATTTTTTATTTGGGGGTACCCTAAATCTCCCCTTCCAGTACCTTCTTTCCATTTCTTTGGACTCCCAGCATCCTCGTAGTCTTCTCCCATTCTACTGATGTCAAAATCAGCTCATCATAAAATGTGTTAAATTTATCTGTACTAGCACATAAATATAGTACTTAAAGCATTATTCTTTCCTAACCAAAGGAATGAACTTTTAATTGTAGATTTTCAGGATCATCAAAATGAATGGTGAAAGTTTTGGGGTTTTGTTTTTGCTGAGCTGGGGAATCTTTTTTTAATGAAATGTTCTGTTTTATTTGGGAACTTAACAATCATTAAGCACAGATGTTTCAGTATTCAAGAAAAAGAGGTTTGTGTAAGACACCGTGAGCTTCTATTCAATAATTTGGTTTTTAAGAACAAGCTTAAAGCATTGCCACATTAACTAGATTCACAAGGTTCTGCTCCAGGATGGCATCTTCCTCACTTTCCTTAGTTGTACCTCAAATGTAGGACTGTCTCCTGAAAGGAGAAGAAGGACTTCACCCTGGACCACTAATGTGACATGGAAATTACCTGATTGTTAGCAATGCTTCCAGAGCCTGGGTGGCTTAAGAAAACCAAGTAGAGGACAAAAAAAAGAAACAAAGGATATTTTAAAAAATCAGAATATTTTGAGATTGTTTCAGAAATAAAGCACTATATAGGAATAACTCAAGATTATGTTGATTATATTTGGGGGGCAGATAGGTGGCACAGTGGATAGCACACTGGCACTAGAGTCAGGAGAACCTGAATTCAAATCTGGTCTCTGACACTTACTAGCTGTGCAATCCTGGGCAAGGCATTTAACTCTGATTGCCTCCAAAAAAAAAAGAGTATATCTGACCTCCTGGAACACACACACACACACACACACACACACACACACACACTGCTTGTTCCCATAAGTGTTTGTGTACATAGATATAGGTATGTTGATCTGGATATAAACCATACTTATTCTGAGCTCATATAAAACCTCAGAGCAGTCTATAGTCTCTCTTTAAAAATTTTTTAGTGTGTGTCTTATCTATTTTTTCCCTCTCAAAGAGAGATCATTTGGAGGGCATGAACTACTTTTGGGCCAATAAGTAAAGTGCTATCACTAGATATTTGTCTTAGAGAACAATACCTTGGGTGCATGTTTTGCTGCTTCAGTAACAACAAATAATTTAGTACTAGGACCTCAAGGGGCAGCTAGGTGGCGCAGTGGATAGAGCTGTGGCCTTGGAGTCAGGAGGACCTGAGTTCAAATGCGGCCTCAGACACTTAACACTTACTAGCTGTGACCCTGGGCAAGTCACTTAACCCTGATCCCCCTCACCAAAAAGTAAAAACAAACAAACAAACAAAAACCCAAAAAATAATAGGATCTCGTGAGTTTGTGAACCAGTCACTGCTTCTGGAGATCTCCTAAAGCCAGGAGCAAACTTCACAGCATCAAATTCCTATTTCTACTAAATTGTGGAGATTCTCTAATGACATAGACATAAAACTTAACTAAAAAATTTAAATAATTCAAATGAATTTGCATTTCTGGGGAGGTATCACCAAAGGTTGTGTGACATTGTTTAGCAAATGGATTCTTAACCTGGGTTCCATAAGAAATGTGATAACTGTATTTCAACATCATTGATTTCTGTTGTAATCCTATGTTATTTTACTTTACATTTAAAAACATTATTCTGAGAAAGGATCCATTGGTTTCCCCAGGTTGCCAAAGGGATCTGTGACATAACAAAGGTTAAGAACTTCTGGTTTAGACGCTACTGAACAAGAAATTCAAAACAAATTAAAGATATGATCTCCGACTTAAAGAAACATCTATTCTGGTTTGCATAAGATTTAAAAATGGAAAATGTGATACAGTACAAGAGTAGATACTTACCACGTAACGATAAAAAAGGAAAGAAGGATGACCATTAATCTGATTGGTTCTGGCACAAATCCAATTTCTCTTCCAGCTGATTTGGAACCTTCTGGGAGAAGATGAGAGCTGATCTGTGCTTTGAAGATTGGGAGTGTAGTAATTGGGCTTGTGGAAAGAGAATGGTCATTGTTGAGATAGGCAAGAGGTTGAAACAAGGCTACAGAGGAGGGAGTGCAGGGATTGGTGAGCACAGGAGTAAGTGCTTCATGAAATAAAGTGAAAATAAAACCTAAGTCAGGAACAAAGTCTCAGTGGGGAACCTGTTTGGGGATGTGATTTCTGACATCCATCATAAATTACCACAACAGACAGCTCTGTGGCTCTGTTACAAGGACTAATGAAAAGAGATTGACTGTATAATGGCCAGAAGACAATTTGTTACGACGAAAAATGCAACTAGATTGAGATTTGACTGACAAATAATAAATGGAACCAAACCCTCAATGAAGCATGAGGCCTTGAAAACATACATATAAATATACACACAAAGAATATGATAAGAATTACAGCAGAGGAGGTAATAGAGAAATCAGAAAATTCTTTGTATGGAAAGGTCTGTTAAAACTGAACATAAGCTACAGAAAAAATTTAGTCACAGGATAGAAATATGGATAATGGGATCATTTAATTTTACAAAGAAATATCGGTATCAATATCTTTTTAGTTATTTTAAGTGGAGTGACTGATTGACTTGATCAACCCCTACCTCTACATACTACTTTATAATGCTGTATAACTTGGGTCAATTCATTCAGTGTCTTGGTTCCTTAGTTTCCTTAGCAGGTCTTAGTACTAGGTAATACAGAACATTTATTTTAGCTCTATCATTTCCAGGAGTTTGTAAGTTTTTGGGGCACTTTCCATGGTATTTCATTTGACTCTCACAGCCATTCTGTGAGGGAGATAGAGCAAGAATTCTGATCACCATTTTGTTGATGATGAAATGGGAGTCAAAGTGGTAAAGTGACTTGGTTAAGGATCAGAGCCAAGACTAGGACTCTGTTCTCCTTATATCAGTGTTCTTTCCACCATGCTTCACTGCCTCTCACTAACGCCATGATCCACTGAGTTGACTCCCACTGCAAACTAAGCAGCACTATAGTATCTCAAAATTTTTAAAAGAACTCATCTCCTTCCTCTTTCCATAGAAAAGAGTTAGGATCATTTGGTGGATATATCATGCTAGTTTTCTCAGCTCAATTTTTAGAAAATTTTTCAGTTCCCATCTTCAGTGAAGAAGGAAAGGAAGGAAAGGATGCAGAAGTAAAGCCTATAAGGTCTAGGGGAAACTTCCCAAACAGTGAGGAATATAAATATACAAGGGCATAGCTAAATGTTTTATCCACTACGAAAATCTATCCTTTGGTTAATCTTTGATGTATGCATACCATCTTAACATTGACAAATTAACCAATGATAACAATGGTTGATGATGGGCTCTTCTGCAAAATATTATGGAGGGGGAGGAGCTAAGACTGTAAGCAATATCTCCTCACAAAATGGGAGGGGGGAGCCATTGATTTTAAAATGGCAGAGAGCTTAGTGGGGGAACCAGATTATTTTGAAGGCATTTGTCAATGAAACCAAAAGGGTGACAATCAACCAAAGGAACATTTTTCTCCTGGCATTTTCATTATGATCTATTTTCATCAGCAAAGATAGTGGAAACATGATATTTGGTCTCTACTAAGTCAGTACCCAATGGACTAAGTGAAGAAGTAGTTAAGTAGATAAATTTGAGAAAAATAGCTGGACCAGACCAAATTTATAGAAAAGAAACCCACGCTGAGGCTGATGATATTTTAAAGATATTTGGGAATCAATTTTTAAGACATCTTTAAAAGAGGAAGGATCCAAAAGAATGAAAAAGGTCACAGACGGTGCTTTAATATTACCAGCAACAAGAAGCAATCAAGAAACTAGTGACCCATATGCCTACTTTCTCATTTCTATGAAAATTTTATAAGAAAGATTTAGGATGGCATCAAGGGTATACTTTGAAAAAAATACAATGAGTGAACAGATTAAGTTTTGTAAACAACCTTCTATAGCAAACCAGAACATCAATAACAAAATTCACTGAAGATATAGTAAACATAAGATACCATCATATCCATTCTGTGACAATTTTTAAAAAGCATATGACTCATGATTATAAAATTAAGTCTTAATATCTCCCTTCAAAACAGCTGTCTCTCACAAATACACTTAAAATTATGGTATAACAAATATCATCATGGAGATCATTTTGTTCAATGACCCAGCATCTTAGAACCTAGATAAGAAGGACCTCCTTGGCTATCTGGCTCAATATTTAACTTTAAAGTGTTCAAATAGTCACCCAGCCTCTACTGCCAGATGAGCAACAATGGATAACCCATTCATCCCAAGGTTATTTTGTCAATAACTTGAATAAAGATGTAGATGACAAAAAGCTAAGAGAGACAGTTCACACACAAAATAACAGAGTCAAGATTTTAAAAGCCTACAATCAAAAAGAATAAGATGAAGTATAAAGTCTCACATTTGAATTCCAAAAATGAACTTCATAAGTTCAAGATTGGAGTGACATAGCTAAGTAGCAGTTTTTCTGAAAAAAAAATCTGAAGGTTTTAGTGAACCTCAAACTTGATATGAATCAATAGTGTAAAATCTCAGACCAAAAAACTAATGCAGGGGGCAGCTAGGTGGCACAGTGGATAGAGCATTGGCCCTGAAGTCAGGAGGACCTGAGTTCAAATCCGACCTCAGACACAAAACATTCACTAGCTGTGTGACTCTGGGCAAGTCACTTAACCCCAATTGCCTCATGCAAAACAAAACAACAACAACAACAACGACAAAAACAACTAATGCAACATTTGGCTACAATAAGAGAAGCATGATGCCCAGGTCTAGGGAGGTGATAGTATCACTGTACTTTGCCCTGGTCAGTATATCATATCCAGTTCTGGGTACCACAATTAAGAAGGGCATTGATAAGCTATAGAGTGTCCAGAATAAAGTAAGCAGGATGATGAATGGTCTTCAATTCTTGCCTTATGAGGACTGGTTGAAGGAACTTGGGATATTTAGTCTAGATGAGGAAAGCCTTTGGGGGAAATCATAACTGTCTTCAACTATTTGAAGGGGTGTTATGTGAATTATCTAATGGATATGTTCTGCTTGACCTCAGAAGGCAGAATTAGGAAAAATGGATAGATATTGCAAAGAGGCAAATGAGATTGAATGGAAAGAGAAAAATTCCTATGAATCAGAGCTCTCCCTGATCATAATGGTCTGCCTCAGGAGGTTCTGTGTTCCTTCTCACTGGCGGTCTTCAAGTACAGGTTGGATAACCACTTGACAGCTGTTGTAGTGCAGATTCTTGATTAGGTTCAGGTTGGATCAGATGGGCTCTAAAGTTCCTCCAATATTCTATTACTTTCTCCAGCAATCAAAAGACTACAATAACCAGATGGGTGGGATAAAATGAGATTAAACAACAACAGATCAGGAATGGTGGCTTTGGGGAAAGAGAGGAGGAAGGGATTGTTGAGTGTATAGGAAACCAATTAATGAATTATTGAAGTGGCTGACTTGTCTTTGCAAGTGAAGTCAGAACGTAGTAGCTACATACATATATACTCTGTACAGAGTGGTACAGAGGGACCAGAGATCACAATGAAATTGTTAAAACCAAGTTGAGTATGAATGAGAGAGTGTGAGAGGTGGAAATATAGGAGATTGTGGTTAGAGAATGGAATTTTTGAATTCAGGTTATCTGGAAATGGTAGAGTTCTGAGTGGTCATAAGATTATAGATTTGGAATGTGGAGACATCTAGTCCAGAAGCATCTAGTCCAACCCCTTAATGCTACAGATGAAGAAACTGAAACTTAGAGAGGCTAAATGACTTGTCCAATGTCACATGGGTAGAGACAGAGTCAAGCTCTGAACTCAGATTATCTGATTCAAAATCCAGTACTATCGCCAGTGTATCATGTTGCTTCACACTTCATGGTAAGGATTTGTAATTCCTAGTATGTGGTTGAAGTGGAGTAGAGATAGCATTGGGGAAGTTGAGTGAGTAATAAGAATGTTGAAAAATGTCAGCAAGAAGAGGGAAAGAGCAATTGATACTGATACATTAATCAATGCTCTTTAACTACAGTTTTTTTTAAGCTCATCTCAAACTATTATCATGCCCACATTTTTCCATCTTGAACCACAAGGGTACTTTTGAGAGACTTTGTCAAATATCTTACAGTAGGAATACAAGTATAGCATATCTATGGTATGCACTTGATCAACCAGGTTAGTAACCTTGTCAAAAAAGGAAATTGAATTTGTCTGGCTTGACTTCTTCATAGTGAACCCTAGCTGTCTCATATTATTGCTGTTTCCCTTTCTAAGTGCTAACAAGCTATCTGTTGAATAATCTGTTTGGGGATTTTTCTAGAATTAACCTTAAAATTAGCAGCCTATAGTTTAACAGAATTCATTACCTTCTTCCCCTTCTAGAAAACTGAGGTATTCACTCATCTTCAGGTCTGCAGCACCTCTCCTGTCCTTCAAGATTCATCAAAGATCATTGACAATCATTTTGTTGCAAGCTATGTTAGAAAATCAATGTGGAAGGAATAGGGTATGGGGAGAGTACCAGGGGAACAAAGTTGGCTAGAAATACTTGATTAATAATGTACTTGTGGTTTTAGTTCTTAGTTGGGCCTGTGATGGATGGATTAAATTTAGATGAAATCTGCTGATGAAATTGCAGGTTCTTATGTTTTTTCTATGTTAAAAAAAACTTTCCAGTGTGTTTTAAATGATTAAAAATAAAACTGGTTGATCTTTTAAAGAATACTACATGGAGAAGCAGCTTAACTGATAGTGAGTCAACTTGAAAATATGCACAGTTGAAAAAGGATTGTGTGTGTGTGTGTGTGTGTGTGTGTGTGTGTGTGTGTGTGTTAATCTACCCAAGTTGGAGTCAGAAGGAATAGATAATTGGCACCATCAATACCACGGTAACAGCCACTGTAAACTTTGATGACTATTGGGGAAAGAAATCAGAGTACTGTTCTCTTTTATTTTTAAAAGGGAAGGATGGAGGAGATTTAGGGATGGAATTTAAACATAGACAAAAATTGTGGAAGAAAAAAAGATAAAAAGGCAGGGCTGCTCTGTCACCGCCCCCACCCCCACCGCCCCCAGGAAGCAAGAGCCGTCTTTTCTGGACCTTAAGAGCAGATACTTATGATGTTTAAACTTGGTAAGGCCCCACTTTTAATTAAGGGATGGGGCAAGCAAGTCCAAGAGATGAGATAGTTGAGTCCAGCTCCAAAGCTTCCTTACTCTAAGGGAAATTACTTTAAGAGAAATTATTATTTTGCTATTATATTAACAACCAATTATTAAATTAGGATTACATTTTAATTGTCTCATTCAGGGACCAGTCCCCATAGGTGAGTCAGTCAGTGTCTGAAGGAAGTGACTAATAGATGAGATTGCCCTAATCCTCAGGGAACATGCTCCTCTATCTTGGGCGGGACCCTAGCCAATTAGGAGACCTTACTTCTGTTTGGAGTGTAAACAGAATTTAATCTAGGTGAATTCCTGCCCTTAGGGAATAAATTCATGTCCTTGCACCCCTTCATTGGAGTTTAGGGCAACCTACCTCCTGAAGGAGAAAACCAACCAGAGTCATCTGGGTGGAAAAGAACTCCTCTGTCCAGATTGCTGAAGGTAGCTGCATCTCGTAATCAAGCCACATTCTCAGCAGGAGGAACTGAAGACTTTTAGCCCACTTCCTCCTTAAAATGTCCACCAGTCAGGATTGATTTCTCCTGTCAGGAGAATTCCTTTCCAAAAAAAATATTTGAGGGAGTCAGTGTCTTCATTAGGGGTCTTTGGTTATCAAGAGAAACCACTGATCATCAATTTATCATTAGCTAGCTTAATTAATTAATTACCCAGAAACTATCTCTTGGGGTTTTTCTATTCACCACAGTAGAAAGCTAGTATAAAATAGAAAGTAAGCAACAAGGATATCAGCAAGTTTCTTGGGCTTAATGGTAATTAGTAACACTCAGCTAGCCATATCTAAAAGTACTTTACTGCTTCTAAATGATTCATAAGGATACCATCACATAAAGACACCATCACATAATCTTGAGTCAGCTAGCCCTAATTAGGGGTAAAGATCATTTTAGATAAGGGGTTCTTAACCTTTTTTGTGTCATGGACCCCTTTGGCAGGCTAATGGATCTCAGGATAATGTTTTTAAGTACACAAAATAAAACATATCATACAAAGAAAATCAAATATATTGAAATAGATTTCTCAAATAATTTTTTTTTAAAGTTCACAGACCCCAAGTTAAGAATCCTTATCTTAAAAAATAACCAACCTGCAGGGAGTGCCTTCCTAATTCAGCCCTATTCCAATGAAAAAAATATCTAGCAACCTACATATATATATATATATATATATATATATATATATTAGGGGAAAAAATCATACAAACAATTGAAATATCATTTATTTTTTTCTTTATATTGTTACATTAAAAATAGCATAAATTATCTACAATTTTGTGGAGTTAAGTCTCAGCTTCATGTAAGCCATTTGATTTTGGAGAAGTTACAAGATTACTCCTCCAAACTGTGACCTGACTTAAGGAATGTCACAAAATTGCTCTTGTCCTTCTTACCTGAATGTCTTTTGATTCCCCTCCACTAACACTCTCCCTCTCACCTCAGTGTTTCCCATCTCTTCCACCAATAAGAAACCAGGTGTCTCAAGCCCTACATCCTGTTTTTTGTTTTTGTTTTTGTTTTTGTTTTTTTTTGATTCCTCCAAATTATGTATTTATCTTGTAGAAATCAAGATTCTGGGTCTTTGGCTATGGAGAGCCTTGGCATCAATTTGTTTCTGCATCTGGATGCCTTACCAAATAAATTGTTTGTCTGGATGAAACTCAGTGTCTTTATTTCATTGTAACAATGTCCACAATTCAGTGATATCTAAAGGCAAATCATTATTTTAGGGCTGACTTGGAGAAAATTACACTTCTCATTGAATCAAACATTGTATTCCATGATAACTTTCCATTTTGTATCAACTAGATGACTTTTTAATAACCTAATTCATCTCCTTTCCTACTACAGCTTTCTCCTTTCTTCATTCACCATCTGTCCTTGTGAATATACATATATATTAATGGATCTCTTCCATTTTTCTTCCATCAGGTTCGGATGTAGGATAAATGTGTGCAAAACATTCCATTGCAAACTGCCCAGTTTTGCATGTGTACTCTTCTTCCCTAGTGCTGATAAATGTGCTTATTTATTCTCAAAGATCGATGAGCTTTCGTGATTCATAGACCATACTACTGAGATAAACTAAAAATTTCACAAAATTTATGTGGGGATGAGGGAGAGTAAAAGGATGATGGCAAACTTGAGTGACTGGAAGTACAGTGGTCTTCTGACTGATATGATTATATAAGATGGCAAAGCCCTGTTTTTCTCTTGTCAATGATCCTTTGCCCAGGCTGTCCCTCTCATGCTTACAATGTGTTTCTTTTTGACCTCTGCCTCTTAGAATCCTTAACTTCTTTTAAATTACTAAGCTGAACACCCACTTTTTGTAGGAAGCATTCCTGAAACCCCAGGGGCTAGTGCTTTCTCCCCACTGCCAAAATTATTATGTATTTACTTTTTATATTTATTAGGATTTTGAATATGTATATACACATTTGTTTCCTCCAAAAGTATGTAAGCTCTTTGACTGTAGGCACTACGTCTTTTTTTGTCTTTTAGCCCCAGTGCCCAGGGCATAGTACCTGGCACATAATAGGCACTTAATAAATATTTGGTAAATATTTGATTGATAGATTGATTGATTGAGATGGACTCAGCCCAAAGTTGATTTAACTATTGAGAACAAAGAAATAGATTTACCTCTTGATATGCTGATGGATTTTGTGATAGAGATATGCTCAGAAAGATTTTAACTGACAATTCCCAGCCTCAACTAAAACAGTTTCATTTAAAAACAATTTACCAAGCCAGCCATTTCATAAGCTATGCCAGTATCTTTTAGAAATGCTTATATTAAGTTTTAACTGCTGGCAAAATACATAGTAGGAAAACCACGGAGTTAGGACAATGTTCTTCTGATCTTCTGATGGAAGGAAAGTACATCTCCCATCTTTAAGGCAATGAACCTCTTCTGGGCCCCAAACATTTTTATGAATTTTTATCTCTTTCTCTCTCTTTCTTTCTTCTCCTCCTCTCTCTTTCAAAAATGTCATACTAATATAAGCTTTGTTTTTATTAACTGATGTAACCTCTATATTTTGAGTAAAGTGAATAAATGAGTGAAAAAGCATTTATTAAGCCTCTATTATATGTCAAGCATTGTGCTAAGTTTTGGGGATCCAAATAGAAAAGGAAAGACAGTATCCACCCTCAAGAAGCTTACATTCTAAAGGTGAAAACAGCAGATGTAGTTTGTCAATAAATACTTATTAAGCACTTACGGTGAGCCAGATAATGTGCTAAGCTCAAATGATGGCCAGGGAGGATCCTTTGGTCTAGACAGTTAGAAGATTGGCAATGCTATAGGGAAGTAAATTGGTACAGCTTCTCCAGGAAAAATGTCGAATTTCATTTGATCTTGGTTCATGGTTCCAGAACTATAGAACCAGAAGAAAGGGAGAATGGAGAAAGACAAAGGGTAAAAGTTCTTTCAAGTTTGGAAAATGAGACCTAGGTAGGAGATTATGGAACAGGAGGCTGAGAAGGAGGAAGTGAAGTGAAGCTTGGCTGGCCCTTTGCTGAAACAGTGGTTTGGTATATATTTCCTTTTATAAGACCAGTGTTGTGGCTTTAACACTGTGACTATATATCCTTTATATAACTGGTAGACAGATCCTGACTGTCTCCCTACGCTTGACTGATCTCTTGATGGTAATAGGAAGTAATAAGAATCAGGTACTGTGGCAATTAATGCTTTTAATGAGCACCAATTTATTATTTAATATTTTAAGCAGCATTTTATGTTCGTGCCTCTGAAAATGAGACATTTCCAAATACAAGGATGATATGTCTCTATTTTTAATGTGCTTCATACTATTTGTGAGTAGCTAGGTTTAGACACTAGATGAACATTTGTTGCATTGAATTAGGAAAAATTTGTATAGAAAGTTTCTTAGGCAAGTGGATCTTTGATCATATAAATCAGATAAAGGGCCAGTGTCTTAGGGTTTCATTTTATTAATTACTAGACTCCTATTCATGAATTCAAATCAGACCCCAGGCATTGAACAGCTGTGTGACCCTGGGCAAGTCACTTAACTCTGTTTGCCCAGTTCCTGTAAATGAGCTGGATAATGAAATGCCAAACCACTCCAGTGTTTTTTTCAAGAAAACCCCAAACGGGGTCATAAAGAGTGAGACATGACTGAAAAATGACTGAACAACAATAAAAGTCAGCCCCCTGTTAATAATAATCCCATTGAAGTCATATGTAAGCACCTTGGACTCTTTGGGCCACAGAAAGTTATGGGCACTTAAAAATTTAGGAGAAAACTGCTCCTCCCCTTCTCTGCACACAGTTATTGCTGGCTTCCTGAATGACCAATTAATATCAAGCCAGCCAGAAATGGTTTTAATTGGTTATTCTGACATGCTGGTTGACTTGGGCTGACTGAGCTGATAATCAGTTAATGGATAATAAAGGAATTCTATTGGATTTGAGATGTTTCCTTCCCTCAGTTCCCTCCTCTCCTTAATTCAATGTAAAGACACACACACACACACATCTGAGGCTGAAAAGCCTGCTCCAGAAATGGCATACAAAACCTAATAAAATTGGCATTTGAAAACTCCATGACTTGCCAGAACCATACTGCTAAATCAGTCAGTGTACATCTATTTAAGCACTTATTATATGTTAGGCACTAGGGTGAGAGATAAAAAGAAAAGTAAAACATAGTTCTTTCTCTTGAGTACTTCACAGTTTAATAAAGGAAACATGCAACTAACTACATATAAACGAGCTATACGCAGGATAAATTGGAAATAATCAATAAGGTTTTAGTATTAAGGGGGATCAGGAAGGGCTTCCTGTTGAACGTAGGCTTTTAGCTTGGCATGGGCCACGGAAGCCAAGAGGTAGAGATGAGGAGGGAGAGCATTC
Organism: Vombatus ursinus; assembly: GCF_900497805.2. Classification (NCBI taxonomy): domain Eukaryota; kingdom Metazoa; phylum Chordata; class Mammalia; order Diprotodontia; family Vombatidae; genus Vombatus; species Vombatus ursinus. The sequence continues at coordinate 16,094,226 of NW_020954591.1, read as the reverse complement.
TGGGTATGGGGGGGCATGTAAACATATTTAAGTGATAGAAACTTTAAAACAAACAAAAACCAACCCAGACTTCAGTAAAGCTGATTTGGTATTTTTAACCACACTAACAATCCTTTAGAAGTATCATAGGGTCAATCCAAATTGTCACTAATATGGTTAAAAAGGAGACAGATTTGATCATGTCTCATAGAAAGAAGCATAGTCAATGTCAGAAGTCAAAAGCCCTTTGCTCTGAGACTGAGGTCAAAGAATCCAATTAACTCCAGTGGCTCCACATCACCTCCAGGGTCAACTATAGAATCCTCTGTTTGTCATTCAAAACCTTTCGTAACTCAGCGCTCTCCAACCACTACAATCTTCTTATGCTCAGTTCTCGGATCCAGTGACACTGGCCTCCTGGCTGTTCCACAAACAAGATATTCCGTCTCTTGGTTCTGGGCATTTTATCTGGCTGTCTCCCATGTCTCTCTCCTCATCTCTGTCTCCTGGCTTTCTTTAAGTCCCATCTAAAATCCCACCTTCTACAGGATGCCTTTCCTCTGTTAATTACTTCCTATTTATCTTGTATATGGTACATATTTGTACATATTTTTGTCTCTCCTATTAGATTGTGAGCTCCTCCAGGGCAGGGATCTGTCTTTTTGCCTTTCTTTGTATCCCAAGCACTTAGCATAGTGCCAGGCACTATGCCTATAATGGGAGCTTAATCAGTTAGACAATAAACTTTTATTAATAAATAATACATCATTTTATTTATTAAAATATTTTATTAATAAATGTTTACTGACTAACTACTCACTCCACTCTGCACCCATGCATGCAATTCTTCCGAGGTTTTATCTAAAAATATCCCTTTGGTCATTTCTGATGGTACAATAGGGAACATCCTCACATTCTTATAACATTTATTTCTGGTAAACATTGTAAAATGATTTTTGTTGAATCAGCACACCTCTGCATTTGGGAGCCAATTGCCACGTCTTTTGGCACCAACAAGTGGAGAAATTAGGAATGTATATAGATGCTATTGTGGTAATTAAAATACATTAATAATTAAAAAGTCACTGGTTACTTTAAAAGGTTATTCATAGAAGCTTTTTATTGTTAGTTGACTGATACTAATAGTACTAGAACTGTCATGGGGAGTGGTGGGTAGCAGAAGTGTATGGTCTGTGAAATTTTTTGTCATTTGAAAAAGTTGGGAACTATGGTGAACCTGTAAGAACTGCTGGGGAGCTTCCAATCTCATTCCAGCCACCCTACCCTTCCCTGAACTGCAGACAAGGAATGCAGTCCTCACTGATTTGAAATTCATCACTTGTTTCTTCCCTGGTTTCTCCTCTGGTGCAGATGCTAATGACGCTTGAGGGGATGAGGCAGGGCTGTAAATAACGTCTGCCTCTGCAAAGAGCAATTCTAACCACAAGGAAAGCACAGTATTTGCTGGGACCAATTATAGAAAAGACTGAACAACAACCAATACACCTCAGTTTTTTTGAGATCACAAACTACACGTGAGGAATAATCACCATTATGGTCATTTGAAGGTCTATGATAAATGGACTGACGAGGATAAATGGCCAGGCACTCAAGTCCCAGAATCCAATAGCAATGGTTTAAACCAGTCAGCCATGAATAAATACATGGTAAAATGGCGAGAGCCAATTGGAGTTTAGAGGAACTGTTTTCAAACCCTGCCTTTCAATGATTGCTGACTCTGGGATTTTAGGTAAGTTACAACCTCTATGAGTGTCAGTTTCTTCTGTAAATGGGCATAGTAGGGGGGAGAGGGAGAATGAGATGTTGTGTATAAAGCACTTTATGAACTTTAAAGCACTGTATAAATGTCAAGTGTTATAATTATCATTATTATTATTATTACTATCATCATCATTATTTTTAGTCTTAGGCCCTGTAACCTAATTTTCAGCTTTTTCCTGAGGCACTATGCTGAGATGATCAGATATAGGAGCAACGAGACTTATAGAAAGAGTAAGCAAGTTTCTACCAGGTTCAATATGAGGGGTTCTGGAAAGGCCTCCCCACCCCTTAAAAATTCCAAAAGACTTGTTGCTGGTGTTTAAAAATGCACTCAAAGATTCATTTCTTTGGCTCTCTTCATGCCACCTCAACTACTTTTTATATGTATGGTGTTCCTTCACTAAAGTCACCCTCTTAGGTCTCACTGTAGCATGTAAGTGGCTCTGTACTCTTGGGAGGCTATGGCAGCAGGCCAAAACCAATGGCAGGTTCAAACAATCTGGAAAGGCTCCAAGTATTACTACTACTTCTACTACTTCTACTACTACTCCTACTACTCCTACTACTTCTACTACTTCTACTACTCCTACTACTACTATTACTATTACTACTACTACTACTACTTCTACCACCACCACCACTACTACTACTACTACTACTACTACTACTACCTAGAAAGTCAGCTAGCTAGCATTTATATAGCACTTTAAGGTTCACAAAGCACTTTACAAATATCTCATTTTATCCTCATAACAACTTCCTTACCTGGAAGTAGGTGCTATTATTGCCCTCATTTTATGAATGAAGAAACTGAGGGACAGAGTAGTTAAATGATGTCCACAGCCAGTCACACAGCTAGTAAGTATATGAGGTCAGATTTGAATTCAAGACTTCCTTGCTCCAATTTCAATGCCACATCCAATGTACCACCTAGATGCAATGGGCTGTATGTGTGTCCTCTGAAGACCAGATTAGCTAAATTTGGAGAGGCTCATCACCAGTTTGGCTTTGTTGTTGTTCAGTTGTCTCAATCACGTCTGACTCTTTGTGACCCCATTTGGGATTTTCTTGGCAAAGAGACTGCAGTGGTTTGCCATTTCCTTCTCCAACTCATTTTGCAGATAAGGAAACTGAGGCAAACAGTTACGTGACTTTCCCAGGGTCACACAGCTAGTATCTGAGGCCTGATTTGAACTTGGCTCTTCCTAACTCCAGGGCTGGTGCTCTATCCACTGTACTACGTAGCTGTCCAGTTTCGCCGCAGGGTGATAAATGATTTTGCCATAGTCTCTCTGGCTGGAGTTCCTGACAGTCAACTTGAGCATCATACTTCCATTTTTATCTCCTCTGAGTTCATTTGAGTTGAAGGCTATGGCTAAGTTGTTGGCCAATGCCAACTGATCACTTAACCAAGAAACTCTGATGAAATAACATTTGCATCTACCAGTTATACGTCAAACATCTCAGCCTCTCAGTTTTCCTTTAGATTGTGTGAGTGGCCCTCTTACATATATGTTACATACATGTTGCAAATCACCATCCTGTCTTCCATGAGGCTCAAGATGCATAGGATAGGGTGTCTGCATTCACATTTGGCATTCCCTGGCCAATAATACACATTGAGCTTTTAGGCAAGAAATGATACCCATTTCTCACTGGTGATATACAATTTAGAACTTGTCAGAAGATGTCAGTCCATCTCTATTTGGAGTTGCACTCCATGAATTGTAGTGTAATTTAATTTTTTTCTCAATTACATGTAAACAAATATTTTTTCACATTCTTTTTAAATTTTGAGTTCCATATTCTCTCCTTCCCTCTCTCCCCTCACATCTCTTTGAGAAGGCAAGCAACTTGATATAGTTTATACATGTGCAATAATACTAAACATTTCCATGTTAGCCATGTTGCAAAAGAAGACACAGACTAAAAAAAAAGAATAATAAAGAAAGTAAAGAAAATATGCTTCAAACTGCATTCAGACTTCATCAGTTCTTTCTCTGTGCGGGGGTGGGAGGATAGCATTTTTATTTGGGAGTCCTTTGCAATTGTCTTGGATCATGAGACTAGCTAAGTCATTCACAGTTGATTATTATACAATATTGCTGTTACTGTGTACAATGTTGTCCTGGTTTTGCTCACTTAGCTTTGTATCAGTTCATGTAAGTCTTTCCAGATTTTTTCTGAAACCATCCTGCTCATTATGTCTCATAGCACAACAGTATTCCATCACAATCATATACCACAACTTGTTCAACCATTCCTTGAATTATAGGCATCCACTCAATTTCCTTTTCTTTGCCACCACAAAAAAAGAGCTTCTATAAATAGGGGTTCAGACCTGCTAGTGGTATTACTAGGTTTTGACCCAGCATGGTATGCCCAGTTTTATAGCCTTTTGGGCATAGTTCCAGAATGTCCACATATGAGTAGGCTCAAAATAAATCAGCAATAACCACTTCAAAGCCAAGAAGTCTAATCTGTGCACGGGATAACAAATCTTACTGTCAGTGAGTCTTCTGCTGAAAAATGTGATAGTCTCTGGTGGTCGCTGCTCTCCTGGTACCAAACTTCTCCCAAACCCTTCAGGCCGACACCTGTGTGCAACACAAGAGCTCACTTGGACTGCACTAGCCAACATCAACATATGTATGAAAGTCAACCAAATCCTTATAGGCATGCTCACATTTCTAATCCCAATGACCTCTAAATGGATTTGGAAGATTTGGGTCAGAGAGTCTCTTTTTACCTTCTTGTTTTGGATTCTTCTCACAGATAAATGATTGAAATAATTTGTAATGAAGTTATAATTCCATAGCAGTTACTGAATCTGAGGAAAGTCTTCTGCTCCCTATATATCTTCAGTCATGGTAGTCAGGTGATAAGTGCTTCTTCCTTCCCCGGGTCAATACTCCTACCAGAACAGGCACAAGTTAATTAGCTGTGGCAGCAGCTTCTAGCCCATCTAACATCTTCAGTTTTTCCTCATTCTCTTGAGGGTGAATGAGGGGAGTAAGAAAACAATCAATCGATCAATGATCATTTATTAAGTGCCTACTATGTGCCAGGTATTGTACTAGGTGCCAGGGATATGAATACAATAAATGAAACAATCTCTACTCAAAGGAGGAAGTTCTAGAGAGTCCACTCAACTCCAAAGCTAACAATTCAATTTAAGGTTATTATATGCTTGCACTCCAATAAAGAAAGCTAATTACACAAGTACAGAAGTATTCACTTATTGATTCTAGAAGGAAGAGCTTCAGGTGTGTGCTTAAAGAGCCCGGTGTGACTCCACAGGTAATTAAGGAAACTGAAACACTAAGGATAAGTGACTTGACCAAAGTTGAGGTCCTTCTAGGCAGAGCCAACAGCATTCTCTTGGCTCCACTATGGTCCTGCTCCCCCTTTTGTAGTTTTTTTTTTTTTTTGCTGGTAAAAGCTGTTTATGAAAAGAATTGCCTTGGGTTTGAAATCAAAGGACTTTGTCATATCTTCTCTCTAGACCTCAGTTTCTTCATCTGTTAAGTGAAGGGGATGGATTACGTGATCTATAGGGACACTTCTACCTCTAAATTTATGAATCTTGGCAGGGCAGGAAGTTTATACAACTCAGCAGCTTGCCCAGAAGAACAGAAAGGGCACTATGAATGACTTAGCTCTTCTCAGCAATATAATAGTCCGAGACAATTATGAAGGACTCATGATGGAAAATGCTATCCACACGCAGAGGAAGAACTCATGGAATCTGAATACATATTGAAGCATACTTTTTTCACTTACTTTATTTTTTCCATTTTTTTTCCTTTTGATCTGTTTCTTCTTTCACAACTGTGACTAATGTGGAAATATGTTCTACATGATTGCACATGTATAACCTATATCAAATTGCTTACCATTTTAGGAAGAGGGGAGGAGAGAGAGGGAAGGAGAAATATTTGGAACTCAAAATCTTATAAAAATTAATGCTAAAAATCATCTTTACATATAATTGGGAAAAAATAAAATACTATTAAATTTAAAAAAGAATGGAAAGGGAATGACACCCAATTTTAGGTCCCCTAAGAAGAGTTTAGGAACTCAACTACCTAGAATGAGCTGATATGTATTTATCAAGGTTAAAGACAATATAAGTTCTTTCTTAGCTATGTTGGAGATGAAAAGAAAATCAAGGAAAGGATAGAAACTTTACTTGGGAGTGGATGGAATAATGATAAATAATGACAGACAGAAGGCAGAACTATTCAACTCTTATTTTCCATTTGTTTTTTTCTATCAATAAGAATGATTTTCTAGTTGGGAAGTATAGGGCAGAGTGGGAGGCAGGGAATGGTCAACAGGAAATTGAAACCCAACATATCTGAAGAGCTAGTAAGAGAGCACCCAATTGTCCTCAATGCATTCAGTTTATCACAATTGGAAGAACAATTCCTAGGGTACTAAAAGACCTTGAAGACATGCTTGCTAAGCCACTCACAATGATTCTTAAAGTGAATGAAAGAGATGTACAGATGCGGTCATGATGTTCAAAGAGTAGAAGGTCAATTCTTCAACCATCAGGAACTTGACTGAAAGTCTTGACAAAATCTTAGAATACATTATTAAAATAATGGCTCATAAGCAGTCAGACAGGTAGGTTTTGATGTAGCCAGCATAGATTCCTCAGGAATAACTCATTCTAGACTATCTTCATTTCCTTTTCTGACAGGGTAGATGATGAGAATGCCACAGCTATTCCATACATAGATTTCAGCAAGATATTTGACACTGTTTTTCACAATCTCCTTTGTTTGAGATACAGAGATGGGTACTAGATGATAATACAGAGAGCTGGATTTGAGTCTGATTAGATGACCAGACCCTGAAGATGCCAAGATAGAGGGAACTTTCAAGTGGAATGTCCTAATGATCTGTTCTTGGCCCTGTTCTGTTCAACATTTTTGGTCAGACTTTAATGAAGATAGATGGCAGATAGCATGCTTCTCAAACTAATGGATGACATGCAAACAGGAAGAATAGATTATATGTTCACTGAAAGAATTGGGCTACAAAAAGATCTTAATGTATTAGAACTTTAGACAATGTCTAATAAGATGTAATTTAATAAGAACTATGAAGTCCAATGCATGTGTTCAAACTATGAACTGCACAGAGAGTATGGGACACATGGCTACACAAAAGTTCATCTGAAAAATACCTGGGGTTTTAGTGTATTACAAACTCAACATAAGTCAATGATGGACATGATATCCAAAAACAACCTAATGCTATCCTAGGATTTCTTTGACTCATCAACTGCCACAGGGCTGAGACTAGAAAATCACCTTTTCTCTAATGGGGGTCCCTTCTAATAAAATCTAGAAGTAAAAATAATAAGACTTACTAGTAACTACTACTATGAATGACCTCATGTTCAGGATATTGTTGGAGGAATTCTGTTCAGGTATGAAATGAACTTTCTGACCTCTCAGATTCCTTCTCATCTAGTAACACTTTTAAAGTTGTAAAATGGCATGATTGAAAACTCATTTAGCCCAATTTTGGCCACATCTGTTTTCCTAGTAACTGGTTCCTAAAAATGATGGCAAGTCTCTGTTCAATCACTGAAAAGCCAGGAAAAGAGAAAAATGAGTTTGCAGAAATGCAAATAGAAAGACAAATTTTCTATGTGGAAAACAAATTGGGAAGAGACTTCTTAATTCTCTTAGATCAGTGGGGAAGGGGAATAGCAAGAAAGTAATTTTTTAAAGGAGTCAACAATTTTAAAACTTTTCATCTTTGTCTTTAAACTCTCACTGTTGTCCATTTTCATTTTTAAGACAACTAATAAGGATTTGATGGCAATTCATAGCAGTATATAGAAATGAAAAAATAGCTATTATTATTGACTAGTGTCTTTACAAGGTCAAAATGCCCTTTGTCAATCATGATTCCACCATTAGTGAGTGGAAAAAAGGGCAAAAATAACTTATCCTTTCCTCTTTAGTTCCATACAAAAACATTTAAATATGATAAGGAAAAAATGCTAACGTAATTTTAAACTCCTATTACATAATTCAAAGACACTATAGGAGCTTCCTTTATTTCTCTTAAATTATTCATAGCATAAATCTTGTAAAATATTTAAGTGCCTTTCCACGACAGCCAGAGAAGATTGCTGATGGAAGTATTGTCAGCAAGTATTTTTGACCATGACTGATAGAATCTGGAATGTATAGGTGGGGTAGAGAAGTCAAGGATGGGAGAGAAGGGATGCCTTCAAAACTTTACAAAGATGTTGAGTCCTGCAGGTTTTTTCTTGCTGGAAGTAGGGTTGCTTTTCTTTTGAAAACAATGCTTTACTGAGTGGGACTATTTGTTTCAAATATTTTTCCTCAGGAAGAGACTTCAACAAAACAGAACCAAGTACATTAAGGAATAAAAATGTCCTCCCACAGTAAATGAGAAGTCACTCATTAGCAAAACACTGGGTGCTACTATGAAGACAGTTGTGCAGCTGGCAGGGATCCTGAGAAGAGAATTATTCATCACCATGGTTACTGAAGCTAGAAATATTACCTCCTGCAATCAACATAAACAAAGATCCTTTCAAGGAAGTGTAGAAATCCAAGACACTGTAAACAATTAATTGAAATTGTAAGATACATAGAACTTAAACACATGCCATGTTACTTCCCAAGCCTAGAAAGCAAAGGAGACCAGGACACCACCACCACACCGGAAGACAATGCCTGAGGAAAGAAAAAGAAGTTAGATATTCAAAAGACAAACAAAAAGCTCAAAAAAGAGCCAAAGTTCTTTCCAAATTCGGTATCAGTCACTGAGAGGCACCTCTGATGCCTGCTAACTGTGACCTTGGGTAGGTCACTGCACTTTCTTAGCCTCAGTTTCCTCCTCTGTAAAGTGAGGACTTTTGTGGTCCCTTCCATATTTATGATTCTATGCCTCACACTAGGGACCTTACTTCAGAGCAAATCTAATCAATCACAGAATCAGAGAATTGTAAGGAACTTCAGAAGCCATCAGCTACAATTTGTATCTGAAAAGGAATTCCATTCTACAACACCTCTGACAAGTACTTATATGGTCTTTAACCTCTAGCTCTCCAAAAACATTTTCCATATATGGAATCAAAATCTACCTATCTGCACATTCTAAACAGTATTTCAATTTCTACCACCTGGGATCAAGTGGAACAAAACAAGAACACTGTCATATAACCTCTCTCAGCCTCAGTTTCCTCACTGTTAAAATGGTGATAATAACAGCACCTATCTCTCAGAATTGTTGTGAGGATCAAATGAGATAACAGTATTTGTAAAGTGCTTTGCAAATCTTAAAGCACTGTATAACTTCTGACTATTATTCCACTCGCCAGATATTCAAATATTTGACAACAGTTATTATGTCTCAACTAAGGCTTCTCCAACCTAAACATCTCTTGTTCCTTCAGTTGATATGGAATGATTTTAAAGACTCTTTGCCATCTTGGTCACCCTCATCTGGATGCTATACTCCTCATCAACACACTTCTTAAAATATAGTCATTCCAGGAGAAAATACAGCAGTACTATGACTTTCCTTGGACTTATCAGGTCTCTTGAGTACAACTAAGATTACATTAACTTTATTGTCTTCTTTACCACCCTGTTGTCCCATACTGAGTTTGCACTCCACAAATACCCCAAGATATTTTTGAAGTAAATTGCTATCTAACTATGTATCCCTCATCTTCAATTCAATTCCACAAATATTTATTAAGCACCTACTAAACCCAAGGCACTAAGTTAAGTCTAGGGTAATTCAAAGATAAAAAACTAAGTAGTCTCTGCCTTTCAGAGACTTCTATATCACTGGGAGGATACAATATGTACCAAGGAAGTGAGTACTCAGAGCACAAGCCAGGAGAGCAGTGACCACACCTCTCCTTAGATCAGTGTGGAAATAATGAAAACTTACAGACCCCCAAAACCAGCTCTGAAAAGAGCAGCACAAAAAAACCTGGAGCTTGGGACAGTGACCCCTACAACCTGGGAGCAGAGCCCAACTTTAACATAAAGTTAAAAGTCAAGAAATAGACTAGAAAAATGAGCAAACAACAAAAAAAGAATCTGACCTTAAAATGTCTTCTATGGTGACAGCGAAGATCAAAACACAAATTGAGAAGAAGACAACAACAGCTACAAGCAAAGCCTCAAAGTAAAAATAATACTGTGAATTGGACACAAGCCCAAGAAGAATTCCTGGAAAAATTCATAAGATTTTAAAAATCAGATAAGAGAGGTAGAAGGAAAATTGGGAAAATAAATGAGATTAATGTAAGAAAATTGTGAAAAGAGATTCAAGAGCTTGGTAAAATAAGAGGCACAAAAAAACTGAAGAAAAAAACACCTTAAAACACAGAATTAGCCAAATGGTAAAAGAGATACAAAAATCCACTGAAGAAAAGAACTCCTTAAAAAGCAGAATTGGTCAAATGAGAAAAATAGGTACAAAAGCTCATTGAAGAAAATAATACCTTAAAAATTAGACTTGAGTGAGTAGAAGCTAACGACTCCATGAAACATCAAGAAACAGTAAAGCAAAGTCAAAAGAATGAAGAAAAAAAGAAGACAGTGTGAAATATTTCATTGTAAAACAACTGACTTGGACAATAGATTCAGGAGAAATAATTTAAGAATATTGGACTACATAAAACCCATGATCAAAAAAGATCATAGACATCCTCTTTCAAGATATAAAATAAACCCATATAAATCATCAGCATTTCTGTATATTACCAACCAACTCCAGCAGGAAAAGATAGAAAGAGAAATTCCTTTTAAAATAACTGCAGACAATGTAAAGTACTTTGGCATCTACCTGCCAAGACAAACCCAATTACAAAACACTTTTCACACAAATAAAGTTATATCTAAACAATTGGAGAAATAGTAATTACTCATGGGTAAGTTTAGCCAATATGATGAAAAATGACAATTCTACCTGAATTAATTTATTTATTTAGTGCCCTACTAATCTAACTTCCAAAATTATTTTATAGAGCTACAAAAATCATAACAAAATTCATATGGAAGGACAAAAGATCAAGAATGTTGAGAGAATCATTTAAAAATATGTTAAGGAAAGCAGCCTACCAATCCAGATCTCAAACTGTAATGCAAAGCAGTAATCATCAAAACAATCTAGTATTAGCTGAGAAACAGAGTGGTGGATCAGTGGAATATATTAGGTATATAATGCAAAGTAGTAAATGACCATAATAATCTAGTGTTTGACAAACTCAAAGATCTAAGATTTTGGGGTAAGAACTCAACATCTGACAAAAATTTGCTGGGAAAACTGGAAAGCAATTTGGGAAAAACTAGGCATAGATGAACTTCTTACATTGTATACCAAGATAAGGTCAAAATGGGTACATAATTTAGTCATAAAGGGTGATGTCATAAGCAAAGTAGGAAAGCATGGAAAATTTTACCTGTCAAATCTATGGATAAAGGAAGAATTAATGACCAAACAAGAAATAGAGAGCTCACAGGAAGTAAAATGGATAATTTTGATTACATTAAATTAAAATGGTTTTGTACAAATAAAACCAATGCAGCCAAGATTAGAAGGAAAGCAGGAAAGTAGGGGAAATATTTTTACAAGTGTCTCTGATAAAGGTTTTATTTCTCCAATATATAGAAAACTGAGTCAAATTTATAAGAATTTGAGTCATTCCCCAATTGATAAATGATCAAAGGATATGAACAGGCAGTTTTTAGAAGAAATCAAAACTATCTATAGTAATATGGAAAAAATGCTGTAAAAAACTAGTGATTAGAGAAATTCAAATTAAAACAACTCTGAGGTACCATCCCACACCAATTAGATTGGCAAATATGACAAAAAAGGAAAACGACAAATGTTGGAGGGGATGTGGAAAGCTAAGTAGACTAATGCACTCTTGGTGAAGCCGTGAACTGGCTTAACCATTCTAGAGAACAATTTGTACCTATGCCCAAAGGGCTACAAAACTGTGCATATATTTGACCCTGCAATTCCACTACTAAGTCTATATCCCAAAGAGATCAAAGGAAAAAGAAAAGGATCTACATGTACAAAAAATATTTATAGCAGCTCTTTTTGTGGTGGCAAAGAATTGGAAATTGAGGGGACGCCCATCAATGGGGGAATGGCTGAACAAGTTGTGGTATATGATTGTGATGGAGTATTGTTGTGCTATAAGAAATAAAGAATTGGATAGTTTCAGAAAAACCTGGGAAGACTTATAAGTAAGTAGAACCAAGAGAACATTATATATAGTAAGAGCAAAATGATATGATGATCAACTGTGAATGACTTAGCTATTCTGATCAATACAATGATCCAAGACAGTTTTGAAGGATTTATGATGAACAATGCTATCTACCTCCAGAGAAGAACTGATGGAGTTTGCATGCAGACTGAAACACAATTTTTTCACTTTCTTTATTTTTCTCACTTTTTTGCAACGTGGCTAATATGGAAATATGTTTTGCATGATTTCATATGTATAATTGATATTATATTTTTGGCCATCATAACAGGTGGGGGAAGAGTGGGAAGGAAAAAGAATTTCAAATTAAAAAAATTCAAATGAATGTTTAAAATAAATAAATAATAAAAATTTTAAAAACACAAGTAAATACAAAGTATTTACATAGCAATACAGAATAATTTCAAGAAATAAAGCATGCTAATAAGAAGCAGGAATGGGATTACTAATGACTTTTAATAGAACATGGTTTCTAAACTGTTTTCTGAAATAAGCTAGGGATCTTATAGGATAAAGAAAAGGAGGATATTCCAGACATGGGGAGCATTCATGAACAAATATGGAGATAGGAGATAGAAAGTCATGTGTGGAGAACAGCTAGGAAGTGAATTGGATTGAAACAGAAAGTATGTAAAAGAGAATAACATGAAGTAAGACAAGAAGGTAGATGAGAATCAAACTATTAAGGGCTTTGAATTCCAGACTGAAGATTTTGTATTTCATCCTAGAGGCAATCAGAAGCATTGAAGATGTTTGAGTAGGGGAAAGTGACATGGTCAAATCTGTGTTTTAGAAATACCGGTTTGAGGGGCAGCTAGGTGGCACAGTAGATAGTGCTCTGCCCTTGGAGTCAGGAGGACCTGAGTTCAAATCCAACCTCAGACACTTGACACTTACTAGCTGTGTGACCCTGGGCAAGTTACTTAACCCCAACTGCCGAAAAACAAACAAAATAAAAACAAACAAAAAAAAGGAATAGCAGTTTGTTAACTTTTTGGAAGAGCCTAGAAGCTGACAGATCAATTATGAGCCTACTACAACCATCCAGGCAAGAAGTGACAATAAACTAGGGCAAATGCTGTATGAGTAGATGGAAGGGAAATGTGTGCAAGAGATGTTTTGCAGTTAGGATTGACAAGACTTGGAAGTTGGAATTAAGGGAGAGTGAAGAGTCAAGGATGACTCCAAGGTTATAAACCTGGGTGGTTGAAAGACTTTGTACTATGAACAGAAATAGGTCAGTTTGGAGGAGAGATAGATTAGACGGAAAATATGATTTCCATTTCAGACGTGTTGAGTTCGAGATGTCAATAGAACGTTCAAATGGAGACATTCAGCAGGAGGGTGGTGATATAGGACTGTAGCTCAGAAAAGAGATTAGGGCTGAATATATAAAACTGGAAGTAATATACATGGAGATGATAACTCAAACCAGAGGAGTTGATGAGATTATTAAAAGAAATAGTATGAGCAGAGGAGAGAAGAGAAGAAAGGTGGGAAGAGAAAAGGAGAGGGCTTAGTACAGTCTTGGGTGACCACACTGAGTGGACAGGAAGAAGATGATGATCCAGCAAAGAAACTGAGAAGAAGTAGTCAGAGAGGGGAGAGAATCAAAACAGTGTCTTGGAAGCCAAGAGAGGAGGGAGTAGATAACTGTCAAATTCTACAGAGATGTTAAAATGAATGGGGATTGAGGAAAAAGCCATTGGATTTAGCAGATTAAAAAAATCATTGTTAACCTCCAAGAAAACAGTTTCAGTAGAGTAGTTTGAAAACATCTTGTAAGTTTTTGCAGTTATGGTTTTTTTTGTTTTGGTTTGGTTTTTTTGGCTAAGCAGTGGGGTTAAGTGACTTGCCCAGTGTCACACAGCTAATAAGTGTTATGTGTCTGAGGCTGGATTTGAACTCAAGCCCTCCTGAATCCAGGGCTGATGCTCTATCCACTGCGCCACCTAGCTGCCCCAGTTTTTGCACTTATGAAACTGATTTTTTAACACAATACCCAAACTTGTGATGGTGAACCAATCTGCTCTTAGCTAAGCTGGTCTTTGGCCAGGGATTTTGCCACTGGGCTTGTAATAGCTATCTAATAGTTAGATTTGCATAACTCTTTAAGGTTTACAAAGGACTTTACAAATTTAATTTGCTCCCTCAACCACCCTGGGAGGTGGGTATTACTATTATCCCTGTTTTACCGTTGGAGAAACTGAAACTAAGAGTGGTTGTAACTTGACCTGGGTAACAAAGCTAGTACTTGTCTGAGGCAGACATTTGAATACAGGTCTTCCTGATTCCAGGTCCAGAACTCTATCCACTCTTCCACCTAGAGCTGCCTTGTACTTAACACCTTCTCATATCTGCCAAAGTTTGCATTCCACTGGCAAAGCATTCAAGAACCCACAGTCACATACAAAATACAAGACATCAGAATAGCACTTTTGTTGAGCATTTTTCAAATATTCTGTTAAATTTGGCACCTCTCACCAAGTGCAGATAATTCTGGGCAACATTTACACTGCTTTTGTATCTTCCATGCTATAGGTGCCTGTCACATTAAATGCTCAAGTTATACGTTTTGTAGGGATAATACAACTCCTTTGGCTTAGTATCTCCCTTTCCATTCCCAATCCTACTCCTCCACACCCTTTTTTCTCTTAATCTCCATGGAAAACCTAGGAGAATCTTTCCAATTTCCAGAAAGCTGAGCTTAATTCTCACCTGCAAACATGATGGCCACAATTTATCAGGTACAGTTGCATACTGGACATTTCCAACTGGATGTTTCATTGGAATCTCAAACTCAACATATCCAAAATAAAACTCATGATCTTTTCCCCAAAACTCACTCTTCTTCCATACTTTTTTATTACTCTGTCATCTTCCAAGTCACTCCATTTTGTAACCCCAGTGTCATCCTGGACTCTTTACTCTCCCTTGCCCTGCATATCAGATGCCAAACCTAGTCAACTTGACCTCCAGAGCATCTCGCATGTGTCCATACCTTCCTCTCTACTCACACAGCCACCATCCTATTTCAGGACCACATTATTTCTCATATGACTGTTAAAATAGTTTTTTAACTTAATTTTTAACAAACAAAACTCTCTTTTATTTGCCTTCTACATCCTCCCTCCACCATGAAAAAGAAAGAAAAAAACTCCTTGTGATAAATATTCATTGTTAAGCAAAATAAATTCATGCAGTGACTGTGTCCCCGCAAAATATGTCTCAATTTTCACACTTATCCTATAATTCTCTGTTTAGGAAATGTATAGCACGTTTCACCATGAGTCTTTTGGGACCATGGTTGGTCATTGTGCTGATCATAGTCTCTGCCCAGTTCATATAAGTCTTCATAGGTTTCTCTTAAAACGTCTTCTACATCGTTTCTTACAGCACAATCGTATTTCATCACATTCATATACCATAACTTGCTTAACCATTTCTCAATTGATGGATATCACCTTAATTTCTAGTTCTTTTCTACCACAAAAAAACCTGCTATAAATATTTTTATACATATGGGTTCTTTTCCTCTTTATTTGACCTCTTTCGGGGTATAGAGCTCATATTGGTATCACTGGGTAAAAAGGCTTGGTGACTTTTTGAGTACAACTCCAAATGGCTTTCCAGAATGTCTAGGACAATTCACAGGTCCATCCCTAGTGTATTAATATGCCTGTTTTCCTCCAGCCCCTCCAACAAGATTTAGTGTTGACTGGATATGTGGAGGAAGGAAAGTGAAGAATCAAAGGTGCTGCTGAGGCTGTGAAGTTGAGGGTTGTATGCCCTCCACAGTATAAGATGAAAGGGGGAGATTAGTGTTTGGAGGAAAAGATAATATAGGGAGGCTTATGATGCAGAGCACAACCCATCCATGCCTACTCATCCTGTGGGACTTGCTCAGTGCCTCCCAAAATGAAATGGGTAGATGGGTCACTTATTCACTGGTCATTTCTCCTGAGTGCAGAGCCCACCTTCCACAGGAGTGATCTGAGAGGCAGGGAGTGAGTGTAAGATAGGGAAATTTTTCCCAGCATTACCTTTGCAGCTGCCTGGTTAGTACTAGTTCGCTTACAACTACTCAATGGCTGCAATTCAGAAGGGGTGAGGTTGTGAGCATACATAATAGAAGGAAAAGTCATTTGGGGAGGCTATTATGGAACAATAGTAAGTGTGATTGTCCTGGAAATAAACCCGGAGACTGGCTATCATGGGAAAGATGGGATTGGACCTGTCTTTCCAGCTTCTACTCATATCCTTCGGGATCAGGCCTTGGACTCCTAAGGGGCTGTGTGGAGACGACTGCCCTAAATGACAACAGAGAAAGCCAGAGTTCCTTTCTTGGTCTTACCTATAAAGTTCACAATTCTACCAATTGGGTGCTAGTCCAGAGAGTTTCTCTTTCTTTTTGAGGCTCATCATCTTTGTCAATAGCTCAGGGATATCTCAGAATGAACACAAAAAAGTTCAAGGTATTTTGAGTGCCCAAACACACCCTACTGTTCCCAAAAATTGATATTTTATATCTCATTTTTATTTGCATTTTAAAATAAAGTTTAGTTGTGAATTTTTTTAAGTTTAGTGAAATTTTAGTTTCAGTTTCTTTAGTTTGATAAACAAAAAATAAAGTCTTCTATGACTGAGTATTCAAATAAATGTTCATCTTTTTTTTTTTAAATTCCCTATAGGTGCATACTAATGAAATTTGTTCTACTCATCTATTGTTCCACCCAGAAGAGAGATGTTCTCTCTCTTTTTAGATTCCATTTCTGATTGTTTTTTTCTAAGAGTTAGTGACACGGATTCCTTTCATATGTGGTCACTTAAATCTCATCCCAACCAGAAATGACAGTGACAAATTAGAGCCTTTCAATGGAGGAACAGAAAATGAGAAGACTATAGATCATACAAAAAAAAATAGGGTGAAGGAACTGGGGGTGTCTAACCTAGAGGAGAGAAGACTGAGAGAAAACATGATGGCAAGCGTTAGTGTTTGAAGGGCTGCCATAGAGGAAATGGTGTAGAGCAGTGATATCAAATTCAAACAGAAATGGATTCCTGAGGGTCACACACTGACTTAGAAAGCCACAAATTAACATCATCTATGTTATATTATATTTTCATTTATTTTGTTAAACACTTCCCAGTTATATTTTTATTTGGTGCGTACTCAGGACCCGTGAGTTTGACCCCTCTCCTTTAGACTATTTCTGCTCAGGCCTCAAGGGAACCATGGGAACCATGAGTAGAAGTTTCAGAGAGGCAGATTTTGGTTGAGATTAAGGAAAAACTTGCCAACACTTACAATCCCAAAGTAAAATGAGCTATCTGGAAAGTAATAGGAAGCTCCCTGTCGCTGAAACCTCCTTCAAGTGGAAGCTGGGAACGACCACCTGTCAGGAATGCTGGAGAAGATATTCCAGTTCAAGACTAAATAGTCTCTGAGTAGCCTTCTAGCTATGAGATTCCAGTAACCCTGCTGGTATTTTTTTTTTTTTTACTGGGAGACATTATAACTTCCTTCCACCAAGGGATTGCTCTGTGTTGATTCAGGTGCTGACAAAATATCCCAAATAGTCCTCAAATTTCTCTCCTTAAGTAATCAGATGGGATTAGCCAAATCTTCCTAGCCTGGGTGGACTTGTATTTTCAGCAACTCTTAAAATATGTATACTCTGAGGACCTCCATCCTACTCTCCTAGATTAGTTTGGGGACCACAGCATCCTCTCGCTAATCACAGTTACACTTGGATCTGGTTAATTACAAAGTCAGTAAATGTTTGCCATGTGTTTTGAAAATGTGCTGTGCTATACAACTTGCAGTCATTGTATAGTATTGTTATTATCTTGGTTTGTAGCTAGGCATGAGCTAACTCCAGAAAAAAATGATATTTAAATGATATATAGTTTCCTCTTCTCCTACAGCAAATTATTTCTGCAAGTAATAACAGAGGAAAATGGATTCACTTTCTGAAGAAACTTTTTAATGGCTGAGTGTATAAATATATTGATATTCTGCTTGGAGAACTTTAGCACCTGGAGCCTGTCCATATTACTGTCATGAGATCTAGTCCCAAACTCCACAATCAACAAAGTGCCACCCTGGAAGTAACTACAACAAAACCCCATTAATTTTTAATTCATGGCAATATGAACTCAGTCTGAGATGAAGTTTGTTTATCACTGCCTCTAGAAACAGTTAGATCAGGGGTTAAGACTCAGGACTAAGAAGTAAGGGGTCCATGGATATATTTTTGAGTAGCCATGAACTTAAATGGGAAAAGTTACATCTTTCATTAGTCTCTAACAGAAATTTCACATTTCCTTCAAATATTTAAAGACATTATTCTGAGAAAGGGTCCATAGTCTTCAGCAGACAGCCAAAAGAGTCCATGAAACAAAAAAGGTTAAAGACTTCTCTTTTAGATAGTGATGATGATAATAATGAAGATGATGATAATGATGATGGTAATAATAGCTAGTATTATCTAGTGCTTTAAGTTTTGCAAAGTCCTGGACGTATTTTATCTCATTTTATGCTCACAATAACCCTGTGAGATAGATAGGTGCTTTTATTATCCCCATTTTATAGATGAAGAAATTAAGGCATAGAGAGGTTAAGTGACTTGCCCCAGGCCATACAACTAAGTCAGTATATGAGGCAGAATTTAAATTCTTCAGATACTTTAAGAACATTGGTTTCATTAATGTTGAGTACGCCATCAATTCAAGTTAACTCAATAAGCATTTATTATGTACAACTCAGGGCTTGCCACTCAGGTTATAAAAACAAAAATGAAAAAGTTTCTGCCCTCTTGCATTCTACTAGGGAACATACTCCAACAAAATATTTTGCAACCCTTCCACATCTTTTTGTCATTTCTTGTTGTTCTTCCATGTTTTTTTTTCCCATACATACTCCATAGAGGAGCCACCCAAACTGATGAGAGCCTTCCTCTGGTTCTTTTTAATATTTAGGGCATTCTGGACAGAGGAGCCACCCAAAATGATAGAAGGCTTCCTCTGGTTCTTTTAATGTCTAGGGAAATACTGGACGGAAGTTTATTCCTCTAACCTAATTTTGTTCTGCATATCCTGAAGTAACTGGCATCTTCCACTGACTCTACTCATTCACACAATTAATACATAGAGATATTCATCAATAAGAAATTATGACTTGTGATAGTTTTTATATTACAAAAAAATCAAAAAATAGAGACAACTTGAAGAGGAAATTATATAAAAAGGACTTTTCCTGCAGGAATAGATTAAAGACATATTTAGAAGAGTTAAATCTTTTATACCTCTCAAAAGGTATGGCCACAGTCAGCAATCTCTAGTCTTGGAATCTGCATCACAAAATGCCTGCAGAATGGTCTTTGTCCTTCTCCACAAGTGCCAATCCACCATTATCTAGAGGCTGTTGTCTACTGCTCCACCCTCAGGCGATATCTACTCTCTCCTGCCACAGTCTCATACTCCCCTCCTTCTATGTTGCTGATTCAAGTTTGGTTTTTTTTAACTCCCAGTATGGCAGAAAAAATGTTCTTCTCAGAATTCACAGTTAGGTTTGAACCTTTTCTCTGACCATAGGCAAAGAACATCTGGACACAAAAGAAAGATTAAATTTACAGTAGTTTGTGTTGGAGTTATATCATGGCATGTCAGAAAGAATGATGAATTTGAAATCAGCAAACTTGAGTTCACATAGTGGCTCTGATACTGTGTGCCCATATCTAAGTGACCTAACCTATCTAAGCCTCAATTTTTTCACCTATAAAATGGAGTTATTAACTCCATTAATGCTTTCACTACCCACCTTTGGGGTTGTTATGAACAAAGTTCTATCTCATTTTATCTTTTACTAATTATTCTAAACAGATTTTATAATAATTTTTTTTAGTTTTTCCAAGAGGGGGCTGGGTTAGAAAGAACTGATCATGAGAGGGGAAATGTAATTTTCTCCCACAGATTTTTTAAAAATTTCTTTTCTCAGTCAGTCAACAAGACTTTATTAAACACCCTTTGTGCCAGGCACTATGCTAAGCACTAGGAATACAAATACAAACAAACAAAAAGAAAGATATTCCCTACCTCAAGTAGTTTATATTCTAATAAGGAAGACAACGCATAAAAGAGAGTTGGAAAGGGATGGGGGAAAGGAGGGGTGATGGAGAAGTCCAGAGGAGTATAGTTTGGTAGGAAATAAAGAGATGGCTAGCCTGGGGGCCCTCCTTAAAGAGAGGTCCAGGAAGAGTCATTCAATCAGAAATAGAGACCCCAAGGGCAGAAGGTGTGAGTTCCAGGGCTGTAGTGATCTTCTAGGATGAAGAGTTTCCTGGGGAATGGCAGAGAACTCCAGAGGAGTTCAGCCTTAAGTTCTCTATTCATGATGCCCAAAGTGATATTTGTTTCATTTTATATATTGCCTAAAATTTTAAAGACACATGATTTCTCCCTCTAAGGTTCTTCTACAGACTAAGCATGCCTAGTTCCTTCAAATGGTCATCATATAGCTTGATTTCAAGGTCCCTTGCACTCCTCTAGGTTACTTCCACCTTGTCAATATCCCTTCTAAAATGTAACACCTAGAACCTGACACTATATTCCAGATGTGGTCTGAACAAGGCAGATCCCAATGGTGCCATCTTTTCTTTTGCCCTACCTACTATACTTCTCTTAATATAGCTTAAGATTATTTTAGGTCATTTATTTGTCTCATCACACCACCAATTCATGTGTACAATCCATGAGAATCCCTAGGCTTTTTTCACATGAACTGCTTTCTAGCTCTGTCCCTATTGTACTATTTATACCATCTCAGAAACCTGCTGATGTTCACATCTCTCTTATCCTCTCTATTCCTACTGCTATCACAAAAAATTCACCCTACTAATTCCCTAGACTTCCCCTGTCCCTTCTGCCTCTGATCTTTGATTCCTTACTTTGGTACGGTCACCTGATTCTTCAGGCACTCTCTATATATTATCTCTGAGAGAGGTGCTATTATTAGCCCCATTTCACAGATGAGGAAACTAAGGCTGAGAGAGGTTAAGTGGCTTGCCCATGCTTACATAGTTAGTAAGTGTCTAAGGCCAGATTTGAACTCAGGTTTTCCTGAATTCTCCAAGTCTATCACTTTATCCACTACATTGCCTAGAGGCCTACAATATGAGTCATAGCTTGAAGGGTTCCTCTTTCCAGAGAGGAGGAGGGTTAAACCCAGAGAATGCCCCTTTCCTATGTAACACTCTAGCTATTGGGATTTTGTGACTTACTAGGAGAGATCTGGAATGTGCTACTGCAGAAACGATGTTGGATTTGGAGAATAAGGGGCAGGATTCCAGTCGGGGCTCTGCTACTTCCTTGCTATGTGCCCTTGACTTTGTTTTCTGAGGATCAGCCTAATTAAGTAACTTCCTTAGCTAGCTTCAAGATTAAGCTCAAATTCCATCTTCCACAGGTCTTGTAAGATCTCCCTCTGCCATGCCAACCCCTTTCTCTCATTGGTTAGTTGCTTCTAGGATTTTGCTTCCCTTCCTGGCTGTGATTCTGTCTTTCCAGATTTCTCCCACCGTGAGCCCTCACAGGTACCTTCTATTCCTCCCCTCCCCTGCCATCTTTCAGCTCCTTTTTATGTGTTGCCTTTCCCCACTAGAATGTAAGCTTAATGAGGACAGGTGCTTACTTTTTGCTTGTATTTGTATCCCCAGCACTCAGTATAGTGCCTGGCACACAGTAGGTACCTAATAAATGCTTGCTGCCTGCCTGATTATGCCATCTGGCTTTCAGCATTTGCTTTATTTCAGATACTTATTTATATATTTCTACTCCACCTATCCCCCAACTCCATAACTTGATCTTCTTCTTCTATTTCCTTTGACTGAAAGTTTGATTAGTGTTCCCAAACCTAAACAACATTCTAACCATGCTTTTGGGGGAGCACCTAGATGTGTGTGTGTGTGTGTGAGAGAGAGAGAGAGACAGAGAGAGACAGAGAGACAGAGAGAGAGAGAGACAGAGAGAGAGAGAGAGAGAGAGAGGGAGATTTCATTCAAGTAGAGAACAACACTTAGCACAGTGCCTGGCACATAGTAGACATTTATTAAATGCTTATTGACTGACTAGTTAGGAAACTCTCTCTACCAATGCAGGGTGATTGCTAATCTACAATTTTTAGTCTTAGAGAGTTGCCTGAGAGGTTAGTGACTTGCTCAGGGTCGCAAGGGAGGACTTAAATCCAAGTGGAGGCTGACTTCCTAACCACTACTCCAAGTTTTAATTATCTCTACCAAATAAATAAGCCACCAGGTGATTTGCTTCTTTTTTCCCTTTTCTTTCTTTTTTTTTTTTAAACACTCAGAACTCATAAAACCTTTTACGTAGGTTATAATTTCCATCTGTAGATGGCATATCCAGAAAGATTAAGGCATGGATTATTGCAGTAATCCCTCAGCAGCAAGAAGGCCTGAGTGGCTGTCCCTGACAGGCTCAGTCTGCTGCTCCATTACTGCCTAGACATGCATGATGTTCTTCACTGGTCATAAGGTAGTATAGAAAGTGAATTTCTTTATCTACAGATTAAGAGCGAATGAACTAAGTTGAGGATGAGTGAGTGCATTAATTTTATTTTTAACCTGAATGTATCCAACCTCAGCTAAAATGACATTTTTTATCTGTGGGGAAAAAAGGTGTTTAAAAAGTTGAATTGCTTACTTTAGGTAGCTGTGTAAGGTCAGGTAGAAACTCAAATTGTATAAATCTTCATCTCTTGAAAGTGCCCAGGATAGACTCAATGACCTTCTGAAGTCTCCTCTCTATCCCTAGAATTCAATTAACCTAAGGCTACACTTAAATACTGGCTTTTTAAAATGTGTAGGAACAAGTCAAACCAGAAGAAAATCACACTTTGGATATTAAGAAAATCCACCCTTGTGTAAATAATTTTGAGTAAAATTTTTATTTGTTCATTTAATACTTTGCTACTCCAAAGGTGTCCATTCAATGTCAAGGAAACTAGAAAAAGATCCAATTACACTGGGAAGACTCTGCTGGGGAGATTTATGGGAAGACATAGTCAAGAGTCACATAGAATGGGAAGGCACAAAGGTTCTCACATTAATGAGATCACAGATCCATCAAAAATTGGTGATATTTGTAGAAGACAAATTCTCCAAACTAGGAGTAACTTGGGCCCTAAGAGAACAGAGTTTCCCATTGGCTTCACCGACCTCATATCAATAGTTTGTCAGCACATAGAATTTCCCTCCAAAAGTTTGCTTATTGATGGGCTTTGAACAAGGGGAAGGAAGCAAACTGGTGGCTGCAAAGCAGAAGGTTAATTCTAGACATAAAGGACAGCATGAAAGTAGTCATGAAAGCTGTTCAGGAAACAAGGTACAGAGGAGGGCAGGGAGAAGGAAAGTTTTGAAACTGAAGAGCTCTAGAATAGAAGGAAATGGTACATTAAAAGATGCAAGCCATGTGGGAAAAAAAGCACACTCAGCTGGCAAACTGGAACAAAATCATGTTTCTCTTTGCCATGATGTTTAGAGCTTTGCAGCTTGAAAAAAAATGGCCAAAAGACCAATGTTTTCCCCAACAAATGACTGATTCTGTGACTGATTGGACTTTCTGGAAAATGAGGTTCCCCTGTAGGTAAAGAAGAAACAGAGCCCAGTTAACTACATGCTAACCAAACTTTGGGATTTGTGTTTGTAAGCCAGACCAAATGCTCATCACCAAAACTGAGAAAACAAGGTGTGACAAGATTATCCTGAAATGTGGATCCAGAGGGAAAAGTGAGATGGAGAAGCTTGTTAAGATCTGGAAGTCAGTAAAAGACATAGAGCTATGGGAAACTTACATCTCCTAGGACAGACAAAGGCGCTAACAACTGATGGAGCCGAATAAAAATATGGTTCCTGTCCTCCCTAGCTGCCCACAGAATAGGCTTAGAGATGAAGAAGGGTCACAAGGGGCAGGATGAGATGCAGCCCATACCAGTCTTCACTTTCTTGAAAGGAAGAAAAATTCCAAATGACCTTGAGTGTATTCTTAGTGAACTAGAGAAGCAGCATGATAATAACAAAAAGAATGCTGTATTGGGAGACACAATTAAAGTTAGATTGGCTTAAAGTTTAATTGACCTTAGGAATAACCTTCCTAGACCTTGGTTTTCTCATCTGTAATACAGATGTGAAATATTATATAGAGGGCAGGAATTTGAACCAGCAATACCTGGGTTCAAGTTCTGTCTCTGACATATGCTAATTGTGTGACCATGCACAAGTCATTTAATTTTTCTTTGTTATTTTTGGTAAAATTTTTCATTTATTTTAAACTTAAACACAAAATGTAGAAAGAAAAAAATTGCCATGTATGCAACAGAACATATGAGAGGGTTCAATATAAAACAATAAAAGAAAAACATATAATAAATACCACACATTATTTTCAAAGCTGCTTAGCTTTTCTTTAATTCCTTGTAGATTTTCTTTTGTTCTCTGCTGTGCATTTTTTACTTCATTTTGCCCCCTCTCCCACACCCTAATGAAGGCTACAATTAAGTGTGAATATATATATATATACATAGATATCTATAAACATACACATATACACTCATGCAGATATATGTGAGACTGTACTATACTTATTTCCATTTGTCATCTGTTTCTCTGAAGGTGGATAGTATCTTCCTTCTGAAGTCCAAGTCTTCCCATGTTTTTCTAAATCAACCAGCTCATTATTTCTGACACCACAGCAATATTCCAACCCAATCACATCCTATCTGAGAGATTATCTATGAAAGTTTTTTCCCCAATTTTCTGCGTGCCTGTTATTCTTTTTTTATAACTTTTATTTATCCAAGAAAATTTTAATTTAAAATAATCAAAATTATCCATTTTACATTTCAACATGCTCTCACCTTATAAAATAGTTTAAGGTCTGATACTGCTGAATCCACCTCCTTTACATCTTTTTTTCCCTGGTTTCTTTCCTAACCTTTTGTTCTTCCAATGAACTTTGCTATTATTTTTTCTAACTCAGTAAAATAGCTTTTAGTAATTTAATTGGTATGACAATGAATAAACAGATTAGTAAGATAAAATTTTAAAATTATTTTTAAAATTATATTGGTGTTACCTATCAGTGAACAATAAATATTACTTCAGTTATTTAGATCTGATTTTATTTGTATAAAAAGTGTTTTATATTTATGTTCATATAGTTCCTGTGTCTGTTTTGGCAGGTATATACTCAGGTATTTTATACTGCCTAGTTATTTTAAATGGTCTTAAACAACATTAAATTACATTGCTGACATATAATGTAGTTTCTCTATTTTTCTCTTTTGATTAAATCTATTTTAACTTTAACTTTGTCTGAGATCACGATTATTATCCCTGCTTTTTTTACATAATAAATTCTACTCCTGCCCTTTATTTTATCTTGGTGTGTATCTCTCATTTTTATAGTGTTTCCTGAAAGCAATATATTGTTGAATTCAAATTTTTAATCTGTTATCTGCTTCTGTTTTATGGGTAAATTCATCCCATTTACATTCTAAACTACAATTACTTGTTGTGTATTTTTCTTCTTCCATTTTTCCTCACTATCTTTCTCACTCTATTTACCTTATTCCCATTCACTCCTCTGCTTTACTTCTACCTGCCGCCTTGCCCTATTATTCCTTAACCTACCCACCCCTCCAAGAGTCCCTCCCTTCTTCTCTTCTCCCAGTCCTACCCCCTTGCCCTCTTATTTCTTTCTGAATTTAGAAGAGTTTTATACCTTTCTATATAAATATTTTATTCCTTTTTTAACCCATTCCTGATAAGAATAAGGTTCCAGCACCTCCTGTCCCCCCACTATCTTCTTCTATATCAATGTTTCCTTTTATGCCTCAATTGTATGAGATAATTACTGCTTTTTATCTGTCCCTACACAGTTCTATTTTTTTAGAATCACCGCATCTTATTCGGTTTAGCCCAAGCCTTTTTTTCAAACTACCTAAAAATGATGACAGTCATCAGAGTACAGCTAATACTTTTACATATATGAAATAAGCAATTTGACCTTAATTGAGTCCCTTATAATTGGTCTTTAATGTTTACCTCATATTTCTCCCGGATGTTACATATTCCCTTAAGTTCTGGGGCTTTTGTCACAACAACCTGAAAGTCTTTCAGTTTGTTAAGCGTCCATTTTTTTCATTCAAGATTATATTTAACTTTGCTGGTTAAGTTACCCTTAGTTGAAACACCAGCTCTTTTGCTCTATTGACATAGTATTCCAAGACCTATGGTCTTTCAACACAGTTGCTGGTAGGTCTTGTGTGATCCTTATTGTAGTTCTATGATATTTAAATTGTTTTTTCTTGTTGCTTCCAATATTTTCTCCTTAACTTGGGAGCTTTGAAACATGGCTATGATATTCCTGTAAGTTTTCCTCCTGGGATCTCTTTTAGACGGTAATTGGTAGATTTTTTTCTATTTCTACTTTTTGTTCTAAAATTTCAGGGCAATTTTCCTTGATAATTTCTTACAATATTGTAATTTTTATTGTAATTTTCAGATAGTCCAACTATTCTTATTTCTCCTTGATCTGTCATCCATATCAGTTGTTTTTCTGAAGAGATGCTTCACTTTCTTTTCCTTTTTTTCATTCTTTTGATTTTGTTTTATTATTTCTTGGTGTCTTATAATGTCATTAGCTTCCCCTTGCCCAATTCTAGTTTTCAAGGAATTATTTTCTTCCTTAAGTTTTTGATTCTCTATTTCCAGTTGGTTGACTTTCTATTCATAATTTTCATGATTTTTCTGTATTGCTCTTATTTTGTTTTCTAATTTTTTCTTGATCTCTCTCTCTCTCTCTTTTTTTAGGCAATTGGGGTTAAGTGACTTGCCCAGGGTCACACAGTTAATAAGTTTGATCTCTCTTATTTGATTTTTAAAATCCTTTTTAAGTCTTCGAAGAACTCTTTTTGTGCTTGGGACCATTTGACATTTCTCATCGAAAAAGTAGTTTTTTTAGCTCCATTATCGTCCTCTGAATATGAACCCAGATCTTCTCTACCCCCACAGTAGCTATCTATAATTGGGTTCTTTCTTCTTTGCCTACTTATTTTTGTGTGTGTTTTTTTTTTAATTTTGTTTTTAGCAGCTGTTAGTGTCATCAGGTTGTTGTCCCAAGGTATGGGGAATAATGCCCCAAGCCTCAGGTCCTTCTTACTGTTACTATCTGTCCTGGGGCCCAACCTTGGGCTCTGCTCTCCACTCCTAAGCCACAGCCACACTGTCCCACAAATGCTCTTGATCTCTGAGGTCCCTCCAGTGGCTGCAAACTACAGCTGCCCTCTCTGCCTCAGAACTTTCACCCTGCAGACACAGCCTGGGACATATTTGATCAGCACAGCTGTGCTTGGTGTCTTTTGACAATGAAACGTCCTTCAATCTTCTCCTACTCAGTTGTCAGACCTCCCCCTGCCCCACTATCTTCTCGATGAAAGTTTCTAAGACTGAAGCTGCTTCTCAAACCAGCTGTCTCCAGGGATTGCTGTTTGTTGATTCTGCAGAGTGGGCCTGGAAGTATTTGCACTTCACTTAGTTCAAACTGAGTGCCCTTGGAGGTTGGGTCTTTCCTGGGATCTTCTCAAATTGTCTTAGGACAACTGTTTTACCCTGACTTTTGTTTATTTCTGCTGTTCTACATTCCCTCTGAGGTGATGTTCTGTATTTTTTTTGTGGAGGAAATTTAGAGAGCCAAAAGTTTTCTGACCTACTCCACCATCTTCCCAGAATCCTCTCTCATTTAATTTTTCAATATCTTAGACAATTCTCCAAGTATAAAGTAAGCTCTAGAGAAGTTCCCAAACTTATTTGACCTATCGCCCCTTTATGAAAAAAATTACTGAGCACTTTTAATTTCTTTAATCCTTTAACTTTTTTATATTTGCATCATTTCAAAAAATATAAAATATATTTTTTAAAATGACACATCTTGGGGCAGCTAGGTGGCGCAGTGGATAGAGGACTGACCTTGGATTCAGGAGGACCTGACTTCAAATCTGACCTCAGACACGTAACACTTACTAGCTGTGTGACCCTGGGCAAGTCACTTAACTCCATTGCCTAACCCAAAAAAAAGAAAAAAACCAACAACAGAAAAAAAGAACCAATTAAAAATGACATATCTTAAATTTAATAATTTATTGTAAATTTGTGGGTTTTTTCCTGCATTGGAATTTTGATGATGCAATATTTCATCACGTAAACCATATTAGTATCATATTGTAAACAAGTCATTACATGCACGTATTCCTGGCAATACATGCTGGATTTCTTGACGATGCCTAACATGCTGACCTGTCAACACTTACTTGTTAAGACCTGTCGGTGGACTTGATCACTGATCGGTTGTAGCTTGCATTTTGTAGGTTTATTTGGAAAATAATGTAATCACTATGACTTTAACTCTGTTACACAGCAGACAAAACATATATGAATGATTTTTCAAAATTTCCTCTCTTCTTTCCTTATGCTTCCACCACTCCCTTATTTTTATTCAATGTCCCTCAATTACACCCAATGCTACTACCTCCTTCACCCCTGTTGTTCTAGCACCCCCAGGGGGTGGGAACATATGATTAGAGTAAGGTTAAAGAGTTGTCAATTTCCATCAAAGTAGAGAGAAAGTTTTGTTAGCACAACTGCTTTGGAAAGTCCTTACACAGATAAAATCACATAGAGATTCCCCCTCTCTCCCCCCAAAAAACCCTACATAGCTATATAGTTATAATAATACTTGTTTTTACATGTAACTAGGGAAAAAGAAAAAAAATTTTAAACACAGGGGAAATTCATACTAAATAGTAGGAAAAACACAACTCAATTCTAAAATGGTCAAAAGGTCTTATAGTCAGAACCACCCTAAGATATAGAGAGACAGGACAGAGTGCACACAAGTCAGGGCTTTAGACCCCAGGAAGTCCTTGAGTAATTTCTGCTCACTTCACTTTGCATCAATTCGTATAAGTTTTCCCAAATTTTTCTGAAATCATGCTATTCATTGTTTCTTGTAGCACAATAATATTTCATCACAATCACATGCCACAACTTGTTCAGCCATTCATCAATTGATGGGCATTTCCACAACTTCCAATTATTTGCCACCACAAAAAGAGCTGCTATAAATATTTGTGTGCATATATATCTTTTTCCCTTCTCTTTTATCTCTTTGGGATACAGACCTAGTAGTGGTATTGCTAAGTCAATGGGTATGCACAGTTTTTCAGCCCTTTGGGCATAGTTACAAATTGTTCTCTAGAAAGGTTGAACCAGTTCACAACTCCATCAAGAGTGTACTAGTGCAGGGCAGCTCTAGCTGCCATCTATGGCACAGTGGATAGAGCTCTGGCTTTGGAGTCAGGAGGACTTGATTTCAAATCCAGTCTCAGACACTTGACTGTTACTAACTTTGTGAACTCTGGGCAGATCACTTAACTCCATTGCCTCATCAAAAAGAAAAAAGCATTTGTCATTTTCCTTTTCTGTCATGTTAGCCAATCTGATAGGTGTGAGGTAGTAACTTAGGATTGTTTTAAATTTGATTTCTCTAATTAATAATGATTTAGAGCATTTTTTTTCATGTGACTTGATAGCTTTGAATTCTTATTCTGAAAACTGCCTGTTCAAATCCTTTGATCATTTATTAATTGGAAAATGGCTCTTATTTTTATAAATTTGGTTCAGTTCAATATATATTTAAGAAATGAGGTTCTTTATCATAGAAACTTATTTTATAAATGGTTCTCAGTTTCCTGTTCTCCTTCTTATTCTGGCTGCATTGGTTTTAAAATTTCATATAATCAGAATTATCTATTTTACTTCCCATGATCCTCTCTATCTCTTGTTTGGTCATAAAATCTTCCCTTATCCATAGACTCAACAGGTAAATTTTTCCACGCTCCCCTAATTTGCTAATGATAACACGCTTTATAACGAAACTTGTACCCATCTTGACTTTATCATGGTATACAGTGTGAGATGTTGGTGTATACCTAATTTCTCCCAAATTGCTTTCTAGATTTTGCAGCAATTTTTACCAAATAGTGAGCTCTTGCCCCAGAGCTTAGACTTTGGGGTTTATCAAACATTAGATTATTATGGTCTCTCATTACTGCATATTGTGTACCTAAGCTATTCCACTGATCCACCACTCTATGTCTTTGCCAATACCAGATCATTTTGATGATTGACTCTGTAATATAGTTTGAAATCTAGTACTCTTAGGTCTCCTTTCTTCAAATTTTTTTTCATTGGTTCCTTTGATATTATTGACCTTTTATTCTCCCAGATAAACTTTGTTATTATTTTTTCTAGTTCTATAAAAGAATTCTTTGGTGATTTCATTGGGACAGCACTGAATAAGTATATTAATTTAGGTGGAATTGTAATTTTATCATATTGGTTCTACTTGCCGATGAGCAATTAATATTTCTCCAATTGTTTAGACCTGTCTTTATTTGTGTGAAAAAGTGCTTTGTAATTGTGTTCATATCATTCTTGGGTTTGTCTTGGCAGGTAGATGCTCAAGTATTTTATATTGTCTGCAGTTATTTTAAATTTAAATAAACAAGTTAATTTAAATTTAAACTGTACTATGTTAGTTATATATAGAAATGCTGAATATGTGGGTTTATTTTATTTCATGTAGCTTTGCTAAAGTTGTTAATTGTTTCAAGTAGTTGTTTAACTGATTCTCTAGAGTACTTTAAGTACACCATCATATTATCTGCAAATAGTGATAGTTTTGTTTCCTTGTTTCCTATTTTTATTCCTTGAATTGCTTTTTCTTGTCATTGCTATAGCTAGCATTTCTAGTACAATATTAAATAATAATGGTGGTAATGAACATCCTTGCTTCATCCTGATCTTACTGGGAAGGCTTTTAGTTTATCCTTATTCCAGATAATGCTTGCTCTTGATTTTAGATAGATACTACCTATCATTTTAAGAAAGGCTCCATTAATTTTTATGTTTTCTAGTGTTTTTAAAAAGAATGGATGTTGTATTTTGTCAGAAGTTATTTGTACATCTCTGACATAATAATATGATTTTTATTGTTTTTGTTATTCATATTTATACTTTTAATTTTCCAAATATTAAACCACATTCCTGGCATAAATCCTACCTTGTCATAGTGTATGATCTTTGTGACATATTGCTGTAATCTCTTTGCTAATATTTTATTTAAAGTCTTTGTATTAATATTAAGTAGAGAAACTGACCTATAGTTTTCTTCCTCTGTTTTTGTTTTCTCTGGTTCAGGAATCAAAACTATATTTGTTTCATCAAGGGAATTTGGTAGGACTCCTTCAATTTTCAAATAGTTTTGGGATTGATTGTTCTTTAAATGTTTGACAAAATTAATTTGTAGAATTCATATCTGGTCCTGGGGATTTTTTCTTAAGGAGCTCATTTATGACTTGTTCAATTTCCTTTTCTAGGATGTGGTTATTTAAGCATTCTATTACTTCTTCTGTTAATCTGGGCAATTTATAGTTTTGTAAATATTTATTCATTTCACTTAGATTTTCTGTTTTACTGGCATATAATTGGGCAAAATACTTACTAAAAATTGCTTTAATTTCATCTTCCTTAATGGTGCATGCACCCTTTTCATTTTTGGTAGTGGTAATTTGGTTTTCTTCTTTCTCTTTTTTTTTAACCAAATTAACCAATGGTTTATTTATTTTATTGATTTTTTAAAATAAAACTAGCTCCTAGGTTTATTTATTAGTTTGATGGTTTTCTTATTTTCAATTTTATTAGTCTCTCCTTTGATCTTCAGGATTCCTAATTTGGTGTTTAATTGGGGATTTTTATTTTGTTCTTTTTCTAGTTTTTTTTTCATTTGCATGCCCAATTCATTGATTGTTCTTTCTCTCTTTTATTGATGTATGAATTTAGAGATAAAATTTTTCCCCTAAGTCCTGCTTTGGTTGCATCCCACAAATTTCAATATGTTGTCTGTTGTCATTCTCTTTAGTGAAATTATCAATTGTTTCTATGACCTCATTCTTTAGAATTAGATTGTTTCATTTCCAATTGATTTTTTAATTGATGCTTCCACAGCCCTTTAATGAATGTTATTTTTACTGCATTATGGTCCAAAAAGGGTGCATTTCATATTTGTTTTTCTGCATTTTTGCCAGGTTTTTATGTCCTAATACATGGTCAGTTTTTGTGAAGGTGCCGTATACAGTTGAGAAAAAGATATGCTCCTTCCTATTGCTCTTCTTCAGAGGTCTATCACATCTAACTTTTCATCTCCTTAACTTCTTTATTATTTATTTTATATTTAGATTTATCTAGCTCTGAAAGGGGAAAATTGAGGTCCCCTACTAGCATAGTTTTATAATTTCTTCCTATGATTCATTTAACTTTTCCTTTAAGAATTTGCTGTTGCACCATTTGGTGCCTATATGTTTAGTATTGATATTACTTCATTATCTTTGGCACCTTTTAGCAAAATGTAGTATCCCTGATTATCTCTATTAATTAGGTCTATTTTGCTTTTGTTTTTTCTGAGAGCATGATTGTTACCCCTGCCTTTATTTCAGCTGAAGTATAATAGATTCTGTTCCAGCCCCTTATTTTAACTCTGTGTGTATCTTTCTATTTGAAGTACATTTCTTGCAAACAATATATTATTGTATTCTGGTTTCTAATCTATTCTGCTATCTACTTCCATTTTATGGCTATATTCATTGAATTCACATTCATAGTTATGATTACTGTGTATTTCCCTCTATCCTATTCTCTTGTTTATCTTTCTTTCTCTCTTTTTTTTCACCCTGTCCATCCTTTTGCTTCTGACCACTGCCTCCCTTAATTCACCCTCCCTATTGTCACCCCTCCCCCAATTTCTCAATTTCTCTTATCCCTTTCCTCTTCTAGTTCCCCACTGGCTAAGGTAGATTTCTATGACCAACTGAGTGTGTGTGTGTGTGTGTGTGTGTGTATGTTTGTGTGTGTGTGTGTGAACATATATTTTTCCTTCCCTCTCTGAACTAATTCTGGTGAAGGTTAAGCATTGCCCACCCACCCCCCATTTTTCCTTGCACTGTAAAAGTTCTTCCTTGCATGTCTCTTTTATGTGAGATAGTTTTCCCCATTCTTCTTCTCCCTTCTCCCTTCTCCCAGTGCATCCCTCTTTCTCACCCCACCATTTTTTTAGATCATCCCAATATAATTGACTCACACCTGTGTGCTTTGTCTATTTAAACTCTTCTAACTGCTCTAATAATGATAAAGTATTTAGGAATTACAGTTATCATCTTCCCATATAGAAATATAAGCAGTTTAACCTTATTATGTCCCTTATTATTTCTCTTTCATGTTTACCTTTTCATTTTTTTCTGGAGCCTAGTGTTTAAACATCAGATTTTCTATTCCTTTTCATCAGGAATTCTTGAAAGTCCTCTATTTCATTAAATATGTTTTTTCCCTGGCAGGATCATATTCAGTTTTGCTGTGTGGGTTATTTTCAGTTGTAATCCCAGCTCCTTTGCCTTCCAAAATATCATATTCCAAGCCCTCCACTCCTTTCACTTGATAGCTGCTGAATCTTGGGTGAGCCTGACTGTGGGTCCACAATATTTGAATGGTTTCTTTCTGGCTGCCTATAATATTTTCTCCTTGACCTGGAGCTCTGGAATTTGACTATAATATTCCTTGGAGTTTTTGTCTTGGGATCTCTTTCAACAGGTGATCGAGAGATTCTTTCATTTTCCATTTTGCCCTCTTGTTCTAAGATACATGGGCAGTTTTCCTTTATAATTTCATGAAATATGGCATGTAGGCTCATTGTTTTTAATCTTGGTTTTCAAGTAGTCCGATAATTTTAAAATTATCTCTCCTTAATCTATTTCCCAGGTTAATTGTTTCTCCAATGAAATATTTCCCATTTTCTTCTATTGTTTCATTCTTTTGACTTTGCTTTATTGTTTCTTGGTGTGTCATGGAATCATTAGCTTCTACTTGCCCAATTCTAATTTTTTAGGAATTATTTTCTTTGGTGAGCTTTTGTTCCTCTTTGTCCATTTAGCCAATTCTACTTTTTAAGGAGTTACATCAGTGAAGTTTTGTACTTCTTTTTACCACTTGGCTAAGTCTCTTTCGGGGGTGTGGAGGGAGCAGCAAGATGGATAGAATGCCTTGGCCTCAGAGACTTATGAGCTGCACGACCCTGGGCAAGTCACTTAACCCTGTTTGCCTCAGTTTCCTCATCTGTAAAATGAGCTGGAGAAAATGGCAAATCACTCTAATATCTTTGCCAATTAAACCCCAAATGGAGTCATGAAGAGCTGGTCATGACTGAAACAACTGAACAACAATTCTGCTTTTTAAAGTGCTATTTTCTTCAGTATTTTTGTACCTCTTTTACCAATCTGTCAATTATCTTTTCATAGTTTTTTCACATCATTCTCATTTCTTTTCCCAATTTGTTCTCTATCACTCTTATTTGACTTTTAAAGTTATTATTTAATTATTCTAGGAATTCTTGTTGGGTTTATGTCTAATTACATTTTTCTTTAAGGTTTTGCTTATAGCTGTTTTGACATTATTGTCTTCTTCTGAGTTTGTGTCTTTATCTTCCTTATCACCAAAGTAGCTTTTTATGGACAGGTTATTTTTTGGTTTGTTGCTCACTTTTTTTTCAGCCTATTTCTTGACTTTGAACTTTGTGTTAAAGTTAAGTTCTGCTCACCTTTGGGGAGCAGAGGAACTGTCCCAAGCTTCAGACTTCTTCACATCATTGTTTTCAGAGCTAGTTCTGGGGGTTTGGAAGTTTTTGGTGCTTCCAAGGTGGTGTGATCCAGGGAGAGGTGTGGTCCCTGCTCTCCTGGTTTCTGCTCTGGTACTTATCCAGAAAGTGTCCGTGCTCCCTTGGAATTGCAAGCACTATTTTTTCTCAGGGTCCCTGCTCCCTTGGGAATGAAAGTGCTCCTCTCTGCCCCAGAATTAAGACCCAGAAATGGGTATGGGCAATGGAATTGCCAGACAGTGTCCTTAACTGCTCCTGGTACTAGCACAAAGGTCCCCTATAATCTCTTTCTGATGAATTGACCAATTTTCTTACTGTCTCTGGGCTGAGAGCTCTCACAGTTGCTGCTGCTGTTGTCACCATCACCAACTCCCTATAGCTGATATTGCCACCCCATGAGTCCCAGATGAGTCCCTACCCCAGTATCACATACCCCTCCTTCAAACTTCCTAAGTTTCTTGACCTGGAAAAATGCCTCCCTCCAACCTTTCGTAGGCTCTGCCACTGTCATTCGATTTGAGGTGTTATTTTAAAGTTGTTTGGAGGGGAATGTTGTGAAAGCTCAACTACAGTGCTTACTCTACTCCACCATTTTGGCTCTGCCCCCCTGTCCTGCAACTTTTATCCAACAGTCTGTACCATGTATCACCAGTGGGATCAAACAGATTCTCCCTTATCTGCCCCCATTCTGGGTCCTCATAGCTGGACCAAACCTATTCTTGGCTACTTTTGGATTAATGAAGCACTGACAAACTTTTAGTGTGGAGTGCTCCTCTTCTTTCTACATTTCAAACCATGTAGGGCAATAGACAGCAAAAGAGACATCACTAAGACATTTCCCCTCTTTCAGGTTTTTTAGCAATCAATGTGTCTACATGGTAAATGAACAGTACTTTACATAAATAAAAGATCATGGCAAGTTCAGACCAAAGTAATGTGCTCTTCCAGGTAATAGTAATGCCATAGATCATATAAATACAACCTAGTTCTGTTTTATTTGCTTTTGCTTTTAGGCTTCAAAATGCAGTCCATAGCAAAAGGCTAATCTTATTAATGTTTTATTCTAACCAAGAATTTTAAAAATACTCAAGTTAGTTTCTCCCATTGTTTCTTTGCAACATGATTAATGTGAAAATAGGTTCAATATGAATGTATATGTAAAGACTATATCAAATTGTATACTGTCTTGAGGTGGGGGAGGGGAGAGATGGGGAGAAAATTTGGAACTCAAAATCTTATGGAAGTGAATGTTGAAAACTAAAAATAAATTAATTAATTTAAAAATACTCAAATTAACAAACAAAAATTTAAAGATCATCATACATGCAATTGTAAACTTCATTACTTTGTTTAATAAGAGCAACTGTGTTTCCGACTCCCCTCCTGAATTTTTTTAATATGTATTTTTTCAGATTTTGCTAGTTATTATTATATTTGTCAGTGAGTATATTACTATTTAAAGTCTGTTTTGATGCACTAAGTCTTCCCCCATGACATTTATTCTTTGTGTTTGTCATTTCTTATGACATAATTATATCCAACTACATACAGGTCACAAACTATTCCGCCATTCCCTCAATCATGGAACATGGGAGTTGTTTTCCACTTTTGCTTTTATAACCCCTGTCCCAAGTCCCATTGGTATGAGACTCTCTATTGATGGAGATGAAGGCCTTGCCCTGCATGAGTAGTAGGGCAGAGTTGGTAAGAGGTGACAGCTTCAGTTTTCAGACAGTCTGTATTCATGGACCCTTCAAGTGGGAGTCCCCTTTTGGAACTCTCCAAGCAAAAATCTCCTTCAAACATGAGTTGGCTTTCAACTTTGAGAAAGAAGGCAGAAGAGGCCAATGCCCTTCAGGTTGCTGAAGGAAAAGACTGGGAAGACATGGGAAGAGCTGGTAATCTCTGTCAAGTTTCTGCTCCCAACTTGCTACACTAGAAACTTTGGGGAATTTCCCCTTGGGTGAAATCCAGCACCCTCTCTCTCAGTTGAGCTGAGCTATCTCCCTCCCAATGGAAGAGCTCCTTCACTTTGTATTGTCTGGTATATATTCTCTGACACATAACTGCTCTGATTTCTGTTTTGCTATAATTTGGATAAATGAGTTTCTTTACTCTTTGCTATGTGTATTCACTGTAGAACTGGTATTTGGTGGGAAAGGAGTCAATCCTTAGCTATAAAGCTTGGGGCCCCACTTCCCCCAGAAATGGTAAAGCAATCAAAAGTTAGCCAGAACCTGATCATATCCTCTAGATGAACATCTTGAAGGGAATAGATAGATGTACTTCTAGGTCCGTACCTCCTCTTTCTGAAGAGAGCAGAGTGGTGACCTACAATCCAAACTTACTGCTTCCCCTCTTGGCAAGAATGGAAGCCTCTCTTGGACAAGGGTGGGGGGAGAAGAGACTGGAAATGTCTATTTTGCCTACTTTTGAATCACATGACAACTCCTTCATAATACAACCTGTAGGCCTCTCTACATATATATATAGATAGATCTCTATGTCTATATGATATACCTATATACTATTATAACTAATAATGTTATGGATATCTTTGTACAGGTTGGAGGGGGGTGGCTGTTCCTTTAAATAATGTACTTTGGATATATAGTACTAGTAGAGGAAGAACCAGATTAAAAAGTAAAAACAACTTTACAGCGATTATTGCCAAATTATTTTTACAAAAAGATTGTACCAATTCACAGTCCCATTGGCAATGGGATAATATGTCTGGTCCTCTATAGCCCTGACAGTGGCTTAATTTCAAGATAAATTTTAAAGAATTCAGTTTTCTTCAGTTCAATTCATTTTAATAATCATTTATTAAGCTCCTACTATATTCAAGGCCCTTCAGAAAGGGATTATCACCAACTAAAATAAAGCATTTATTAAGCTCTTACTATGTCAATTACTTAGATTAGGGCTTATGTGTGTTTTACAGCATAATGTACCCAGAAGCCCCTGGGATATCTCTAAAGGGAACCTGGTAAAGTTCACATCTCTTGGTAATTTGAGATCATCAAAGAAAGGCTAAGGATTAGGCAATTAGCTTTTGTCTTCAGATCTAATGTCCTGGAATCTTTAATAAAGATATTTTAAACTTTTTGTTTCTTCATCATTACCTTCCTCATCTTAATTTTTTTCTTCATTCACAATATTAACCTCTTCTGACACCCCATTTTTTGCCTCATTGAATCCATGTCGTTTCATGGATTAAGCCATTTGATCATTTTGATCCCCAGCTTAACTGTGGTTATTCAGCCACAAAGTCCCTACTTGTGATCAGCACTGTTCTTAGAAATGTAAATATCTTTTTTCTCCTATTGACTTGATTATGATTTCAAAAATCTTTTGTTTAAATATAAATGCTTATCAAAAAAACTCATAGCATCTCTAGGCATGTACACCTTTAATCCTCATAGTTGCCTAGGAAAGTTGAAGCAATATGATATATTGGGTGTACTGTGGGGTCTGGGGTCAGAAAGACATGGGTTCAAATTTACCCTCAGCTACTTACGAGCTATATAACTATGAACAAACCACTTAATCTGTCTGAGTCTCAATTTGGAAATCTAGAGGACAACATACCCTTAGATCTTTTTTTGTTTGTTTTTTTTTTGTTTTTTTTTGTGAGGCAATTGGGGTTAAGTGACTTGCCCAGAGTCACAGAGCTAGTGAGTGTGTCTGAGGCCGGATTTGAACTCAGGTCCTTCTGACTCCAGGGCCAGTGCTCTATCCACTGTGCCACTTAGCTGCCCCATAGCCTTAGATCTTAAACTTCAAATTATATACTCCAGATCAGGTGTGGCCCCTTATACCATCTCTCTAGTTTTCTCTGACATCACCCTTTATCTCTGTACAACAGTAGTGTCGAACTCAAAATAGAAACAGATCCCTGAGGGCAACATATTGACTTAGAAACCCATAAATTAACATTATCTATGTTATATTATATTCTTATGTATTTTGTTAAGTATTTCCCAAGTACATTTTAATCTGGTTTCAATGTTGTAGGCCACATGTTTGACACCTCTGCTGTTCAACACAATCCCCACCTCCTACCCAACTCAGCTAAATATACCTTTGATACAGCCTATATTGTCATATTTTTTCATATTTTTATTCAGGGATTTGCAGTACATACCTAGATGTAAAATCAAAATGAAAACAAAAAAACAAACTAAACTGCTCTGGGAAGTTCCCATTTGAACATTTCAAATACATACAATCCCACATCTATATTTTAACTGAAATATCTGGTACTTTCTTCTGTTTGAATAGCCCATCCATTCAAATCGTTTGTTCCGCTGTTTCAGTCGTCCTGATCTTTATCTGGCCGCTGAACCCAGATGGCTCCAGAGGAGAAAGTGAGGCTGGTGACTTTGCACAGCCCTCCCTCACTTAAATCCATATCATGGCAGCACTTCCCTGATACCACGGCCCTCTTCGAGAATGAAAGATAAACAGCAACAACATTCAAATCACATTTGGAGAAGTTTCTTCTATACTCTATGACTTATAACTGAACCCTCTGAGCTGATTTCCCATTTGCACTGTATATATTTTTTGTGGGTATGTGTATAATTATTCATATGTTGCCTTCTCCATTAAATAGGAGCTCCTTTAATGCAGGGAAGTGTTTTTTTTTTCTTTCTTTGTATCCCCAGGTTTAGTACAGTGTCTAGTACATAGTAAGCACTTAATAAATGCTTTCTGATTGATCCATTCTGAGACTACCACTAAAAATGTATTCCTTTGGGAATCATGGGATATTATGGGAATCATTCCATATTAAAATGCATGTACTCTGTGAGAGATAACATGTAATAGAAAATGTATTAATCATTCATACCTCAGCATTACTTTATCATCTGATTCTTTCAAACAAGACTAACTTTAAGCGTCTTTTGATGAGGGGGGAAGAGAGAGAGAGAGAGGTACCAGATGGTTTAAGAATTTTGGAACTAGAAGGATCTAGTTGATCTCTAGGGTAAACCTCTTGTCTTACAAATGAGGAAACTAAGGCCCAGAAAGACAAATTGCATTGCCAAGGCCATGCAGTGAGTTAGGGTCAAAGCTGGAACTGAAGGATGGGACTTTATCTACTCCAGGGCTTTCCAGGAATGCTAGATCCCATAACAAGGGAGAAGGACCATTGAGAACAGTGAAGATGAACCTCAGTTATATCAGAATTTTGCTGTCAGCCCTGAGTAGCAGCATCATGAATGAATGAATCAACGGACTACCCACAGCCAGCTGCTGGTGTGAAGAGTTCCTTGTAAGTAGAGACTGCATTATTCTTTGTATTGCCAGTCTTACCGCTGTGCCTGGCCTAGAGCAGGAACTTAATGAAGACTTGCTGATTGATTGGTCATCACAACTATATGGAAAGTGGGATGACACAGGAAGAAAAAGAAGAAAAGACTGAGTGAAGGAAAGGGGGAAAGGCATCAAGAAGAAGATAGAACATTTGGACAGCCTCATCTCTCTTTGTCCTGAAATTCTAGAGATAAAAAGGGGGGGGAAAAGGTCAAATTCTTTTGATCCATTTACTGCAGCTGATTAACTCATCTACATGTAGTTTACTCTCAACTTAATCCATTGGAGAAGGAAATGGCAAACCATTCCGGTATCTTTGCCAAGAAAACTCCATATGGAGTTACAAAGGACTGGATACAACTAAATGACTGAACAATTCATATGTGTGCATACACACACATAGTTTCCAGGTTTTTTTTTTCTTTAACATGAAATAATACATGTGTATTATCCTGCCTACTTCTTAAAACACTCAAATCACATTGAATAGAGCCCACAACCACAGGGAAGGGGGACAAAGCAAAGAGACTCGGGGAAGGGGAGAAAAAAGAAAAACAAAGTCTTGGATAACTGACCAGTTCTTTGCAGAATCAAACAGGGAACCCAAGCTGATCAGCTAGCCTGTTGTGTGGCCCTGGGGAAACAACGACCCTTTCTGGTTTTTTTTTAGCAGAGGGTTGGAGTCCTCCCCAGCCACAAGCAAGGGTCAGCTCTCCTCAAGGTAGCAGTAACCACCAACCAAGAAATAACCTTCTCACATGAACAGTGTAGAAAGCCAGTTATGCATTGATCTTATCAGATACAGCCACATGAGGTCTGGGTATGCACTTGTGTACACACATCCACACACTGACAGTCTCATCTTCCTGTATGCTGTATGTCATCATTGAAGATACATGTAATCTTGGGAAAGCTGCCACTAGAAATACAAGAAACAACTTTCCTATTTATCACTAAATGAAAAATGACAATAGGATTTATTGGCTGGATTAATCAAGCCACATCAAAGACAGTGACTTATTTTCATTTTAAGAGGTTTGAATGTGATAAGAAAAATGCTCTTTGCCCAGATGCTTTACATTCACTGAATGAGAGGCTATGTGAAGCAGTGGCATGCTGAGCACATGATGGGATGAATGCTCATGCACTGGAATCAGACCCAAATAAAAGATTTATAGATTTTAAAATATAATCATTAATTCTTCTATTTTGTCTCAAACCATTGAGTGGGAGGGAAAAGCAACTGTTGCTATGTATTATTTTTAATAAGATTCATAAACATGTGAACTTTGAAAAATGCCATTCTAGGAGACAGTTTTGTAAATTTACAAATTTTGGGGAAACCATCGTTCTAGAAAGGGATTAGGGGAATGATAATAATGCAGATTATACTTTAAAGTGTGTCATGGGTATTTCCCACCCCCTGTTTCCAGCAAATCCACTCGTTAAACATTTATCAGCATACCACTGAATACAAGCCAACTTTCCCTGGGAAACTTGAATTTTTTGAATGTACTTGTTAAAATTTTCTGGTCATCCTAGGGGCTATGGAGAGATGCAAGATGGGCATGAGCAGGTTGCAACAGATTCCCAATGAAAAATTGGGCAAGAAAAGCAGTATAAAGGATGTTGTCAAAGTTTAACTGGAGAAGATGGAGTGCTCATGTGAACATGAGTAAGCAGTTGACAGTGGGGTCACAGATTTGGAGATAGAGAGACCTCAGATATCATCCGGTCGAAAGCCTTTATTCTACAGAAAAGGAAAGTGAGGCCTTAGTGACTGATATTTGTATGATGTGAAGAGAACCAGAGAATGGTCCCCAGCATATTGGATGAACTCCCTTGTACAAAATGCTTGAGAAGCTATGGACAAGAA
The DNA here is from genome assembly GCF_900497805.2 of Vombatus ursinus. Classification (NCBI taxonomy): domain Eukaryota; kingdom Metazoa; phylum Chordata; class Mammalia; order Diprotodontia; family Vombatidae; genus Vombatus; species Vombatus ursinus. The sequence goes on along the minus strand of NW_020954591.1, from coordinate 16,052,131 downwards.
TCACACAGGGTGAGATGGGTTGCATCTGCACTATAGGAGAAAAAACACGAATTGATGAGATCACAGATCTATCTAAGAATTGAAGTGCAGTTTAAAAACTGAGAGATGAGGGGATCCATAGCAGAGTGGAGACGGGAACATTTCCACGGAAATCACTGGAAACTGAACAGCAATCATTTAAATGAAAATCCACAACCATAAAAAGCTGATTTTGTCCTTCCAATTCAAAAACAAAGTCAGCTTCTTTGCTGCAAGCAAATTAGAACAGAATCGAACCTTGAAACTACCTCCTAAAGTTGCAAAGAAAACACATTCATCTGCAAATTGGAAAATGTGATTGGCCACAATTTAATGGCGATAGAGAGCACAGGAAACACAGGGCTTTTGAAAAGGGCCAGGTCCTCATTTCCCCAATTACAAGTAACATTAAAGAGGGGGATGCCTCCATTAGCTACCACCGGAGCATGCTGAGAATCAGAGACAAGCCTGGGAGGAGCTTTTGAAAGAAGAAAAACAAAAGGGGAACGTGTTCAGAATGGCTGAATTTCTATCGGGAAACCTATTACCATGACAACAGAAGAGTTTCTGTCTGTATGTTAAATGTTAATCTCAGAAAAGGGAGATACCTTCAAAGGGAGACAGTGTGTTTGCCTACTAACTATAGAAGAAGAACAGATTTTTCTGTAAGTAGTTGGGAGCACTATAATCTCAGACACAAAACCAGTTTTCAGCTTTGTGGACAGGGGTTAACTCCCTATTGAGCCTGTAGACTGAAAGTGACAGTAAACGGTTCTGAACTCTTGTAATAATTTCATTCCCTGGGCTTTGTATTACCCTGCTCATTGGGGCCAGCCTAGATAATACCAAGATGGGAGATGCTCCGTCTCCGGCCTTCTTTGAGAAATAGGCAGAGATTGGGGGGGGGGGGGCGGGAGGGAGAAAACATCCATTACCGAAGACATGCATATCCTGTACCGCCATGTTTGTGTTGTCAGTTTCACTAGAAACGCCCAGGAACAAGACAGCAGAGACCACCATCAATAAATGTGCCACATTTCAGTTTTGGCGCCATTATAGACTGCTCGGTCACATCTTGTATATGTGTCAGCTTGCATATCAATAGCTGAGAGGAGGCTTCTCTCAAACATCTCCTAAAAAGGAAGATGGGCACTTGGATAATAACAGCCCTTAAAAGTGGTTATTGTTGCAGTGAGCTGTCTTCTCTATAGTGTTATCATAGAGAAAAGGCTTTTGAAGAGCAATCCCTGGAAGCAGCCATCAGGAAACCTTCTGAGCAAGGCAAGGTTGCAGAATCAATTGGCTCCCAAGCACACAGCAACATACTGACGTTTTTGACTGGTAAAGCTTTGTTTTTCAAGCAGAGATTCACATTGGGGCCTTGTTTCTTCCTCACCCTTCCTTTTGTCACCTTCTGACAAAAGCCATCAATTCACACTATTGAACATTGACCCCCAATCATTTAAACATATTGAAGTTGAACACAAGGGAGAATGAAAATATGAAATGGGTATATCATTCTTCCACTCACCCTGGAGTGGGGGTGGAGAATAAAAACTAGGATCAACTTTGAGATTTATGCTTTTTCCCTTCTCCAATAAATAACTTAACCTAGATGCTGCCTAGCAGATTGTAAGCTCCACAAGGGAAGGGATAGTTTGGGTCTTTGTAATCCCAATATAAAGCTTTTTATGTTTTAATCTAGATTTATGATTTCATCTGTGAATAGGGAACTCCCTACACAGAAACTCTCTTCACCAGTGAAAACTGGCAACTGATCCACAATTTATTGTCCTAGAGCTACCCCCTGGCTACCCAGCCAGTATGTATCCGAAGTAAGACTTGAACCCAGGTTTTCCTGACTACTAGGGCAGATTGCCTCTCACCATATACATAGTGGGTGTTAAATAAATGTTTGTTAAATTGCATGGAATTGACCTCCCTGTTCCCAATGGTGATAAGATCACTTGCCCACTATTGATAATAAGAAAGTGAAGATGCCTTTTTCCTAATTTTTAAGGGCACAGATTTTTTCTGGGAAATGTGAATCTCATGATAATTTCAATGGGAGCAAATTGTAGGGGGACAAACAAGAATGAATGTCTCAGTCCAGGTCAGAAATCCAGGAAAGGAAGTCCCACATATTTGTGGGATACAAGGCAGAAACATCTTGTACCTGAAAGCAGGTACAAAACACTATGCAAACCTCACAAAACATGCTAATATATCAATATTCTGGACTCATCTGCCAGTTTCCTCTTATAATCATGATGTGCCCACATATGAAGTGATTACTGTAACATAACCAGGAATAATTAACACTAGGCTGCTTGAAACAAAGAGGAAGAGAGTCTATACTTAAAAAGAATGAGGAGATTCAAAGTTGGCTCCTGCCAGAATGAAACAGTCCTAGACTACCAAATGTTTTAGAGAAAAAATTCTATAGAACTAAAGAGACATATCTCCAAAACAACTGGTTGGTAAAATCAATTCAGTCAAGCATCTATCTGGTCAATTTGTTGGGGGAAAATGTCAACCAAATAATATATGTAAGGTGTTTCACAAACCTTAAAGCACTATGTAAATGTTATTTATTATTATTATTATTGTCAATAATATTATATAATTGCTATTATTAGTTCCATCAAAATGGCTAAAGTGATAACTATCTTTAAAAAAACACTTGCATTGTAAATACCCACAGAGCACATTTTTCATTTGAGGAACTCTGCCTTGATATTAATATTGCCTTACCTTTTCCTCTGAATATTTGAACACTAGACCGTTCTTTTAGGAGGATCAGATGCAAATTGAATCACACCTCCCCACCTCCCATCCCCAGCACTAAGCAAGGCTTAATCTGTTTTTCCATCCAAGCTGAACATTGATTGGCTAGCTTCCCACTTGCACATAGACTTAAGCTAAGTGTGAAATAATGAAAAGTTGTACAGAGTTCAGACAAAGAGATCCTAGGGACCTGAAAGGACATGGTTACCTCGGTGACAATTGAGGCAGTAGATACCATACATGTTGCTCATTTGGGTGCAAATCATTGAAGACTCCCTCCAAGGCTAATAACTGGAGATTTGGATTCAGTAAGTCACTAGCTTCACAGGCATTAAGCAGGTTAGTGTTCCAAAGGGTAGATTACTTATAGAAAAAGAACTCTAGATCTAAATTTGCCTTTAATGTTGTTTTCCTATTCCACTGTAATCATTATGAAAAATTCCTCTTGTGGTCATAAAAATTGCTTTGGTAAAAAGCTTCTCCAAATTGTCAACTGAGGCATAAAAGTAACAGCTATAACAGAGAGTTACTTCATCTAATAACACACATGTCATAGAGATGTGCAATTGCAGGATATGTTTATGGAAAGATAACATAGCAGGTCAGACAGTGCATTGGACTGATGGCCAATAAATTGCCTAGTTATTTGAATGAAGTGACTGAATCAACCAGTTGTCTAGCAGCCCTCAAATAATAATCACCACCACCAATGCCTATCACATAGTGAGAGCTTTTAATAAATAATTGTTGATCGACTAAACAACCAACATTTATATAATGCTTTTAAATCTGCAAAGAGCTTTATCTCACTCAATCCTGACAAGAATCCTTAAATGGTAAGACAACAGGTATTGTTATTCTCATTTTGCAGTCAAAGAAACTGAAGTTCAGAAAGGTTAAAGGACTGGCCCACGGTCGCACAGTTTGTATGTGTCAGAAGTGGTATCTGAACCCAAATCTTCCTGATGCCCAAGTCCAGCACTCTCTCTACTAAGCCACACTGTATACCCACCCTTAATGCTCAGTTAGACCTACCCAGCTCTTTGCTGAAAATGTCAGGAATGTTGAAACTATATAATTCTAGCATGTATCAGCTTTCAGTTTTTCTCCCCTTTTATAACCATTATTTAAAATATAGTCATTACAAGTCAATTAAATGACACTCAAAGGGCATACTAAAATATAGAACTATTTAAATCTTTAAAAAAAAATAGTCCCACAGACTAATAAATGAAATCAAGAGACTCCTGTGCACAATGAATTGTCTGTCAGCCTTGCAGAAAAGACCTCCATGGCTATAAAAGGGTTAACCATTCTTTTCTTACCACCCCAATGCCTTCCCGGTAAAGGGTCACAGAAGGTGTTACACAACCCATCACTTGACTCCTTCCTTCAATTTGTGGAGACAGAATTCTTTGGGGACAAAATAAGTGAGAAACATGAAAGAAAATGATAGCAAGAAAGGGAAAGGAAGAAATAAAAATATCTTTAATATTGAGTAACTAGTTAGTCATTTGGTAAAGTTTCCCTTATTTATAACAAAGAGGACATGATATACAAATCCATTGATGTGAATGGAAAAGTGGATCCTAAACTCTTGTTAGTTGAAAATGAATTTCCCCTGGAGTTTAAATGACGTGCCCTTGCCTTCATAACTCTGTGATCTGGACCCTCCAACCCTGGAATGTGCCCCAGTGTTCTCTCTCCCTCTCAACTTCCAGTTCCCTGGACAAGTAGACAAATATGACTTTTCTGCGTATTCATGCAAAGGAGAATATGACTTGTACAGGGGGAAAAATGAGATGGAAAGAAGGATTCTTTGTCTTTTGGTTAGGATTGAAATTATGCTCTCTGCACAGATGCAACTGACTTCCTTTCTGAACCAAAAGCAATTGCCAGAATCTTTCAAACTGGGAACCTATTAGTTTTTCTTTGTCAGTTTATGCATGGCTAAGTAAATGAGTATATGAGTAAGGGTGTATTTGTGTGGGATGTATGTGTGTGTGTGTGTGTGTGTGTGTGTGTGTGTGCACCCACTTGTGCATATATAAGCAGGAGGGAGATACTTCGCTTCACTGTGTGCTGTGGTTATGGGTATAGAATACTTAAGGCTGTGACTGTGGATAACAGGGTCACGCACAGCAGAAGGAAATTAAATATTAAAACATTGCTTCAAAATAATATTAAGGATATGCCTGCCAGAAAGAAAAAAAAAAGTCAGGACTCTGACTCTAAGAAGTCAAGGAAATAACTTCTTCCTTATCCTCAAATCAGGTCAGCATAAGCTTTTTTAAAAAGATGCAGCCTGCTTTGAGCTACTGACACAGATTTGCATTTCCTCTGTCTTGGTATATTTTACATCATATCCTTAATATTATCAAAAGTGTAATCATATTTTTAACTTTTCCTCTTGTTCTGTTTAGAAAGCAGAAAAATAAGATTTAAAAAAGTTTGCAGGTGGCAGTTAATCACATATGAAAGCACTCAGGTAAACGTGTGGTTATGCAGAAGTGTTTACATCATTTAAATATTTATAGCTTCATTTAACTCTGTCTAATACTGATGCATTGAAACATCTCCCTGTAGACATTCTGGTCTATTGATTAAATAAAGGTAATCTGTTTCAAAATGCATATTATTTAATCATTAGACCTTAATGGCATCCTAAGAGCTATTTCAATCTATCATCCAAACTTATAAGTAGGCATAGGCTAAATCCTTAAGAAATAAATTTCCTCTTTGAAAAATTAGACAATACACATTTACAGGGAAGCCACTTTCAAAAAAAATCTTGGCATAAAAATATCCATTATACACAAACTTGACAATTTCATATTTTGAGTCACCTGGGTCAGTCATTAAGACTAAAAACATAAAAGCCAAAAACAAAGGCCAAATTGTCATAAACAACCAGATACATCCTTTTTCCTTTCATTATTTTCTTGAGATGCTCCCCATCTTCATCTGAAGAATTGACTGAGAACTGACTTTCGAGCCAAAAACATTTCAAGCCAAATTAACAAACCCCTGAAAATTGGGGTTTTGTGCTAGAATTCTGACAGACTGTTACCACAAGCAAGGCCAAGCCACCCCCCCCCCCCCACCAACAGCCACAGACTAAAGGAAGATAATCCACTTAAACAAACAGATTTGCTCCAGTTTACAGTCTTACACCAAAGGATAGCATTGGGTTTAAGATAATTGTCTTGTCTAACTATAAAAACTGATGCTTACTCTGGGTTTTACTGACAGGTTTTATAAAATGTCAAACTGTAAAATAAGCATTTATCTACACATGAAGAATGTTGGATTTTATAAATGCAAAAAGTACTGTCTATTGGCATTTAGTGAAATATTTCCCTGATCCTGGCTTCTGCAATGGATGAATATTGAAGCAAACGTCTGCACCATTGAGCTAGATGTGTCTGTTATTATTATAACTGATTACAACTGATCTAAACCAACAGAACAAAATATATATATGTGCATATATATATATATATATATATATATATATATATATATATATATAT
>NW_020954591.1:15881174-16045783 GCF_900497805.2 Vombatus ursinus | reverse complement strand
ATATATATATATATATATATATATATATATATATATATATATATATCCTCTTCCTCCTGGTATTAGAAAACCATCTCTTTTCATAGCTAGCAACCAAAAAACAAGTTATGTCTGTGGCCGATCATTGGTTCTCTCTTTTCATTGGGTAAGTACCTGGCTCATTCGGCTTTGTGGTTTTCCCCCATACAGTAGTAACAGCAGAGAATAATTTCCCCTACCCAGGGGGAAAAAAGAGAGAAAAGTATACTGGAGAGAGCCCCTCTTTTTCACTTTGAGCTGTACCCTGGACATTCTGGACAACTCTTGGCACAACTTAGCATCACAGCTAGATGCTTTGTTAAAGTTTGCTAATGTTCTGTTCTGCAAAGGCAAGAAAACATAATCTCCATCCAAGTGTTTAGTGCTTCCCAAAGCATGATACAAAGATAAAAAAGAAAGAAAAAAAAGTGCTTGAAAAGAATCTTCAGTAATATCTTGAGAGGGGAAACTGAACGGTAGCACCCCCCTCTCACATAAGCTGTACCCCTTTTCCAAAAAACATAAATAATTCCAGCCCAGGCTACTTAGAAGGGGCTGTCCTAGAAGACTTTCCTTAAATGAAGCAAAACTTTCCTTAATGGTTTCCAATGAAATTGCCATTCCTATGATGTGGTCTCTCTTGGCTTTCAAGGCCTTACAACTTTTTGGCACCTTCGTGGCAGGCTGCTGCTCTGATCGTGGTCCCAGCTAACCCCCTGTTGCTGACCCTCCGGACCAGCACTTTGGAAACCGGGATTTTTGTTCTGGGGATCTCACTCTTGGTGGGGTGATGGTGCACCACAGGATGGCTGGCAGGAAGGGATGCTAGGTGTTTGATGCTGATGGGGATCTTGGAGTCCTTGATCAAACTGCTGGGTGTTTTCAGGGGACAGGTTATGGTTACTGGAGACACAGGCTTCGAGCGGGACAAGCAGGTCACTTCTTCATCAGAGGGTAGACCTACTGGATTTTCATCTGGATCTGTGTAGAGATCATACAGAGCATCCCCACTGTAGCTGTCCCTGGGGATCCCTTCCTTCCGGATACTGCTTGTGCTGTCTTCCTCGGGTCCAGGAGTAGTAGAATCCCAGTAACCCTCATCGCTGTTGGGGACACCTTCCTGCTGCTCCTTTTCCCGGTGCTTGGAATCCTCCTTCTGATGCAGCTCAATGGGAATGCGGTGGATCCTACTCCTTTTGACCAAGGAGCCATCCCTAGCTCCTTCCTTACCCCTGCCATCTTTGGAGGATTCAGGGGCTACCTTGGTTTCCTTGGCGGCGGCTGCTGCTACTGCTCCTGCTACTACCTTGGCTGTGACACCTGGGGGCTCTTGTGCTTCTTGATCCTCTGTCTGAGAGAGCATGTCCCAAAATTCCTGGAGGTAGGTGTCGTCCACTTCGTCCGGGCTGGCCATCTCCTCCCCTCCTCCTTGGTAGGCCACCATGTTGGGGTTCTTTTTGGAGGGAGCTGGCTTGCCTGTCCCAGAGGCATTCTTGTCGCAGCTGGCACCTGCCTCATCCTCCTGGTCCGCAATAATATCTCCACAGCCTGTAAGAGAGTCAAAGCTTTTCAGTGAAGTGACGTCAGCAAACATCAAACAAATACGATCAATCGATGGCTCTGAGGGTGGATCAATAGAGGAAGGGTCAGGGGCAGCAGTGTCAGGGCCACTGTTACACCCAGGTTCAACAAGGGGGATAGTCTTTATTGGAACGTCACCTGTTCTAGCTGCATCCTGGGCTGTCCGGCTCTCCCCAGTCCCCGGTTCCCGCGACTCTCCGTGCCTCTCCTCATGCCGATACCCAGAGGCATCCTCTCCCCGTGTATTTTTGTTGTTATGCAACACCGGGCTAAGTGACTCCCCAGAATTCCTCACGTCAGGCTTGTCCACTGATGCGTTCACCTCTTCTCCCCCCCGGAACTCACAGGATGGCTCTTTTCTAATTTCCTTGGTGGGCTTTTCAGGTTCACACAAAGGTTTGGGAATTTCCTCCTTGATACACTCCAAGCTGGCTGTTAGCGAGCCAGGCAGAATGAGGCTGGACTGGATTTCTGAGGGTTCCTCCTTTTCCTCTTCCTTTCCGTGTTTATCCTTCTTATGCCAGCGCATACTGCTAAAGATCCCTTTCAGCCCTTTCTTTTGTTTGCTGCCAGCCTTGTTTTGATCTGCATGTTCTCCTTTGCCATTCTCCGATCTCCCGTTCTTTCTTAACAGCGAGAAAAAACTGTGCGACTTGGCCACGGAGCTGTTGGCTAAAGAACTCACACTGGTCACTGCAGCTCTGGGGTGGGTATCCGCGTTCAGCTGGTCCCCGCTGCCATCACCAGCACTGCCCCCGCCGCTGCTCGGTTCCTCCTTCTTGCTGCTTTCCAGCATCAACACCTCGGCTAATCCATCATGAGTCTTGCTTCTCACCATCCCCGTTTTACTCGAGCTTTTCCCATCCCCTTTGTTTTTTACCCCAAATATACTGGGCATGGCGCTACCCGATTTCCTCTTCTTAAATAATTTGAAAGCAGTTTTATTAATCTTCCCAGAGGGCTGCTCTGCTGCAGGAGTTTCGGCGGCACAGTCACAATGCAAGTCCATGTCTGCTGTGTGTGTCCCCGATTCTGCCTCCTCCTTCCTCCTGCAGACCCCCACAGATGCCTGATTGCTGATTCTCTCCCTGACAGCCTCTATGCTCCTGCTGCTGCTGCTGCTGCTGCTACTGCTCATCTCCATGGTAACCAAGAGGGATAAGCAGCTTTCGTCAGTCATGGGCTGGAGCCAGGCCACTGTCATCCATATTCTAAATCAACCTGAGCCACTGTTGCTGCTGCTGCAAAAGCCACAAAAATAAAAGACCTCCCCCCCTCCCCAGAAGGGCTTATGTAATAACCTAACCCACTTTGGTCCTGGCTTATGGGTTTGAAATGCATATTCTGCCTCTTATCTCATGTAGACAACCAAGACTAAAGCTGATTATAGGACTGGCCAACAATTGCATTCCCTCAACTCTTTCCAAAAAATTCCAGTCTCCTTGTACATCCCTCCTCTAGACTTGGTACTTCCCTGAGCCCAGTGTGGGGCCACCAGCAAACCACCCCACCCCACCCCAACGGATGGAAAACTTCAGCTCATCACAAAACCCACAACTGTGTTACCATCTGGCCTTGACTTGGTTGGGGCTCATTCCTTCCCCAAAGTCATTCACATCTGTCTACATCACTGAGAAAGTAAGCCCAAAGGGCATGGAGCATGCCTAGGTCTGCATTGTGTTCAGTGATGGGTATTTCCAAGGCAGTGTATTGTATGCTTATTATTATGTTTAGAACTATCCCTGTCCAAGCACTAGCAATCAGCCAAACGAAAATTATAGACATCTCTGCAATAAAATTAGGGTTATTGTATAGGGTGTAGGCTGCCTGGTCAACTGTGAGTTGGAGTTCCTATCTCAGTTCTCAATGACCCAATAGTGAGCTCACAAAATCTACCACCTGACTGCCTTTAGTTGACATCTTTTGTGGTCATTAAAATGGAAGGGCTAAGAATTAAGTTGAAGGGCACAGGTGGTTCCTTTAAGCCACTAACCTTGACTCTCTCCTTTGTGACCTTCAGGATATCGGCAGCTTTCCTGTTCCCATTATCACCAGTCCAACCAGTATAGTTGCCGTGGCTCTGGTTGTTATTGTTGCTGTTCCTATCCTTACCTCTGTCCATACTCCCAGGAGGCAGAGTAGCTTCTCAGCTCAGGGAGGAAAAAGAGAACCTTGTCCAAGGGAACATGTCATTCAGTGCTCCAAGGTGTTAGCACATTCAGAAAGGCAGAGCAATGCATCTGTGAAACATGAAGGTGGCAACTATTATATCCCAAGTCACATAGGTAGTGACAGGCAGAGCCAAGATTTGAACCCAGATTTACTCATTCCAAATTTCCTTCCCCTAAACAACTTTGTTGTAAGAAGGAAGAACAAGAAAGCCAGGTGAGAAGTTGATGTGGCAAACCAGTGTAGCTCTGAGAATTCTAGTTACCGGGGTGGCTGTCCCTGTGAGTGCAGGTCTATTTTTGTGCTTCACTGTATTGTGTGTGCCACTAGGGAGAATCACATATGGTGATTTATTCTTCTGGTATTGGAGGTCTTAAGGTATAGCAACGCCAAAGGTATTGTTTGAGCAGTGATGATGCTGTAACAAGGTCAGCAATGGCTGTATTCTTAATAGTATCTTCTGAGCCCTTCCCTAACTCTCAAAGACCCCTATGCCAAGGCCAAAAGAGCCTCCCAACCCTCAGCTGGGTCAGAGCTATTCCTCTGCTCCATGGGGAGCGAGACATCAGCTCTGACCTACTGAGCCAGGTGGAGGGTTCCAGGGGGCAATGCAGTTAGTAATCTATTGAGTTTTGTGTCCAGGCATTCCACTGATATTCAATTTATAACTATAGATACCTGATTTAGTTGTAAGTAATCATCATAAGGATGATGATAAGTAAAATTACAAGTAATTATGTGAAATTCTGGATGACAAAGGTTTTCATAACTTTGGCTCTCACACACACACACACACACCCCTTCACCTGGCATATTATATTCTACCTAGCTATTTATTACTTTATTATTAGCCTTTAGAAGGGCTCATTTTCTTAAAACTGAAGTTTCATTAATCTTAATATGTGCCAATCACTGCTGTTCTATTTTAATGAATTGTAGTTATTTTGTACCTATGCCCTGAGGTGGTTTTTGTTGTTGTTTTTAATGATGAATGTTATTCATTCATTCATTATTTCATAAAAGTAAGAAATCAATGAACATAAGATTGAGAAAGCAATTAAATCTTAGGATTCTTATTCCACTCTCTCTCATGACATTTCAGAATATGAGGTTTAAAAATGAGATTGTCTGTCTTCCCAGACCCAAGATTTCATCAAGGTAACTCCCAATGTGGAAACTCCCTCCCCCATACAGATCAACAACTCATCTGTAAAATATAAGGCTTAGGTAGTTGCTGGGGGCATTGGGAGATTAAGTCACACATAAGCAAGTGTGAAAGGCAAAACTTGAACCCAGGTCTTTTTGATTTAGGGAAGGCCTCCTAACACACTGTTTCTAAAGACAGAAGCTGAAATAGGAGTTGTTTTTTTAACAGTCTGATTCAGTCAATTAAAATGAACAACTAATTACACAGGAATTCAATTTAGTGGTGTTATCTTGGTTTCTCTGTACTATGGTGTGTGCTTGTTGAGAGGTTATGTAAATACACCAGTATACAGCATACATGTCAGCCTGGGTATTGAGTACCTGGACCCAAAGGAGCCAATGTTAGAGGGGTTTTTTTAATGATACTTCCCTCCACCTCCACCCTGAATACCCACTACACACACACACACACACACACACACACAGAGACACACACACACACACACACATATATACACACACACTTAGGATGATGGTTCACACTGACAACTCCATTTGGGGGTGTCCTAAATGAATGAATAAGTTAACAGCAATTGTGCAGGTTGAAAGCTGCCCTAGTTTCAGTCTCACACTCCATATGTTGCAAGAGTCTTCTGCAGCACTGAATTTTTTTTGAGGTTTTTTTTTTTTTAACATACTTAAAGGATTTCCCTTTCTTGTGTCTGTTAGTTGCAATTTGCTAATTCCTAGTCAGGAAATTCATCGAAGGTCAACTAGAGAAATCTGAAGATATGCATATTCTATATTATTCCTAATAATAACTGACATTCTTATGAACATTTAGGTTTGCAAAATACATCTAGGTGGATGTTTTGGAATCAGGAACACTTGAGTTCAAATCCTGCCTCAGATACTCCCTAGCTGGGTGACCCTGGGCAATTCATCTAAACTTTCTGATCTTTACAAGCTCAAGAGGACATGACTTACTCAGAGTCACACAGCTAGCATTGTGTTAGAGACAGAATTTGAACCCAGGTCTCCCTGGCTCCAAGTGCAGCTCCTATTCAGCTGTCAAAGGAATCTCCAGGTCTGACCCCTCTATTCAATTGAATAGGGGCTCCCTATTACCTCTGGGATCAAACATATAATCTTCTGTCTGGTTTTTAGAGCCCTTCATAACCTGGTCTATTCCTACTTTTCCAGTCTTCTTATGCGTGATTTCCCCACACCCCTTCCTGCCCTCTACCCCATGTACTCTGCGATCCAGTGACATCAGCTTCGTTGCTGTTCCTCACACATGATATTCTGTCTCCTGATTCAGGGCAATTCCACCCCTGGAAGTCTTGCCTGCCTCTTCTCATCTCCGGGCTTCCATAGCTTCCTTCAACTCTCAGCTAAAGTCCTATCTTCTGCACAAAGCTTTCCCCAGTCCTTAGTACCTTCCCTCTGAGATTATCTCCAATTTATATTGTATATAGTTTGTACCTTTGCATGTTGTCGCTTGGATTACGGTGTGAGCTTCTTGGGGGCAGGGATTGTTTTTGCCTTTCTTTGTATCTCTAGCACTCAGCACAGTGCCTGGCACATAGTGCTTAATAAATGCTTGTTGAAAGGATCCATGATGAAAAATGCTACCCATTTCCAGAGAGGGAACTGATGAATTCTAACTATAGACTGAAGCATACTTTTTATGTTCTTTATTTTGTACAACAGGGCTAATATGGAAATATGGTTTGCATGACTTTACATTTAAAATAGACATCACATTGCTTACCTTCTCAAGTGGTGGGGGTAGGTGTGGGAGGGAAGGAAAGAAATTGGAACTCAAAATTTGTAAAAATGAATGTTAAAAATTTTTAATATAATTGGGAAATATTTAACAAAACAAATAAAATATATTTTAAAGAATAAATGCTTGTTGACTTTACTTTCTCCACTGGGTCACACAAAAAGATACATGGTGAAGAAAGGATTTGATAAGGGTATGCTAGGCTGCAGACAGATTCAGATACTCAGAAGAAGTTTCCCTGTGATGGGTCAAAGTCAGCTTCACTTATAGCTAATGTTTTGGAAGACAGAGGCAGAATTAATACTTTTTAGAAGCTAGAAGATTTGTTGGAACAAATGCCTGAGCCCTCCAGGAAATGGTGGACACTATAACCTAGCAGTGTCTGCGCCTGGATGACTCACTTTTCAGGGAACAAAACAGATTTACCTTTAATCAGTGAAGGCTCAGTTCACAGGACACCTTGTGAATTGAGCACAGAACCAGGAGTCACATACTGTGAATCCAGGCTTAACTAACCTTCCGCCTAAGGCTATATTTATATGAAACCAACCCAGTCTGGAAGGGGAAAAATAGGCAATCCATCAGGATGTTTTTATTTACTGAAAAGATTTGTAATGTAGAAGAAAGAGCACTGGATTTAGAGTCAGAATTCTGGGCCTGATTTTCCTAATCAACAGAATGAAAGAGCTAGACTAGGTTACCCCTAAGGTTCCTATCAGCTCTAAATCCTATGAACTCTAAGTAAAATAGCTTGTTGTTGTTGTTGTTGAGTTGTACCTGACTCTTTGTGAACCCAATTGGGGCTTTCTTAGCAAAGATACTGAAATGGCTTGCCATCTCCTTCTCCAGCTCATTTTACAGGTAAGGAAACTGAGGCAAACAGTGGCGAGTGACTTGCCCAGGGTCACACAGCTGCTAAGTGAGGCCAAAATTGAATTCAGGTCTTCCTGACTCCTCGTTCAGTGCTCTATCCACTTCACCACCTAGCTGCCCACTGTAAAATGGCCACTGAACTCTAAATCAGTGGTATAAAATTCAAATAGAAATGGGGCCACTAAATATCAGGTAAGGATCCCTGTGGGCACCACAAATTGACATCATATATATTTTGTCAGATTTTATTAATTTTGTTAAGTATCTCCCAACTATATTTTAATCTGGTTCAAGGCACTGAAGGCCTGTGTTTAACACCTCTGCTCTAAATAAAATATCGCCACCCTGGTTAGCCAGCACCTGGGCAGTCAGTCAACTAGCATTAATTAAGCATCTCCTATGTGCCAGGTACTATGCTAAATGGTGGGGATACAAAGAAAGGTAATGGACAGTTCTTGCTCCCAAGAAATTTGCCAGAACCTTCAAGTAAGTGACATCTTAGTCAACCCAGAAGTCACAGGCATAGATGCTGGGGATTATCCATGACCAAAAGACCTCAGGATCCGCATTAAACATCTGACTTCTAAACCAGTCAGAGCAAGCAGGTGTTCCCACCCAGCAGACAGGGATCCACCAGTAGGTCTCAAAGACTGCCCAGGCACCTTTCCGATCTGGTTGCCATGCCCAGCTTTATCACCCTTATCTCCATGGTTTGCCAGGATTGTTCATAGGTAAGGAAACAACTACCTCTTCCTCCCTACCTCACCATCATCACCTCCCTTCTTCTAGCTTCCCCTGGCAATCTCAAGGCTCTCAGCCAATGAAAAACAGCCCCTCTTCGTAAAAAAGGTCAAGACCCCCAAGCAGTCCCAAGAAAAAAAACTTCTTAAAAAAGTGACTTTAAAAGAGAGGCGAGGAACCTAGATTTGCAGACTTTTCCAGCTGATTTCAAAAAGAATGAAATCTATTCACTTAGTTGTCATTTGCCAAGGATTCCTGATGCTTTCTGCCTCTGTTTTCAATCCACAGAAACTATAGTTTTTGTCTGTGGGAAATAATTGATTCCACTTCTGGTAGAATAGTACATATGTACTTGTTATAACCCAAGTCCCACTTCCCCAATCCCACCCAGCTTCACATAGTGCTTCACCAGGACAGAGACTGCTTTTGCTCTTATCTTTGTATTCTCAGCAACTAACACTCAGTTGGCACTTAAATGAATTGTTAAATGATTGCACTTTTGACTTTATCAAGGTGCTTTCACAGCTATTACCTCATTGAGTCACCTCCATGGCAGGTACTACTATGCCCATTTTACAGATGAGATGACTGAGAGCCAAGGATGTTAAGTGACTGGCCCAAAGCTCTATAGGTAAACAGAGGCAAAGCTGACATTTGAACCCAGATTTTCTGCCTTGAAAACCAGTGATCTTTGACTTCTTTAATTAGAGGTTGCTAGGTGGCATAGTGGCTAGAACACTAGACCTAAATGAGGAAAACCAGAGTTCAAATCTAGCCTCAGATACTAATTAGCTGTTGTGACACAGGGCAAGTCACTTAACCTCCATTTATCCTGGTTTCCTCAACTGTAAAATGGGGATTATAACAGGGCTTACCTCCCAGGGCTGTAGTAAGAATAAAATGAGGTAATAAATACCTGTACAGAGCTTTGCAAACCTTAAGGTGCTATAGAAATACTAGCTATTATTATTAGTTAACAGATGGGAAGTTGAGGAGTGGATCTGAATTTAAAGTCTTCTCCTCATTCCCTGAGTCTCTCAATTCAGAATGACCAACATAGCATAGTACCATTCTCTTATGTCATTATTCTATGCTCCCAGAGGGTCTCCCTCCAAGTTCTATGCAGCCAATTAACAAGTAGGTTGTAGTGGAGAGAGAACGCACAGGTCTTAGAATCTAAAGACTCAGATCTAGGTTTGAGGATTGGCTTACTAGCTATGGGATCATGGGCAAGACCCTTTGCCTCATATAGAATGCCCTTTGCTTGGCTATAAAATAGAAGGTTTGTTCTAAATTAATGATGTCAAACTCATATAGAAATGGCAGCTACTAGAATACTAATAGAAATGGTTACTAAACCATACATAAGGATCCCTGCAGTCTGCATATACATTCAGAAAACCACATATTTATAGATTTCTTTTTTATTAATACATCAACACATTAGAGTCAGATAGGATCTACATTTTAATCTGGTTCAGGTCTCACTCAGTAGTGTTGTGGGCCACATGCATCCCACAGGTTGCATGTTTGGCATCTCTGTTCTATATGATGTCTAAGACCCTTTCTAGATCAAAATCCTAAATAACCTTTTGGAATACAACCTGCCCATAGGTTGGAGTGCCTATGATTATGGTGAGTCAGCCCACTGCTACCAGAAAAGAATATGGAATCTACCAAGAAACCCACTTTTTATCTCCCATCAGAATGGGAGAAAGGGTTACATACATTTATACTTTGGTCGTGGTCCAGGGCTGCTCTGTAGGGGCCCTGCCTCTGAGCACAATTTCAACTGTGCAGCTCTGAAAGGGGTGTTGGCTAGGGTCAGGAGAAGTGCTCAAAGACTTCTAAAGCTGTCCACCCTCATCTCTGGGATTATATGATAAGGTTACCCCTTTGGAGGAACTTGGCTTCTGAAAGGCAGACCAACAGAGGGAAAGGTATGGTCTACATGCTATACTTGTTCACTCCCCATCCCCCCCCTTTTTTCCTTTTTTTCCTTTTTTTCCTTTATCATTTCATTTGAGGAAGGAGGGAGGTAAGAGGAAAATCAATGAGAGGGGAGAAAGAGGAGGGAAAAAACACTTCCAAAAAGTGCTGTTCAATAATGATAAAAACTTTTAGAAATGTAAGCATCAAGAGGGTTTTGCCAGAAAACATGCTGAGTTTTCTTTTCTGGCATAAGGAATCTGTTGTCATGCAGAGGCTCCTCTCTCTATGCAGCCAGCTTCCTGAAAGGGAGGGTGACTGAAAAGAGAAAACGGATGGGAGAAAGAAAGATAAAAGGACAAATGTGAAAACCTTCACCATTAACATAATTATGAATTAGACCCTTTTGCCGGAGAATCTCCTAAATAAGTCACTCTGATCTATGCTTTTGTCTACAACCTCAAGGTTAGCTAAGTGGACTCTTCTGTCTGGTGTCAACTAGTTACAAGGCACAAAAAACCCCTGTTAGAAAGGATGATTTTATCAGATGCTACAGCCCTGATGCTGCACAGTCCCAACCAACCTCCATGATCCCACATTAGGGAGGAGTTTCTTTGTTCTTACTCCAGTTTACCTCAATTCCACCAGAGTGTAATGTCCTATAAATGTATGGCATTAGTACAAAAGAAGGACTAAGAAACAGAAGGAACTTTGACACAAACAGTCCATCCACCAGGCTAAGCTATCAGGATTTAGTATTTTTTTTCATAATTGTTTTGTTATTGGAATGATTGAAATAATTTCTCCCCTTTATGCCCAGAAGGAGAACCTCTCAATACAGAAAGTAGGAGACTTTCCCTCTATTTCTGTTCCTTATTGTCATTTTCTCTGGTTCACTTGAGTATAATCTGAGAGAAATGCCTTGGCCATTACCTAGAACCTCCCTATCCTCTAATGTTCTGACTCCCAGTGCATTTATCTTATGTGAGGAGGTGGGGAAAGGGGGGAACAGATCAAGAGAGTTCCCCATTCAACCTAAAAGTTTGCTTGGGATGTAATGAGTTTACAGAACTGTGGTCGTTGAGTCATGTCCAACTCTTTATGACCCCATTTGGGATTTTCTTGGCAAAGATACTGGAGTGGTTTGCCATTTCCTTCTCCAGCTCATTTTACAGATGAGGAAACTGAGATGAACAGGGTTAAGTGACTTGCTTAGGGTCTAAGCTGCTAAGTGTCTGAGGCTAGATTTGAATTCAGGTCCTCCTAACTTCAAGCTCAGTTCTCTATCCACTGTGCCATCTAGCTGCCTCCTTGCAGGACTGGGGTCTTTTTATTAAATCTCCTTAGAGGTTTGACCAGCCCTTTGGCACCACGAAGTGTTGGGCATGACTGAACAACAACACCGCCACCATCACCACGCTATTCCCTGCCTGGTTTCAAGCCAACATATGAAGACTTGTTGAACTTTCTTCCAGCCATGAGTGACTGAGGAGTTGGTGCAGTGTGTGTTGATGAAAAGTTTTTTAATTGGCTTTAGAGCTGAAAGGACTAACGAGTGAGTCAGAAATGAGTTTGTCTACAAACCTAATGCTCCCTCTTCCCTTTTGGAGCCTCTATTCCCTGGCTTCAAGTGAAGAACTCTGAGTCTGAGGGAAGGAAGTGAAGGAGCCAGGCCAGTGGCCTCTGCTGCTTTATCTCTCCACCCAGCCACTGTGTGTTCGTGATCAAACGGCATTTCTGTTTCTTTTGTCTCAGGTTTATTCTTTTCTAATTATAGGTGAATGGGTATCTTGAGACAGAGCGAACGAGGGTATGACCCTGTGAGCTTTGAAACGTCAGAAGAGCCATCAGAAGTCCAGTAACTAGAAATGGTAATTGAGTCTGCTCATAGTCGCTGCAGCACCCGAGTCTCCTGAAAAACCAGATCTGAGAAGCAACCTGCTTGATCTAGCACAGCAGGGAATCAGCTTTACAGCCAGACACCCTATTGTGCAAGCAGGATAGCCATTTGTCCCCTGGCCACGCCACACCCTAAAGTCAATAAACTAAATGAGGACTCCAAGAAGTCAGAAAAAGGATTCTGGGTCCCATGTGTTCCCTACATGTATCCTTGTGCTTCAAATCTGAACTGACTCTCCCCAGGACCCAAGTAGGTACAGAGGGGAGAGGAGGTCTTGGTTTGGGGTCTTGTTTTTGTAACTTCCATCCTTTGCTATACCTTCTCTGTAAAAATCAAGTGACTTAATTATTTGAAACTATGAATTGATGTCAACTGGTTAATTGATATGGGAAGATATCAACTGGTTAATGAATATTGGGAGGAGCATACTAGATGGGGAATCATAAGCAATAGTATTAAAAACCCTAATCCCTAAGAGTTGCACCAAGGGGATAATTAGTCAGCCTCCCTCTGTGGAACCAACCTGCCAGTGAGAGTGGGAGTCAGGACGTAACTTGAGAAGGAGGTGCTACAAATGAACAAAGAAATTCAGAGAGTGCCAGTCTGACAAGGAATGGGTTGCCTTCTTAGAAACCCCAAAATGTGCTTCTTTTCCGGGGGAATTCAAGCCTTCAGAAGGATATAGTAAGTTAAAATGAGGAATAACTGGAATGTTGCTTGTCTTGCAGCTTCAAAGTGTATATACTTTCAGGAGGGAGTCCAAATCATAGGGTGGTGCTATGAGCCTGGGGTGAGGGTAAAAACCCTATGGAAATGGGAGGGAGGAAAATTATATTGATTGCTTTGAGTCTATCGTAGGTACTTTTTTTGTGCTTTTTGCATTTTTTATCTGTTCGTTTAAGTTTTAGGCAGTTTCTGTAGGGTAAAATAAAATCTGTCCTCTACCTCAGAGCTGTATCTAATACCGTGAGTTCTTGTACAGGAACTGAAGACCCCTTTCAACTACAACAAGCTACATTCTGAGATTTCTTAGAATAAACTCTGAAGGCAATACCGGCCAAAGACATGAAAGCTCTTTTAGGGTAACCCTTAGATCAGACCCCATCTGTGTGAGCCCAGGCCATGGTTTGTGGACATAGCTTGTGTTTAAAATGACAGAATCTTAAGCATTGGAAAGAACTTTATGCCGACAAGTAAAAGCACAATCCCTACCCACAAATTGGTTACAATTTGCCTGGATAGACAAGACAGTCGTACAAAGTTAGGTGACAATAAAAAGGTTTAAGTACCAATTCAGCTAAACCAGAAGAGATGTCATAAAGGCAGCACACGATTTCTCACCAAATAAATTATACAGACAATAACTGTGGCAGGAAATCTGAGGAGAGATTGAGCACTTGAAGGTGGGATTGTCAGGGAAGACTTGACAGAGCTGCTAGAATGTGAGCTGTACGTTGAAGGATGGCCAGAGGAACAGCATGAATGAAAGACCCTAGACAAGAAAACACAAGGCTAACAGTGCAGACAGGGCCCTGAGCATTTAGACCACAAGGCAAAAAAGACAGCAAGAAGGAGATGATACAGCTGATACTCTCCACTTGGTACACATGATGCTCCACCCAGGAAAAGCTGATAATCACCTGAAATCTCCTCATCATGAAGTTTGACTCAGCTTTGGATTCGCAATACCTCCCCAGCTCCCTCTGATTGGAGGGTTGGAGGGTGGGACACTAAACTCCTCCCAGGGCTTTCCTTTATAGAGGGTAGGATCTGGACTTTTCAGTTCATTCCCTACCTTTCATCTGCAGTTCTTCTTGGTTTGGACTCTAAGGTACATGATATTCTCTTGCTTGGTACCACCCTAGTGCCCCTTGCTTTCCAACTCTCTTTTATCTGTTATCTTCTCCCATTAGAGTGTAAGCTCCTTGAGGGCAGGGTCTGTCTTTCTTTTTCTTATTTGTGCCTCTAGTGCTTAGCACAGTCCCTGGCATGTTATAGCAACTTAACACATATTTATTGAATTGATTACAAGGAAAAGCACCTAGAACCTCCTTTCTTGCAGGGGTGGTAATTAACCATGAGTTTACCTAAAGCCTGGCTTCAGCAATGGAGAGTTATTGATAGTAGAGGTTAACCAATGTCATTCTGCAGCAATAATGTGAAATACAAGGATGAGTAAAAGAAAATCTTGGAAAGAATCCATAATTAAGTGATGTGGTGGGGAGGGGGGTGGGAAGAAGGTTACTTCCTCACACATTCGGTTTTCTATAACTCTTAGCAGCATCCTTTCCTTCAAGGGGAATAACCAAGAGTATGCTTCACCTTTCTGTGTGTGTTTCCAAGGGAATAGACATAGAAGTATCATTTATCATATCTAACTGAGAAGTTGGAAGCAAGCAACATGGAGATCAGGGCCAAGAAGAAACCAGGGAAATCCTCAAGTGATGAAATGAGTATTCTCAGATTCAATTGTCATCTGCATGTCTGCAATTTCTAACAGATGCCTTCCCCTCCCCACTGAGAATATGCTTCCTTCAAAGGCATTTGCACTACCAAAAGCATGGTCAAGGAATAATGAATAGATCAGTTTGGTTAGTGTGGAAAGCTTGTGTTGAAAACAGTAGGAAAGGTTAGCTATGGATAGATTGTCCAAAGAATCATTATTTTCCCAGTCACCAAAAGGTCAGAGCTACCTTTGACTCTTTTTTCTAACTGGATCTATCCTTCAATTCATCACAGTCCTATATAAATAATTCTTCCTTTACATAGATTAGCCTTTCTTTGTAATGTCATTTATGTTCATTTGAAATGTTATTTTCATTCATTTTTTTTCTTTGGCATTTCTACTGCCACCATCCTGGACCAGGTAGTTATTATCTCATGTACAAGCTATTTCCATAGCAGCTTAACTGGCTTCCTTACATGCAGTCTAACCCTCCTCCCATCCATACTGCTCGCCAATGACAGATGATTCATCTTTAAAATAAATAAACTTTGATTATGTTGTTCTACTGTTCAAATGCTTTTTGTAGCTCCCTGTTGAGCATCCTAGGTACCATCCTTAACTCCTCACTCATATTAAGAGGCAGATAGATGGTAATACGGTGAATAGAGCACTGGACCTAGAGTCTGGAAGACCGAAATTTATATCTGGCCTTAGATATTTACTAACTGTCTGACTCTGGGCAAGTCACTTAACCTCTTTTGCCTAAGTCTCCTCAACTATAAAATGTTGATAACAGTACCCACTTCATAGTGTCTTGGGGAAGATCAAATGAGATAATATTTGCAAAAAGCACTTTGCACGGTGCCTGGCATATAGTAGACATATATAAATGCCTCTACCCTTCCCTTCCTCTCTCTCTCTCACCCTCCCCATATGCAATCAGTTGCCACGTACTGTTGATTTTACCTTTGCACTTGTCGCATACCCCTTTCTCTCCTCCAACACTGCTCCCACCTTTCTACAGATACAATCATCACCTCACACCTGGACACTAAAATAACTGCTGGTTGGTCTCCCTACCTCAAGTTTCTCCCCTCTCCAGTCCCTCCTCCACTCAGCTGTCAAAATAAGATCCTAAAGCACAAGTCTGGCCAAATCACCCCACTATTCAGTCAATTTCTAGTGCCTCCCCTTAGCCTCCAGGATCAAATACAGAATCCTTGGTTTGGCTTCATAACCTAATCCCTTCCTACCTTTCCATTCTTTCTACACATTATTCCACTCCTTCCACTCATCTGGCCTCCTTGCTGTTCCTCACACAAGATGCTTCATCTCCTGACTCAGGCATTTTCATTGGGTATTCCCAATACCTGGAATTCTCTCCCTTCTGGCTTCCTTCAAGTCTCAACTAAGGTCCTGTCTTCTACAAGAAGCTTCTCCTAGTCTTCCTAATCTTAGTGCTTTTCCTCTGAGATTGCCTCCAATTTATCCTGTATGTCTTGTTTGTACATAGTTGGTTATATGTTGTTTCCCCTGTTAGATTGTGAGCACTTTGAGGTCAGGGACTGGGTTTTTTGTTTTTGCCTTTCTTTGTATCCCCAGTGCTTAACACAGTGCTTGGCAGGTAGGTGCTTAATAAATGTTTGTTGACTTGACTTGAGTTTATTGATAAATTAGTTTGTTAATAAATTTATTAATAAATTGAGTTTGTTAATAAATGTTTATTGAGTTATCCAGGATCAAAGGTCCATCATAAAGTAGCCCCTAGCTCAGGGGTAGAGAACCTGAGGCCTTGAGACCTCATGTGGCCCTTTAGATCCTCAAGTGTGACCCTTTGACTGAACCCAAACTTCACAGAACAAATTCTTTTAGTTCTGTGAAGTTTGGGTTCAGTCAAAGGGCCTCACTTGAGGACCTAGAGGGCCACTTGTGAACTTGAGGCCGAAGGTTCCCCACTCCTGCCCTAGCTTTCCAATTTAATGGTAGACAAAACTACCATTCTAACAGACTAATTACCACTGCTCTATGAAAATGCCTTAGTCTGACCTCCACATGACTCTTTCTTAAAAAGCCCTGCTCAACTCTCTCTACTGTCTAAATCTGATCTATCCTTCACAACCCAGTTAAATTTCCATTTCTTCAACAAAGCCCATTTTGTCCACAATGATCATTTTCTCCTCTAAATCCCTATAACACTTATCTATTCTACTCATTTTTCCTTTCTTTCTATTCCCAGTGCTTACTTAGCACACTGCCTGGCACAAAAGTAAGTGTTTAATAAATGCTGGTTTGCTGCTGATCTGACTCACTTGAAACAGCATCACATGCTGCTCCTTCTCCTTTCTCACACATTCTGCCCAGAAGCCCACCCATGTGTTTTCACCTGCTGAGCCCAGGTTAGCCACATTGAGACTGACTCCAGCAGACCTTACGGCAGAGGAGCCATCTCTGTTCGAAGGTCCTCCTTGGCCTTGGAGCCTTAAATCTAATTGTTTTCATCCTTTTAGCTCCTGCAGCTTCTCTGATTCCTTCCTATTGCCTTGAGCTTTCATCCCTCCTCATGGTTCTAGCCTCCAGTTCATTCTGTGACCTGATTCTATTGCTGGTGCTGTGTGGGGCTAATCAAAGGCTCAGACTACTTTATCCCTATCAGACCAAGGTGCAAAGCTTTGCAGGTGTGGTGGATCCTAATAGCAGAAGGAGTACTGAGCTAACCCTACTGAAGAACCAGATAGCTCTTAAGTCTTGTAAGTTCAGTCCTGCTTTCATGTTGACAAAGAGAAATGGAATTTAAGTAAATTCAGAATCTTATACAATAACCACAGGAGGGAACAAATGTGGTGCTTGGTGGTCCAAAATTTTCCTCTAGAGTTCTGCCATTT
This sequence comes from Vombatus ursinus, assembly GCF_900497805.2. NCBI lineage: Eukaryota > Metazoa > Chordata > Mammalia > Diprotodontia > Vombatidae > Vombatus > Vombatus ursinus. Next base: position 16,028,309 of record NW_020954591.1, on the reverse strand, counting down.
TCCCCACAGGGTATTTAGAAGGAAATCCAGTATTTAGGTGAAAGGTTTTTGTAACTCTTGGGGTTATAACTGCTTTTCTCTCGGCTCCCCTTTTCAGTAGTCTGCCTGACATTAGGCTCTAATTTAACAGATCTGGGCATGTGTCTACTGAAAAGAGAGATTTATTTCTAATTAGCAGCATACAAGAGTATGAGCCCAATGTAGCTTCCAACCTTTTGGATTAACCCTGATGTACAATTGCTTATGTTGTGAAAAGACTCCCCAAGGGTCCCAATGGCTCAATCTCAGCTTTAGTCCCATCTTTGTTGCTAGATATGTAGAGATTTAACTTATTTGTAGAACCTTGCCCCAACCAACTTTCTAGACTGAGTACATATTTTTATTACTCCCCTTCAACTACTCCACAGTCCAACCAAATAACATTTAAGTTCCCATATTTTTGCAGGCTTTACCCCATTGCCTGGAATACACTCCCTTCTCACCTCTGCCTCTAAGAATCCCTAGACTCCTGAAGCTCAGTTCAAACACCCCATCCTCTAGGAAACTCACCCTAAAGTTTCACCCCAAACTGCTGCAATCATCCAAATTTGAGAGTACTTTGAATGTACCAGGAACACCTGGGTTCAAGTCTACCTCTAATATATATTGGCTTTATGACCTTGGGCAAGTTACAGAAATTCTCAGTGCTCTAGGGGTTATTCAGCTTTTTGTGTCATGGACCCCTTTTTGGTAGGTAGGTGGGACCTCTGGGCCCCTTCTCAAAATAATGTTTTCAAATGCATAAATCATGTAGGATTACAAGAGAAACCAATTATATTGAAATACAGTTATTGAAAAAATTTTAATGACATAGAGATTAAAAATCCCTGCTCTAAGGTTATAAATTGCAGAGAAGGTGCCAGTTTGGATCATTATAGGAAATTTCCTTCTCTCTGAGTTGCCTATAAAATGAAATTATATGCTTGGTCCCTCTCCCTATACTTTATATGCACCTATATGGGTACATGATGTGTATTCTGTGATAGAATGTTAGCTCCTTGAGAGCAAGGATGGTTATGTTTTTGTCTTTGTATCTCCAGTTCCCAGCACAGTGCCTGGCACATAACTGTTGTTTCATAAATGCTGTAGAAGAGTCCATGTGGTGGGGATTGCATCAGGCAGAGTTAGCTGCAGGTGCTCATAAGGACGGGCTCTCATTAGCAAGTCTTCCATTATACTTGATTGATTGATTCTCCTCTAGATTGGCTTTAAGGGGCAACCAACAGAACTGATAATAATTCATTTGTCCTACTCCTCCCACATTTCTCCTACTGCGGGTAGAAAGAAGTACACTCTACTATTCATTTGACTGTTATTTAGCTGTTGCTGCTTTTAGAAAATCTCTCCCAAAATGAAGCAAAGCATATCACCAGTCTGATGATGGATAAATTCTGCACTTTGCATGTGGGAGAGCTCAAGCAACCTAAATTCAACACAGCTCTCCACCCTCCACCCCCAACCTCCAAAGCAGAGGAGTTTCCCTCTGCTCCCTGCATATCCCCTGCCTGGATTCTCTGAGCTGGCTGGGTGCCAGCCATGCTGTCTCAGACAATTCCCTAGGTGATGCATCAGTTCTAAGCCGTGCAGAAGCCAGGGAAAGCCCACGGCAATAAAATTGTGTAGTGAGTAAGGGCTCCAGAGATGGCAGAAGTAAGAAGCTAGAGAGCAAGGGCTACAGAAAATCACTCAAACGCAGGATGCAGATTGAGATATAATTTATTGGACATAGCCAATTTGGGAATTTGTTTGGCTTGATTATATATATTGGTCACATTAGTGTTTTTCTTTTTTTTTTCCCCAAAAATGAGAAATATGGGGAAGGTGGGAGATAGAGAAAATAGATTTTTGTTCACTGAAAAAGACAGAATTTTGTTTAAGAAAAAAAGAAAATCACCCAAACAACAAATCCTCCTGGTTGCTCCCTTATTGTCTCTCCCAGTCTCTTTCAGATCACATCCTTCCATACCCCATTCTGGATCCACATAACATAATGAGAGCTATGATAGCTTCCAGGTTTGTCAAGCACCTCACGTTTGTCAGCTGACCTGATTCTCACAACAGCCCTGTGAGATAGGTGCTGTTATTATTCTTATTTTATAGTTGAAGAAAATGATGCAAAGCAGCTATTTGCCCAAAGGTCCAAATTGGCAGCTGGGATAGGGATCAAACTGTTGACATCCACTGGTCCTCCATTGGCTCTACCACCTCACTTCCCCATTAGTATAGCTTGCACCCAAGCTAGTAAACATAGGTGCAAGATTTAACACACACACACTTTTCTATTCTTTATCTTGCCTAAGATATCCCCAACTAGATTTCCCCTAGGCATTTCAAAATCAACATGTCCAAAAAATCCATTATCTTTCCCTCAAACCCACCCATTCTCCACACTTCGCATTATGTGGTCTACCTCCTCTGCCTTTGAATAGACTGTTCTCTTGTCTACAATGTAGCCATTCCTCACTTTAGCCTCTTAACACACCTACCTTCTTTTGAGGCTCAGCTTATCTGATACCGCCTCCTGGAAGCTTTTCCAAGAGAAAGAAGGAAGGAAGGAAGGAAGGAAGGAAGGAAGGAAGGAAGGAAGGAAGGGATTCCTGTGTAAAAACAAAATCATTTCATGGTTATATTTTACAAGGAGAGCTAGCACTGATTTCTACCCTCAAAGACTATTCCACTAACATTTAATAGACCCCTGAGACATATGCAGATCCAATTCCTCTGCCAGCTGATGCTCAAAAATCCTTTTGTAAACTACCCACCAGGGAAACCTGTGTCATTGAAACAAACACTTTTCTCTTCCCTGTAGACACCTTCATCAACATAGACCCACTGGTTTTCGGAGGAAGGTGCTATAGAGCAAGATGATGTCACTCTCTGCAACATTATTTTAATTATCATGGAAATGAAAGCTATGGGACTCAAGACCAGAAGCCCTTCACACAGACTGCCTTGTATAAGTATAAGCTACCATAGATGTTTGTTGAATTGAATTGAACTGAAGCCAAGGCAATATGTAAAACCGTCCTAAGCAGTCCTGGAGATATGCTTGTGTAGCATGGGGCCCAGGTGTGATACAGCAGCAGTGAGACCTAGCCATGCGTGAAATGATCCACTTCATTAATACTTTATTAATCAATTTTTCCCCATCATAAGCACTGGGCTAACAGGGCTAAGGGCTTTAGGAGGATGGAAGAAAAGGAACAGCCTTAACCCATTAAAAAAAATTACATCTGCCTCCATCAAGGGTTAATCCTGATATGGCCAGGATTATTTGTGTCCCAGATCTCTTACTACCTACTGAGTTCTCTTCTCCTTCTTTAGGTTAAATCCCAGGATCTGGCTTCATGTGGCTTTCATTTATGTTTCATTTGTCACTTAACACAGCAAGGTTGCTTCTAAAAGGACAAAAATCCCAGCAAATGTATTCATTCTAGAATGATTCCTAGACATACACCAGCCAGCTCATTAGCCCAAGGTAACCACAGGGGTTTGTTTTTTGGGTATTTTTTTTTTTTAGTTGGGAGAACAAAGCAGGATCAGGAGGGTCTGTCTTACAGAAGGGCTACTTTGCAACGGTCACAACACTTATCCTCACAGAGAAGGGCCATGCTTTGTTAACAGGTATACTTTTTGGGGGGGGGGGTGTCTTCTATTTTGTTTTGTTAAAAACAAGGAGAACATCAAGCAGGCAAGAAAATGGTTAGATCAGTTACACTTCGTTCTAAAACCGAAGGAAAAAGTGGGGTAGAGCCAGAAAGAACAGCAAAACTATGGTTCAGGCCTTTGGAATGGTCTTATTTGATTACCCATTTATTGCAGTTCAGATTAGGAAGGGATTAGCCCAGGAGGTCTGGCAGATGGAAATCACTATTATGATACCCCATATGGGGATCCAGGGTGAGTGGTAAAGTGACCACCTGTCCCTGTTTCTGAGGGTCTGTCTCTATTAAGAAGCACGAAGTTGCTTCTTTGGGGGAGCCTCATCCAGGAGACCAAAGCAAGCCATGAGCCCCTACTTGTTTTTCATCTTGGTGTTTCTCAGGGTCCCACTGATCTAGAGAGCAGGACCTGTTCTTGGCCTTTCTTTGTATCCTCAGTTCCTAACCCAAAGTCTGGAATAAAGTAGTTACTTATTAAATGTACCTTGACTTGACTAGACTTGCCCTCATGTTTCTTAGGCTATTTGGGTCCTTCTCAACTCACCTTCCCCCTCATGCCTCCCCCATTCCCCATACAATGAGTTGATTGACTGAGATTTTCCATGATGTTTTAAGAATCCTTACTGAAATAAAGTAGGAAAGGTATTAATTACTGTGATATCAACTGCAATTGCCAGGAAGTTTCCTGAGCCAGTCTCAAACAAGCCTGTGAAGAAGGCAGAATAGGTATTTATTTTGTTTGGTTTGAGTTCAGACCCAAACAACAAAGACCCCTATTCCTCCCTCTTTGTTCCTTCCAGTCCATGAAGCATAACTAATAGTGGATTTGGTTGATGCATAACTCCTCATGGGGAAGCATGGGGGAAGGGAAGGAGGAAAATACCTCTTTCAACACAGATAGGCAATTTAAGTCTTAGAAAGTTGCCTTCATTGACACAAAGTCATTGGTTTGCAGAGGAAGGCAACCCAAACTGGTGTCAGTCTCTGCACAGCACTATTTTAATTGTAACAGAAATGAAAGCTATGGGACTCAAAGCCACAAGTGTTCCATGTAGAATGCCATGTACAAGTATGTGCCACCATAGATATATGCTGAATTTAATGGAAGCCTGGGGCATTTAGAGGCTAAGTGATTTATCTGAGATCACACAGCAAAGTGTATCAAGTGGGACTTGAGCCAAGGCCTTCCTGACTTTTAGGGGGCCAGAAGGGAAACTCCTTCCTGACTTCCTAGAGGCACACTATAGCAAGGTATAGGCTCAGAGAGGTCAAGATTTGCCTGTTATCACCCAGCTAAGTGTCAGAACCAGGATTGGAATCTAGGCCTGTTGACTCCACATCCAATGTTCTTTCACCCCATTGCCTTTGAGTTCTGAACTTTCAATGTTGTGAGCTCTTCCTCCACTCAAGCAGATTGCGACCCCTTCATACCTTAGCAAAAGGTCCCCTCCCCTTCCCTAAATGTCAGATAGATCTCTGTCCGGAAGGGCAGAAGCCCTTCTTTTATTTAGCTCTCCTTGCAATACAGGGGCTGCTTGGTTTAGATTCCTACCTATAACTAGTACTGTTCGTTGCCTCTAAAGAAAGGCAGATTGAAATCTGTGCCAGTCTGGACACTCTTCCAATTCAGTTCTCCTTTTCCCAGGGCAGTAGGGTCACTTCTGGCCCCATTTCCTTCTGGGGTGAGGGGCATCTGAATTGGTTGCTCTGTTCTTTCAGGGAAGGACCTTGGGCAAACCTTGAACACACAGGAATGATGATACCATAAATAATGCAATCGATAATAAATAAGCTTTTTAGATTTTCTGTGCTTCAAATTCCTTTTCCGTCCAGCAAGGTAATAATGCTGATCTCACATGGATGTTTTAGGAACTATTTGATTCCAGACTGGAAAGCATTTTGCAAATGCACAAAATGTTATAGAAACCATCAATATCCAAACAAATCCCAATTGCCTAGCTTGGTGGCCACAGCCGTCCTGCATCACTCCCATCTATGGGTGAAACTGGTCCTTTTCCCATGGATATATACATTTTTCCACTTTCTCCCCCCACCTCTTCTGCACTCTGGGAGCTAACAGCACAGGGGATCAAAACTTCACAGCTGAAAAAAAAAACAAAAACCAACTAGTCATTTGCTTCCTCTGCAGACAGTTGCCAGACTATTCCAAATGACGTGCCAACAGCATTGCTGAGAGAAAGCTAAAGCAGAGCCGTGCCAGTGGAGATCAATGAAGACCCCTTGGCCCACAGGCTACACTGCAGAGAATGGGGGCCCCCTGCAGCTCCTGGATCACCACCAGTTTCCTCCACAGATGCTTAGGAGAGGGCTCTTTCAAACATGAATGGGTCTACCTTCCCCCAGAAACACAGAAAGACAAAGAGAATTAACCCTAGCAGGCCCCTTTTGATTATCCCTGTTATCACATCTTAGCCTCTGACTGATTCTAAACGATCACCCTTGCTGTAAACAATGCCTCTTTGTGGCGCAGACATGTCTTCCCCCCAGAGATAAGTAAGCCTCAAGGGACTGTCAGAAGGCTTGGGCATCTGAGTCTGAAGCAATTTCCCTGCATTTTAAGAGGAACTCATTTGAGTCATAAGAGATTCTTGCTTTCTCTGTCTCCCTCTGGAAAGCAACGTTACTGGCAGGCGTGTTGCTGTCAGGCAGCGGGAGTGCAGGGATAGAGCTTATTCATGGTATGATTTATCCAATGCATCAGGTAAATAATTGTTGTACGTGAGTGGTACCTGATGCAACCTGATCTGTTATCAATAGCATGGATTCCAAGGGGGTTGGGGAGGATGATTTTTTATTATTAATAATTTATGGTAAGCATTTCATGTGAGTGCTTCAAACCAACAACATCACTCTTTAATCTCTCTAAAGCATTGCCAAGAAGTTGGGTTTCTGGGTAATCAAAGAGGCTTCATCTAGCAGCTTTATGTGAAGCTTTCATGGGATCCCCACATTGGGATTGTTGACTCTTCATATTCCTGGCTTCCTTTAAAACTCATATGGAGGGCTACCTCCTCCAAGAGACTCTCCTGGTCCTCCCATTCCCAGCTGCTAGAGCCTTCTTCTCTCAGGTTACCTTCCAAATATTCTACATTTATCTTGTATGGTCTCTGTCTCATATAGGCTGTCTCCACCATTAGAACACAAGGTCTGTGAGGAAAGGAACTATTTTTGCTTTTTTCTGTGTATCCCCAGGGCCTGGCACACAGTAAGTACTTAATAAGTGTTTATTGATTGACTGATAACATTCAGTCTTAGGGAGTGCCCCTAACTAATAATGCATGAAACATTTTATAAATGTAGCATGTGTACGCTGACCTTTTCTCTCAGAGACAGACTGATGTATTTTCCCCCTTAGAGTTCCAAGGGGGTTCCAAGCCCTGAAGGATGATGTCTTTTCTGTATCATCCGGAATGAGAACCCACTGGTTATGTTTGCTTCATTGTTAGGGGCTAGTGACTAGAATTTGGAGAGAAAGCTTTGGCAAATCCAGACAGCATACGAAAGAAGCAGAGACATCACCTTGCCAACAAAGGTCAAAGCTATGTTTTTTTCTAGTAGCAACGTGTGGCTCCGAAAACTGGACAATAAGGAAAGCAGAGTGCCACAGCATTGATATTTTCGAATTGTGGTGCTAGAGAAGACTTTTGAGAGTCCCTTGGACAGCAAGGAGGTCAAATCAGTCCATACAAAGAAATTGATTCAGACTATTCACTGAAAGGTCAAATACTGAAGTTGGAGCTTAAATACTTTGGCCACGTGAGAAGACAGGATTCACTGGAAAAGACCCCAATGCTGGGAAAGACTGAAGGCAAAAGCAGAAGTGGACGGCAGAGAATGAGGTGGATAGATAGTGTCATGGAAGGAATGAACATGAGCTTGGACAGACTTTGGGAGACAGTGGAGAATAGAAAAGCCTGGTGTGCTATGGTCCATGGGGTCACAAAGAGTCAGATACAGCTAAACAATTGAATAACAAAGTGACTAGAATCCTAGTTCTATTTAACCCCTTACCATCTGCTAAATTTTACAAAAGGATATTTACTTCACAAATATGGCAAGAACAAATGTACAAACACTTCCTCCATACTTCCAGGGCTTACTCTCCTATGGGGGAGGGGAGGGATATAGGCTCAAAATTTAGCTGATTGGTCCCACCATTGGAGAAATTGCATCAGCCAAGCAAACTGATAGGGCCTGTGCATGGGCCAAACCCTCATTATGTGAATTTTACTTTCTTCCCTGCTCTAAAGACTCATAATGATAAGAGTAATTTGTAAAGAGCAGAGATATGAGTAATTTGTGCTATGATATATGATATGAGTAATTTGTAAAGAGCAGACTAGAGAGCCCTCGTTTTTTCTACTTCTCCCTAGAGATGTAGTTTTGTGGAGTCAGAGTCAGCTATCCCCTGGAAAACCCAATGGAACTGCTTCAATCCTGCTTCTGCCTCAAATTCAATGACAAATGGAGCCATGATCTCCAAATCCCTTCCACCTACTCTGTATATGTCTTATACATACCTATCTATTTCCCTACTGTTTCCAGCATTAGACTGTGAGCTTCTTGAGGGCAGACACTGTTTTTGGCTTTCTTTGTATCCCCAGTACTTTGTACAGTGGCTGGCACATAAAGAGTTCATGATAAGTGCTTGTTGACTGACTTATCTTGTCCAATAGTGCCTAAAAGGAGACACCACAAGAACTGGTGAAGAAATTGGGGGGTGGAGTATGCTGGTAAATGTCTAACAATAAACTGTCCAGAAATAATGTATGCACGACACTTTTAAATTTGATCTGCATTATTAAAATTTTCTCTGTCACTTTCTTTAGTCTAGACAATTAACAAAACAAGAAATCAAACCCTCTTTCATAAGGTTTTCTGGTTTCCAAGATTGAAATGCTCACACTAAAAATTTAACAATCAGCTTTCCTTGGTTCCAGCACACCATTGGCTCGGAAGACAAATAATTCATCTTTCTCCCACCTCCCCCACTGCCCACTGATAAATATTGTCTGTGCCTTTATAGAGGTTGCTGGTAGGCTTGGAAAGCAGGAGGAGTGTGTAAATTAGACCAGGCAATGAAGAAAGGGGGAGACAAAGTAGTAGTGGAGCTAGGAAAGAGCCCAAAGTGACAGAAAGAAAAGAGAGAAGAAAAAGAAATTCAAGAAGAAAAGAGGATGAAATTAAGGGACTAAAAAGAGAAAGGAAGGGAAATCCTATTTACCGCATAGGGAACCTATTTACCATAGGAACCCAGATGTCTTGGGGAATCCCACTCATAAATAAATCCCAAGCTTCTAACACCCTGTCCCTACCCTAGTACCAAACGGAAGCCTGATCTGTGGTTATACCCAGTCTTAAAATAGTTTTGTCGTGCCTGTTTTATACCTCCCCTCCCACCCCCCTCACTCCTAATCACCATCACCCAAGCTGTAGCTGCTTCCTACCCCCTAGTTCCTGCCCATGGCTATTACTTACAGCATAGGAGTGAAGAGGCATAGGAAATGTGAGGTGAGAAGGCACATGAGGAGATGTGGAGAGGCTCCAATCAGTGAAATAAATGCTAGTACTCAAAGGAATCATCAGGAAATAAAAAGTGCTAAAATTCCTTGAAAAAAAATCCAATTTTTGCTTTGTTCTCCCTACACATCTAAGCACAGTAAGATTAAACCAGTTCCTCTCAGACAACTCTTCTCCCAAAGAACAAAGCTAAACCAAGTTGATAGATTGTGAATGTTATATGGCCTATCACTTCCTAACAGGGTGTAAACTGAAGATATTTAAAGGTTCTAAAATAAATTCTTACAAACACAAATTTGGTATTTTAGATAATCAGCACAAAACCTTCAGCATGCTAGAGGAGAATAAATCTTTCTTTTTAAAACTCAACTTTGAAGTTGCTTACAGATAAAAGAACTCTCTGGGAGACAGCACTGAAATAGGATAGAACTATAGTTATTTGGCAATAAACTTCTAAAGAGATCATCAAAATTTAAGAGTACAGTGTTAACAGATTTCCACCACTCAGGTCCACTGAAGTATGTGATGGGACAAAAACCATTTAACTGAGACTAAAACTGATTCACATCAGAGCCTTGGTAGGATTGTTGAAAATGCTTTTCATCTCGACAGAAAATTTTAAATATTTTTTCGTGTATCACCTGAGCACCCAAGAACATTCCCCCATGCTATTATTCTAATCTTGTCTCTGAAAAGCACAATAGAAATCCGATGCAAATGCTTCAATTCTCCTCATGCTTTTTATTCAACAAATTTATGTCACCAGTGGACATGATCATCATTGTTTGATAGTAACCCAAAGGAACTAGCACTGCTAATGGTTTAGGAAAAGAGAGAGTGATAAGTGTTTTATTTTCTGTTTCTACCAATAGGTAAACATTCCCAACTCACTGTAGGGACAAGTGAAGACATCACCCCATGATGGCATTGGTCCTCTTCTACAATGAAGGACCAACAACAACAACGGCAGATGTTCCCAGAACCACTTTGAGAGTAAGCTTAGGTAGGAAAGGGTATGTTGGAAATACCACACCAACCCAGGAGTGGCTGTTACTCAGCCAAGACCAAGCAGCAAGTAGAAGTAGAGTAGGGAAGGTATTACTGGGATGTGTCACTCCAAATGCCACAATGACTTTTTTTTTTAACCTAAAAGATCCGCATTTTTGTACCTCAACCTGTGATTTCATCGGTATGGGGAACTCTCATTATAGAAATTCCCTCCACTGGAACTATAACTCACAGTCTGAAAGAGATGTTGTGTATAGCCTGTATCAGATTGCATGCTATGTTGGGGAGGTGGAGGGAAGGAGAAAAAAATTTGGAACTCAAAATCTTGTAAAAGTGAATGTTGAAAACTATATTTTCATGTAATTGGAAAAATAAAATACTATTAAGTAGGAAACAAAACAGAGGTGTTGGAGGCACTGAGAAATCACATGGTCACATAGTCTATAGATATCAGAGACAGAACTTGAACCCAGGTCTTCTAGATGCCAATACTAGCTTTAAATCCATTATGCCACATTGTCTATCCCAGCTTTTATCCTGGAAAATAGTGACCATCTAATTAGGTAGCTAAGTAGTAGTGCAGGTAAAGCCCTACATTTGAGGATCAAATGAAAGACACATTAAAGGTACTTTGTAAACCTTAAAGCACTATATAAATGCTAGTTATTATTATTATTATTTTTACTACTGTTTTTGTTCAGTCATTTCAGTCATGTCTGACTCTTCATGACCCCATTTTGGATTTTCTTGGCAAAGATATTGGAGTTGTTTGCTTTTTCCTTCTCCAGCTCATTTTACAGATGAGGCAAACAGGGTGAAGTGATTTGCCCAGGGCCACACAGCCAGTAAGTGTCTGAGGCCAGATTTGAGCTCTAGAAGATGGGTCTTCCTGACTCTAGGTCCCACACTATATGGCAAAAAATAGTAGCTAGCATTTATAAAACACTCTATGGATTGTTTTACAAATACGATCTCATTTTATCCTCATAACAACCCTGGGAGGTAGTTGCTATTATTATCCTCATTTTATAATGAAGAAACTGGGATAGACAGAGATTGACTTGTCTAGCGTACACATCTATTAAGTGCTTCTTCTTAATGAACTAACATTCTCATTAGGGACGTAAGACTAACATGTAATTATAATCCTGTAGAAGGCATGCCTTGGAGCTTTTCATTCTCTTCCTCCTTCACCTGGCAGGCCCTTGGGCAAAACTTTGCAGGAATAAATTTGAAAAGTGTGACTGCTGGGGAGAGGACAAGTCTTGAGCAGGGGAGTCATTGGCTATAGGACCGGTGCCCGAGTTTGGCCAATGGGAGCTGCAGGAACCTGGATAGGCCATGCAGGTATGTGTTTAGCCAATGTGCAGAGGCTAGGCATTTGGAAGCCAAGTGAACTTCAGGAATAAGCCAGAGGCAGATATGACTGGAGCTAAGAAGGGATAAGATGGTTTACCCCAAGAACTTCCCAACTGCACTCACAATGAAGAAATTTCTCTGTTAACGGTGAGTTTGTTTCTTGCTACTAGATTCAGATCCAAGTCCTATTTAAGTATTTATCTGTTTCATAAAAAAAATAGGTTTATCACTTGTCTTGATTAGTAGAAGGCAAGTTGACTGGAATGCCCTAGAAACAAGTAAATTGTTCCCTAAAGAGATGGGGAGAGATTCTTTGGGCAAGCAAAATATGGCATATAAGAGTACATATTATTGAAAAGCTTTCTAAGATTGAAACTAGTCTATATCTCCTCAGTTGACATATAGGCTATATTAGGGGTGGGAGAGGATGGGGAGTGTCCTGATCTGTGATTTCATCATCGTAGATAATTCCTAACATGGAAACTCCTTCACAGATTATCAACTCACACATAACTTCCATAGCTCACAGCTCATATATCTAGAGCTAGAAATCAGTGCCCTGCTCATGACCAAACAAGTAGTACGTTATCAGAGACAAGTCTTGAATCCAGATCTCTATCCACTTCCCTGCACTATAGCTAGTACAAATAAAGAATTTACTTGCATTAAGACTACTTGTGTAAAGAAGCACTTGCATTATTCAAATTCACACTTCATATTTCCAATGGACTAGAACCAATTACTATATTTTACATAATTATAATTTCAAATAGTACAATTTCAAATACATATGACCACTTCAGAGAATTAATTTTTGACACTAAGTGGGACCTAGCTGTAATTCTGGCCCATATATGGGCCATTGGAGCTGGTTCAGTGTACCCCTTGCTCTAAGCGTGATGCAGACAGTTTCCATTCCCCTGCCCCTCTTCTCTTCCCCAGCACTGAACTTAGTCACAGGGCCTCACCCTTTCTTTCTTTCCTTTTAAAGCCAGGGATGGACTGGAGCTAGCTCTTACAGGTTCCTGAGTGAATGGAACCTCACTCCACCCTAGGAGTACTTCTCTCACTGGAAGTACTTTCTGCCCAGAGGCCTCGCCTTCTGATTGTCTGGTTACTCCCATAACTTCCACTTTAATGAGGAGGCCTATGCCAAAGAAATCTTCATCCTTCTCCAGGCTGCACTGCTGACTCATCTCCACAAGACTTTGTCCACTGTGTTACAGAAACCTCTTTATACCCTTTATTCCCTCACTCCATCCCTAGACTACTCATATTGGAATTACTCTCTGTCCCTGAGGCCTCACCTTCCGACTGGCTGTTTCCTTTCAGAACCTCCAAGCCATTCCTAACCCGCTATCTTTTCCCATTAGAATGTAAGCAGGAGGGTAGGTTCTGTCTTTTACTTGTAACCCTAACCCTAGAGTTGTATTTCTGCTTGTATTTGTATTTATCGTACTTAGTGCCTGACACATAGCAATTATTTAATAAATGCTTGAGCTGGCTTCCGCTCAGCCTGCTTAGGGGCTTTAATTATTTTTAATGTAAGCTCCTAGTTGGCAGGCATGGGGGAGGCGGGGTCTTCTTTATTTCTGTGTCTCTTCCAGTGTGTAGCAAGCACAGTGCTCTACACGGCAGGTACATCAAATGTATTTGCTGAATGGACGATGAATCTCTGATTTCTAAAATCCCATGTCCCCACTGGTGAGCTACTCATCTAGCAGGTCCCAGCCCTTGGTCATCAAAGTAAAGCTTCCTGTAGGCCTGCGTCTATGCTCTTAAGCTATTCCTGGAAACAACTGATGATCTCAAAAAGAAATCATTTAATAGGTCTGATGAGTCATTCTCTCACTTCTTCTTGGAAAGAACAGAAGGGTGAAGAATGAGAATGAATGGGAAGAAGAGGAGGTGTCAGAGAACACAATGAAGAGCCCTGTAAATAAGATCAGATGATGGACCTTTAACCTGATTGGAAAAATTAGTGTCTCACTGATGCCACACTCGGCTTGCAAGGACTCCAAAAGACCGACCACGTTTCTTCATTTGCCAGTCAGTTTCTATTTCCATTTCAGCCTGTATGTCACTAGACAGTGATCCGTTTCTGAGGTAGCGTGACTTATGTGATTGATCATGACCTTTGACTGGTATGGTATCATCTTTAGTTTTTTTGTCATCGTGGAGAAGAGTCTTATCTAAAAGTTCCTTGGTCACCTAGACAGACACTTGCGTCCTTTCCCTCTGTGTACTTCTAGTACACTCTAACATTTCAATACTCCTGGGTGCATACCTCAAGGATATGGAATCAGAGGACTTGGAACCAAATTCCAGATCTACTACTACTTGAGTACCCTTTAGCACTTAACCTTTCTGGGCCTCAGTTTCCTCATCTGTAAAATGAAAGGGTTGGACTAGGTAATTTCTAAGGTCTTTTCCAGCTCTTAATCTATGACCTAATGAGCTATGAAATTAAGTGATGCTTCAAACCACTTAAGCTAAAAGACCTCCTAGAATTTCTTAGATAATGGGAATAGAAAGAAATAGAAAATACTTCTAGGAATTGTAGAATGGCTCCTAATATATTTGTTCTTATTCAGTCATTTCAATCACTTCTGACTCTTCATGACCCCATTTGAGATTTTCTTGGCAAAGATACTGGAGTGGTTTGCCATTTCCTTCTCCAGATCATTTTACGGATGAGGAAACTGAGGCAAATAGGGTCAAGTGACTAGCCCAGGAGTATACAGTTAGTAAAGGTCTGAGACCATATTTAAACTTAGATCTTCCTGACTCCAGGTCCAGCACTCTATCCACTGAGTCACCTAGCTGCCCTCCTAATACATAGGACAAGATAGTTCAGTTTAACAAAAATTTATTAAGTGCCTATGATATTCAATGTACTAGGCCACACACTGGAGATTCAAAAATAATAAACAATATAGTCCCTGTTCTCAAGAAACTTACAACCTAACAGATACCAAACAAATATGCTCTCTATGTTGTCCAAACAAGACTTCATTCTCAGGTTAAGCCATCTATAACCAGCAGGTTTTGCAGTTCTGAGGAATTTTTTATGGTCCACAAGTCAAAAGGAAAGGTCTAAGGAAAGCACAAATGTCATATCAATCATACGGCTCACTGCCTAAATCTGGGGCGCTCCAGGTAGGTAAGACTATGTCCCTGAACTCCTACTGCCATGTACAGTTACTGGGGAATATTCTTGATATTCAGAGTCTCCTGCATTAAATAAAGCCATGTGCAGTGCATGCTCAAAGCCTAGAAAGGGTTGAGGCCAACTGTATATGCACGTTAAAAGTAAACCGGAGGGGCCGCTAGGTGGCACAATGGATAGAGCTCTGGCCTTGGAGTCAGGAGGACCTGAGTTCAAATCTGGCCTCAGATGCTTGACACTTACTAGCATTTGACCCTGGGTAAGTCATTTAACCCTGATTGTCTCACCGAAAAAAAAAAAAGCAAGCCAGAGGAAGACAATGATCTTGCCCCCTGGGGTCAGTTTTCTTCCAGTGCTTCTTCTCATCCCTATTTATAAGCACAGGAAACCAAAAGAGTCTTGGAGTTGAGAAAATGGAAACAACATTCTCTAAACCAGAGTTTCCTAACTTTTTCGTGTTATGGACCCCTGTGGAAGTCTAGTGAAACCTATGTATCCCTTCTCAGAAAAAAAAATTTTAAATGCATAAAATAAAATGCAGAAGATTACAAAGGAAACAAATTTTATTAAAATATAGTTTTCAAAGAACTGAAAAAAATAAGTTCACAAACCCTTCCATGAAGTACCCCTGCTCTAAAAGAGTTTAGCAAGGTTGAAAATAATTAGCAATTAAGTCAAGTGAGCAGAACCAGGAGAACATTATACACAGTTAACAACAACATAATGTGACAATCAACTATAATAGACTTAGCTCTTCTCAGCAATACAATGATCCAAGACAATTCCAAAAGACTTGTGATGGAAAATGTTAATCACATCCAGAGAAAGAACTATGGAATCTGAATATAGAAAGCATACTATTTTCACTCTTTGTTTTTTGTTTTTTTTTTCTCTCTTGTGGTTTTTCCCTTTTGTTCTGATTCTTCTTTCACAAAATGACTAATGTGGAAATATGTTTAACATGATTGTACATGTATAATCTATATCAGATTGCTTGCTGTCTTGGGGAGAAGGGAGAGAAGGGAGGGAAAGAGAAAAATTTGGAACTCAAAATCTTACAAAAATGAATGTTGAAAATTATCTTTACATTTAATTAGAAAAAATAAAATACTATTAAGGGCAAAAAAGAAAAAGAAAGAAAATAATCAGCAATTAAATAGGTTGTTGCAAGTAATTTCTTTTTTTAATGTAACATTTTATTTTTCCCTCATTACATGTAAAAACAATTTTCAACATTCATTCTTAAAATTGAATTCCAAATTCTCTCCTTTCCTCCCTACCCCCCTCACTGAGAAGGCAAGCAATTTGATATAGGTTAGTAATATAATGCAAAACATATTGCCATATTAGTCATGTTATAAAAGAAAACATAGACCAAAATAAAAACCCAAGAAAAATAAAAAAAGTTAAAAAAAAAGTATGCCTCAGTCTGTATTCAGATTCCACCAGTTCTTTCTCTGGTGATGGATAACATTTTTCATGACAAGTCCTTCAGAGTTGTCTTAGATCATTGTATTGCTTAGAATAGCTAACTCATTCACAGTTGATCATCTTACAATATTGCTGTTACTGTGTACAATGTTCTCCTGGTTCTACTCATTTCACTTGCAAGTAATTTCTGACACTAAATCAGAGCAAGGACTCTGATAGAAACCCTGTTCTCAATGATCAGGAAGTTCAGGATTAAAAAAAAAAAAGATTTAAACCTAAAGATATTAGTTAGTTGGAACTGTCTTATGTTCCAAAGAGTTTGACTTCTGGGGCAATGAATTTCCTCCAGAAGAGAAAAAAATCCATTTCAGCTAAGGATCTATGAATTGATAGATTAGGAAAAAAGGATAGATCAGGAAAAAAGGAAAAGCCACTGTTTTCTGCTAGTCTGCTGACTGGGTCTGTTTGGGCTGTCTTTCCAAAAGGACCCTGTGTGATAAACAAAGAGAGCAATGGTAGAACCCACTTTTCCTCTCTTGAGGAAGAAGTAGCACCATGTCTAAAGACTATTGCCATCAATAGCTGGAAGCAGACAGGGTTCCTACACAACATCATGCCCAGTGGAGTTATACCTGGCAGCTACCATAAGACTAACAGAGAGCTTGGAAGAGACTACATGCCTGGCAGAGGCTGCAGTTATGGTAGAGACTGGGTAGTAGAGACTACATACCATTTAAGTCTAGTGGGGAGCAGACCCAGCAAGAGCAGTCATGCTGGGGGACCTTAATGGAGGAATTGTCTCCATATTAGAATGGGAGCACCTTAAGGTCAGGGACTGTCTTTTGCCTCTTTTTGTACCCCCCAGATCTTAGCCCCATAGTAGGTGCTTAATAAATCTTTGTTGATTGACTGAGTAGTTGAGTAACAATACTTGAAGACATTGGTAGTCCTAGTGGGTTATCGGCATGAGTTACCCTTCACCCATATGCTCTGGTTACATATTTTCCTTACATATGTGATTTCCACATTTTTCTTAGCTAATCTTCCCATTGATGGTGCTTATTTGGGGTATGTCCCAGTTTTATGAAGGGGGAAATATCTTATTAATACTTTTCTCCTTTTGCTATTTAATGGCTTTGCTTTGAACTGCGTTCTCTAGCTGCCTACCAAAAGTAAACACATTGGTGGGGCCTCATGAGCTGTGGTTTTAAGTGAATATGGACCCACACAGTGCCTTGAACCTGGGGTGGGCTTGTTTGGGAGAACCAATAAACATTCGAGGCAGAAGGAGATGGAATCCCCCAGGAACTATAACCATCCACACCAGCCCCAGTTTACCTTTCCAGTAGGGAAACCTTCCTTCCCTTGATCCCACTCTAATTCCTGATAAAGAAATTTCCTAAGACAATAAAACACTTTTTCTTAGGAATAGTTACCTGAGGACATGGCTTTAACAGAATGAAATGAATAAATGTCAGTCTTCCAGGGAAGAGTTGTCAAATACAGGAGCACGTGGCTAGCAATAATCCTGAATGTGGCAACCAGATTAAAAGGAAATTGAGAAATATTTTTAGATAAAAATAGAATAAAATATAGATAGCATTACATTGTAAAACTAAGTCAATAGATGGTCCAGCAGGATCTTTATGTACAGGTATTGGTCCTCATTTCTATTTGAGTTGACAGTGCTTGTCTAGGGCGTGAACAAATCACAGAGCAAAAGCTGGAAATGATGTCTTAAAATTTTGATATAAAATTGAACTTAGCTCTACCTTAAGAGAAAACACCCATGAACATTACAGGCTATCTCAGCTCCCAAACACTCTCAAAACCATGGGTTTCAAGTCACCACACAATCCCCAGATCAGCAAAAGAGCAAGGATACAAGTTAATAATTAAAAGCACCAAATCAAAAATTGAATCTTGCAATATCCTCATTTCCTCCTTGGAAGAATGATTCTGCAGGAAATGAGGAAGGATCATGCTTTTTTGACACAGCCTGTGTGAGTGAATCAGGCTGTCTCTGAAACATGTGCTACAGAAATAATAGAAGAGAGCTATGACACCTGTCTGTCCCAGAAAAAAATACTTAAAGCATTTCTATAAGGTCAGAATAGGCACAGTCTCCACCATGTAATCCTATTAGTTTCCCTGTAATCATTTACATAACGAGGTCGATGTCTGAAAAGGGCCCAGACAGCCTGTATGGTAAAGGAGCTTTGACTCTGAGTGTTCAGAAGCAGCAACAACAGATGTTCTCTCTGCTCATTTGAAGTATTTAGCTTCAAAAATTCAATTTGGAGCCTCCTAAACAGGCTAATGCAGTCAGACCAGTTTAATCTGTCATTGGCCTATCCCTTGCCTGAGTCCCAGGGCAATTTGATAAATGGGTCTTGTGAGGTAGTGTGGTGTTTACTGATTGGTGAGCAAAGAAGTGTCTTTATCTGAATCTTTACAGAATCTGAAAATGGGCTTACCTTCCCACAAACCAACCAAAATTCTTAATTTGAGAGAGGAAAAGTCACTTTAATGACAACCACAGAAAAAGACTCACCTCCAAAGAGTACCACATTCCAGCAAGAAGTAATTTTAATCTAATTTCTTCCAACATTTTTGTATGGAGGGACCCCTTTGGCAGTCAGTGAAACCTATAGACTCTTCAGAACCATGATTTTAAAGATAGCATTACAAAGGAAACCAATTTAAAATATATATATATATATATATTCATATACACACATATATGTATATGTATTTAAAAAACAAAACAAGTTCATCGATAACTCTAGGTCTGTAGAAAGCTTATAATGATGATGATGATAATGACCCCTATTTACATAATAATATCTTATAGTTATATGCCCTTTAAAACTGGCACAAGTGCTTTCTCCACAAAATAACCCTATAAAATAGGAAGTTCAAGAATTAATATCCTCGTTATAGAGATGAGGAAACTGAGGTGCAAACACATGAAGTGGCTTACTACACAGCTAAGAAGTAGGTTTGTGGACCTAGAGCAGGAAGAAAATCCAGAGGCCATCTAGTCCAGCTCCACCATTTTACAAATGAGGAAACTGAGGCCCAGGGAGTGATTTGCCCAAGGTCATACTGGTAGTAAGCATCTAAGGTAGAACTCGACTCAGGTCCTCTTACCCTGGAGCCAGTGCTCTTTCCAATAGGACCTGGGACTCGAAACCAGTTTCCTGATTCCACGTCCAGTGTTTCCTTCCACTAGACCATACTGCCCCCTGAATCCTAAATCTGACTGAAAAGACAAATGTCACCTGATACTATTGGTAAAACTGTTGTGTAAATGTAGTTGTCTTCTTTCTTCTGGCCTCATTTCCTACAAATCAGTGAATTTTCTCCATATTTACTTAACTAGCATGACAATCTCTAAGAGGAGGGAACCTGTGGCCTTGAGACCACATGTGGCCTTCAAGGTCCTTGGGTGCGGCCTTTTGACTGAATCCAGGTTTTACGGAACAAATCCTTTTAAAACTTGGACTCAGTCAAAAGGCCACACACAAGGACCTAGAAGGCCACAGGTTTCCCACCCCGTGGGAGTCTAAACCATATTAAACAATCTCCATGAGATGTGTCCTTCACTATGTTGAAAAAGGAAATAAAATCCAAAGGTAAAAAGACCCACCCTGACTCAACATCTCTACATTTCCCTGTCATTTCTACATCTATTCTACATTTATTTATTTATCCATTCATAATATATATCTAATAATCTGTATCTACATATCTATATTTGCATCTCTCTGTATATTTGTGCGTGTGTATGTGTGTATGTGTGTGTGTGTGTGTGTGTGTGTGTGTGTGTGTGTGTGTGTAGCAGCTAGGTAGCACAGTGAGGGAGTGCCAGGCCAGATGTCTTCCTGAGTTCAAATTTGGCCTCAGACACTTACTAGCTGTGTGAGCCTGGGCAAGTCACTTTTTTTTTTTTTTTAAGGCAATTGGGGTTAAGTGACTTGCCCAGGATCACACACAGCTAGTAAGTGTCAAGTGTTTGGTCCAAGGCAGTATTTGAACTCAGGTCCTCCTGACTTCAGGGCCGGTGCTCTATCCACTGCGCCACCTAGCTGCCCCTCTGGGCAAGTCACTTAACCCTGTTTGCCTCAGTTTCCTCATCTGTAAAATAAGCTGGAGAAGGAAATGGAAAACCACTCCAACATCTTTGCCAAGAAAACTCCAAAAGGGGTCACTAAGAGTCAGACACAACTGAAACAACTGAACAACAACAAAAAACGTTTATGTAATAATCCATATATATGTGTGGATATATATGTGTACATATTTTACATGTATATATACATGTGTATAGATAGAGACATACACATGCACACACACACAAATATACAGAGGTGTGTGTGTGTGTGTGTGTGTGTGTGTGTGTGTGTGTGTGTGTATAAACACCCACAGCACAGAGGCACAGTAGAAATGGATAGAGGATGCAAGCTCCAGTATTGCATAGTGGAAAGACCTAGGTTCAAATCCTGACTGCTTACTCTCTGTCTAATCTTGGATAAGTCACTTGCCTAGTTTCCTCATCTATAAAATAGGGAAGTTAGAGATGAAATTTGGGGTCCCTTCTAGCTCATAGGATTTACTATGATCTATAATTTCTAAGGCTGACTCATCATGGGTCCTTGGGGGAATAATTTCTCTCAATTTCCTTATTCTTGAAATAAGATTGACCTACCAAAGTCAATAGAAGAGCATTTCTACATGCTCTGTGGGAGGTGATTAGGAGAAAACATTTAGAGTGGCCTCCTTAGGTTGGAAGAGGTGCTCTTTGGAGAGAGAGTAGCAACTATGTTTCCTTCCCATCTCACAGACTTTGTTTGCTTTCTCCAAAAGCCCTTTTTACAACTCTCCATTCTTCACTCTTGGCCCTCCTGTTGGTACTTCCACCTCCCAAACTCTGTTCATTCTTAGCTTATTAATCTAACTCTGATCATTCCACTAGAGCTGAAATTCTTAAAAAGAAGGCTCTCCCGAGATAGCAATAAGTTACATTTGTGTGATACTTTAATATTCACAAAGCACTTGACTCACAACAATCCTGTGAGATACATAAGGGTAAGTGGCTTGTGATGATCACATAGTTAATATCATCATGAGAATCTGAACCCAGGTCTTTTGACTCTAAATTCAGTGCTCATTCAGCTAGGCTAGGATGGCTTTCATTATTCCAGGATACTTCTCTGTCTATTCAGGGATATTTTCCTTTTGTCGTCTGTTTTGTTGTTTTTGACCTTTATTTCCCAATACACTTATCCTTTGTCCCCTCCAGGAGCACTATACCTTATAATAAAGAATAAAAAAAAGAAAGAAATGAAGGAGAAAAATCAAATCTAACCAAAACATCCATCAACCAAGTTCTGACAGGATATGCAGCATTTAACACCCACAATTCCCCACCTATACAAAGTAGGGAAGAAGGTACATTCTCATATTTCTTCTGGGCCAAGTTAGGACCCAGCGTTCAGTTTCAGATTTTTTTTGTTGTTCTGTCCATTTACATTATTGTAATCATTGTGTATACATAGACACTTAATAGCTATGTGACCCTGGGCAAGTAATTTAACCTCTATTAGTCTCAGTTTCCATCTACAAAATGAGGATATTAATAGCTCCTACCTCCCAGGGTTGTTGTAAAGATCAAATGAGATAATATTTAAAATGTGCTTTACAAACCTTAAAGGGCTATATATATATGCAACCTATTTAACAATAGCCAGCTATTTAAAAATAGCAATGTTATTTTTTATATTGTTTTCCTAGTTCTCCTCACCTTAACCTTGCACTAGTTTATATACATACTGTAGGTCTTCTTGAGGATACTCGTTAATATTTAAGTAGAAAGGGGGCAGCTGGGTGGCACAGTGGATAGAGCACCAGCCCTGGATTCAGGAGTACCTGAGTTCAAATCCGGCTTCAGACACATAACACTTACTAGCTGTGTGACCTTGGGCAAGTCACTTAACCCCATTGCCTAACCCCCCAAAAAAAATTTTAAGTAGAAGAAGGCAAAATGATGGGATATAGGGGGTGTCTGCCAGTACTCTGCGAAGGAACCTTGGAATAGAGTATAATCATAGCTAGCACCTATACAGAGTTTTCAGGTTTGAAACATAATGAAGCACATTTAATTTTTTATTTTGGTACCCTGAAGTCCAAGAGTCCTTCAGGCAAGACTCAGTCTACATGATAATGCTCACATCCAATCCAAGATGGGAAATTACGTTCCTTTGTGAGCTGCAGATGTGCTGGAGCCTGGGGTGAGAGCTGGGGCAAAGAGGAGATCGATGGTATCAGCCAAACAGAACAATGGTCCCCAGTGTCTGATGTTTACAGGGATCATCACAATGGTTCGTGTGGTTGAATGCAGCTTTTCAAGCAAGTTTTGAAAACCCTTAACAGAGGAAATTCTGAGAAGGAGGAGAAACAGTTGAGTTTGTAGGGAATGAACTAGGTCTGATCTCACAGAGTAACATAGTACTTCACTTTGTCATAATCATTCACTGAACAAAGTACACTTGCCATCCCATAGTTAACTCTTAGGGGATCTTCTGTGTGATGCAGATGCTTGGACCAGACTGGTACTTATGTGATGCATCCAGAAGTGTTAGTTATACTATCATTTCTGTTTTCAATGTTTATTCATCTGGATGGGGTGGAAGGTAAAACAAAGAATTTATGTGCCAGTTTCATGAAGCAGATACTGAGAAAAGGGACATGAAGTTAAATTCTTCCATAATGTAAAGGTGTAATATTCATGCAGAAGGGCACAGTGCAAAACTATAGACAGAGTAGCCAAGGTCAAGAGCAGAGAAAGAAAGGATATAGAAACAGGGCATCATCACTCAGGACAGGCAATAAGAAGGAATAAGGACTTTCAACATTCTCCTTTCTTTCCCCATATTCTCCCCTCTCTCTTCCATCCATCTTGCACTCTTCCCAGGACCTTAGTCCTGACCCTGCCCCTCACTCTGCCCCTACTCAGACTTTCCCTGGCTCTGGCTCATTTCTCATTGACCCTTTCCTACAGGGGTATCCCACACAGCTCATTCCATATACCTCTGGCATATGAGATCCACTTCAGGGACAGTGGATGGATGCAAAATAGTAGGGAAGAGAAAAGCCAAGCAATGACACCTGAAGGGGAGCAGTAATGAGATTTCTGCTTGAAAACTGCCAGAGAACATAGAGCACAACCTCTATAGGGTTGGGCATGCCATATGCTCATTTTTGTGAATGTAGAAATGACTGTCCTCCTGGCACTTATGACTATTTCATACACCTGGAGGCAACCCCTAACTGAGTCTACAACTTTGACTCTTAATCTTGTTACCATGGGCCCCACATTCTTGTGATGTGGTCTTAGATCATTCTTCCATGTCATTTTTATCAGCATAACAGAAACTGGGAATAAAATAAACAACCCTTTCATGAGGCAGGAGCTGGTGTTCTTCTTTAACTGCCTAATACAACCAGCTTGCATTGTTCCAGAATGCTGGCAGCCAACCTGCTGGGTTAGGGAACAACAGATGCTCCTACACAAGGAGAGTGCATAATCACTGTAGTGATTACTATTCATGATGTGCTGCACATCACAAACACACAGATATTCCTCTTTCTAACCTTCTGTTTGCATTTGCACAAACTAAACCTGTAGATGTATGTATGTACACCCTCATGCATTCCTGTGTGCCAGGCCAGTCCTGGACAAAATTGTGTAGTAGATTATTTGGTTTTAGTGTCTTCTCATTCCACCTTCAGATCCCATCTCCTTGTTCCTGGCATTTCTGCCCAAGGACCTCTAGGTGCCTGTGCTGTGTCCCATGCCTTTGCTCTCAACTAGCAATAGAGGTTACAAAATGATCTGAAAATAAACTGTTAGCAGGTAAAAGGCAATTTTGCCTTATAATCTGATTAGAGTTAAAATTCACGCTAACGGAATTTCAGTCTTGTAACAGACAAGCCAAAGAGACAAGTTAGGATAGGGGGAATATCCCAGCCCAGTCCTTACGCATAGATGAAAGAAATAGTTGCCTACGTAGTATGATTTGCAGGATGCCAAGAAGTACATCCCACCCCCCATGGCTTCACACATCACCTGACATTTCATTGAACAGTTACTGAGTGCCTACACTCTGCAAGTTACTGATTACTGTTAGGTCTTGAGGCTTTTCAGAATCCTTCTTAAAATGTACATAGCCTTACCTTATCTGTCAACCCCCTCGATAAGGATTAGTTAACAACCAGCGCTGAGCAAGACCCTGAGGAACAAAGTCCCTGGAGAAAAGAGGAGGAAGAGTTGGAATTAAGTTTGGCAAGAGTTTAGGAGAAGGGAAGTGAGAGAAGAAATGTGAGAGATGCAAAGAGAAACCATGCAGACTTCACAGCATTTGTAATCAAGCCAGTATTTCAGGAGCAACAGGGAAGATCTTTGATCAGGAAAGGCCAGTACTTGGAGTTAAATGGGCAATAGGGGAGGCTCTGCCCTGGCTCATGTCAAGTGTACCAATGATCACACCCAAAGAAGTCAGCCACGCAGGAAGGAGCAAATGATTACCCAAGATCCAGACAGGCAAGGTATAGAATCAAGAAGATTGAGAACCCAGGCTGGGGAAAGAGACCACAGGAAAAGAATATGGGCCCACCAGAGGCCAGGATCTAGGCAGCAATCAGCAGCTAGAACCAAGCCTGATATTGAGGCCAAGGCTATCCAGGAAAAGGACTCCTCAAATGCACACAAAGGTACCCCAGCCAGGCTGCCTCAGGAACATCCCTTTACTGCTGCCAGCCCTTAGGGATTTATCTTCTCCCATGAGAGAAAGTCAGATACTTTCCCCTGTCAGAGACCCTGTTTCAGTTGGAGCTACCCCCACTGGACATTAATGGTAAAGCATATACTGTTGGATTTAGCATTAAGGAGAAGTTGATTCAAATCCTGCCTCAATAATTTATTAGCTTTATGACTCTGGTCAAATCATTTTTGTTAAAAAACTGTGCCTCAGTTTCCCCATCTGTACAGAGCAATAAAACCTGTAGTACTTCCCTCACAACATTGTTGTGAGTCTCAAATAAGAAAGAAAATGTGTAAAGTGCTTTGAAAATCTTAAATCACTATATATTTATAGCAATTATCAGCATTATCAGACACTCACTAGCTGTGCTATCTTGGCAAGGAATTAAACCTCTCAGGCCTCAGTTTCATCACCTCTAAAATGAGATGGTTAGATTCAGTGGCTCCTAAGGTCCCTTCTAATTTTACATCAATTATCCTATGGTCTTCTGTCTCCTCACGTCTCTTGACTCTGCCTTCTAAATGCCTCATCCCAATGCCCTTTGGTGGCTAGGGGCAAGGTCTTTGGCACAAATGGGATGGATGGTGGTGAAGGGAATGGGGGGAAGGGAAGGAAAAAGAAGAGGGGAGAAGAGGAGAGAAAGCTCATTTTGCTGCTGTCCTGTGGTGAAATACTGCCCAGTACCTTCTTGAATAAAGAAGCAAGGGGTTAAAACGAGGAACCAGAGGGCAAAACCTGGTCTTTAGCTTTCTTTAGCCTCTTTCATAGTGAAGCTATGAGGCAAAGACTTTCCAGGCCTCACCTGGAAGAATAATAGAAAATACAAAAAAACAAAACAAACAAAAAAAAAGAGTAAGTCAACATAGGGTTGTCAAGTACAAAGCATCTAGGGCAGGGGTGGGGAACTTGTGGCCTTCTAGACCCTTAAGTGCAGCCTTTTGACTGAATCCAAATTTTATAGAACAAAAAATTTGGATTTAGTCAAAAGGTCACACTTAAGGATTTAGAAGGCCACATGTGACCTCAAGGCCACAGGTTCCGCACCCCTGATCTAGGCAGTCTAACATGTTAGGAACCCAACTAGACCAGGAGTTCTTAACTTGGGGTTCAAGACACCTCATGAGTCTGTGGATTGCTTTCAAGGAATCTATGAGCCTGGATGAGAAAATAAATTATGTTTTCATTTCAATATGATTAGTTTCCTTTGTATTCCTACATATTCTATTTTATACACTTTAAAACAATTCTCTGAGAAGGTATCCAATAGGCTTCACCAGATTGCCAAAGGGATCCATAACACAAAAAGGTTAAGAACCGCTGAGTTAGAAAGAAGAAAACCTAGGCAATTAAAGGATTATGCAGAAGACAACAAAAGTAGAGGCATAAATCTGAGCACAGCGACATTTACATTCTTATAATTATAATTTTTATAATTTGTAATTTGAGACTTCCTATGATGGAAGGGTGAGCTCAGAGGCCTTGCTGACCATGTATGTTAAAGGCCAAGAATGCGTCTGAGCAGGAGAGAATGGAAGAGGTTGGGAGTTGGAACACTCAGGATCACTGATCCCCAGAGTTGTTTGGTAGTTCCTGGGCAATAGTCCTTACATGGCTAACGACCAGAGCTTCCAAGATTCAGTTTTGGCTTCAGAGATTACAATTAGGAGGCGTAAGGGAAGATCACCATAAACCAGGAGGGGGTCTCGAAACCACTCAACCAGGAAGTGAAATTCAAAGAAAAAAGTCAAGTCTGCAAGCCCTACTTAACTGGAAGTGTCTCTGATCTTGGTTCTAAAGAGTCTGGCACTAGAATTGAGAATCTCCTGCTGAAGCTGAGAGGCCTCCAAGCAGGGGTGTGCTAAAACCAGCTTTTATTCAAGAGCCCACTGTTAAATTTCCAGTGTGAACATTTACACCTTGAAAATGGCAATCTCTACAAATCAGGGCTTGATTTATTGTTTGTTGATTGTTGAGACCTTAGAAAGTGACAGAGGAAATAATAAAGCAGATTAAACTTTAAAGTGTGCTAAGAGTACATTTTTTTTTCGGAGATCCAACACACCTCTGCCTCAAAGCTACTTACTTCTCTAAAAAGAACAAGATAAGTTATTCCATTAGGAGGGAAGCAGGGAAAGCTGAAGAAAGTTATTTGGGGCTGCTTTTGTTTTGTTTTTAACCTGGTGTACTGTTGCTGATCCTATGGCTAAGGGCAGCTACTTTCCTAAAAGAGTTATAAAAAGCAAACAAATCTCCAGGCTTTTGAATTGAAATAGCATTGCAGATGCTCTTCTCATGAGGAGCAAATAATGAAGGATTTGAGGCCACATGCCCAGTAAGATGGCACCTGCTGACAGCATCCTGCAAAGCTGGACCCACCAGAACCATATCCAGTAAAGACTACATGCCCAATGAAACAACATCCAGGAGAAACTAGTAAAGGGCAGTCCAAAGGGAAGCAACACAGTGATACCACTAGACAAGATCACTGACCCTGTAATTTAGGATGATTCATAAATTGCCCCCTCTCTGCTTATATTCTGGCCATATTTGTCCCCTAAATATATGCCTCACACATGTTCATCCATGTATCCTCTCTTCCCAGTGATGGTATATTAGTTTGTCATAAGTTTATGGGGGAAATGTTCTATTGCAATGTTTCATCCTATGCTGTTTCATTAAATGCTTTTGTTTTAAATAAAGTGTGCCTCCTGCCTGACTAGTAAAGGTAAAAACATCACAGAGATCTCTGGAGCTATGGCTTTGATGTCATTTAACATCAATTCCACTAATAAAATCATATCTGTTTCTGATATGTTAAACCATTTAACAGTGCCAAAGACTTTGGTAACATGAAGTTTCTTTTCTGCGTCTTCAACAGATGTAGCTATACCACCTACAGGAATGGTTGCCAGGCTGCATTTCTGCAGGGGTTGTTTCTCTGGATGACTGCGGACAGTGGGCTCAAAGCATACCTATTCCCAAGGCTCTTGGCCTTAGGGTCCTGGGCTTTTTCCATCAGGGGCTGAGCGTAGATAATGGTCAAGGAGGTGGTGGTGGCAGTTTGACTTGCTGGCACATGCTGCCTCCTGACTCTCCCTCAGGTGCCCCGCTACTTCAGCCACTCTGATTTGCTATCCCATAAGTGGCAGCTGTTAGAACTGGATGGCCCTTTCCCCCAGGAATTGCTTCCCTAGATGATGGCTATGAGGGCATAGAGGTAGATAATATGAATATCCCCATTTTATGAATAACGAAACTAGGGTTCAGGAAGGCTGAATGACTTGCTAAATTCATGTAACTAATAGGCATCAGAGTTGGGATTCTAACCCTGGTCTTCTAAGTCCAACCACTTATAACACAATTCCCATAGAAAAATACAGTCTGAATTCCAAACAACTAACTTACAAATGGTTTGTCTGGCAGCTCATTCCTAAGTCAGAGGTATCACTTTCTTGATTCTGAAGCATGACATCCAGAATAAGGGAGGGGAGAGATAATCTCTATGCTCAGGCCTAGTAAGCCCAAACCCACAATATTGTGTTCTATTCTGGTTCACATTTTAAGGTAGGCTTTGTCAAACTGAAACGCACAGAAAGATGGGTGACTAGGATGGTGAGGGGTCTGGGAAACATGCCATCATGAGGATTCACTAAAGAATCTGCTTTTTCCTCTGCCACTGGCCACTGCTTCCAGCCAGGATCTCTTTTTCCCTGTGACTCACTGCAGAATGGAATACATTTTTTTTGTTCGCAGCTCCTCCCCTACTCTCCTGTTCTGGAAACAAGCATACACTCATTTTCAGTGGGGCTGCCTGAGATAGAAGAAATAGTCAAAGGACTTTTGGCAAGGTCATTGCTCCTCTGTAAGACTGTTTTCTTCTCTACAAAATAAAGGGGTTTGACTAGATCAAGGGTTCTTTACCTGGGGTCCATGGACCCCTGAAGGGGTTCAATAGATTTCAGGGAGTCCATGAACTCGGATGGGGAACAAAATTATAATTTTAATTTCACAAATCTTTAACTAAAATTTAGCATTTCATTAACTTAATTAAAAAACATTCTAAGAAGGGGTTCATGGGCTTCCCCAGACTGCCAAGGGGGTCCATGACACAATAAAGGTTTAAGAACCTCTGGACCAGCTGGTTTTTCAGATCCCTGCCAGCCCTGATAATCTGCTTCTTTGAGGCCCTTTAAGAGTTTTTAATGGCGGCTGACATGAGGGCAAACAGACACTACAAAGGCCAAATGACAAGGAAAAGGAAAGCCAGGAGGAGCATTCACAAGCAGACGTGCCAGGTACCAACTGGCCAAGGTCAGCCTTCCACAATCTCTCCTGTGTCATGGAGGCCCACAGCAGGCCTCACCCTTCCACTTCAGGGCAGCACTGGTCTGGTGCCTACTTGAAGTCCCGGTTTCTATTGGCTGAGTCTATGTGGCTGCTTTGATATTCCGCCGGGCAACTTTGAAACAATACCTTAAACATCACATTCAGGCCTGTCCAACCCTGGGGTAGTGAGGAGTATAGCATGTGTGTTGGGGGAGGGGAATACACAAAGGAAAAGCCGAGCAAGAGATGAATGCATGGCATCCTTGTGTTCATGCATCACCTGATGGCTACTGCTGAGAGAATTTGTAAAGATCCACCCAAGCATTTCTATTGGAGGGACAAGGGAAAGAGTTGGGAAGCAGTGTCCTCTCCCTCTCATTCCTTCCCAACCTCCAAGCCCCACCCCCACACCTCTGCCCCCACCCGCTGTGATTGTAAGCTGACTTTCAAAGCATCTGCTTTGAAAATAGCAGGATTATTTCTTCATCTGAATTAAAAACTGAAACAGATTACATGCTGACTTGTTTTAATGTGTTTGTTTTCTCACTCTCCAGGATTTGGGGTTTATTTGATTTCCTTTGCTAAGTTCTTAATGTACCTTCCATCTCATTTAGCGATTTTCTAAATTTGGGTCTCCTGAAACAAGGATGCCCTTAGTTATTTTTTTTAATAGCTAAAGACGCTCTAGTTTTTGCCTTGGATGAAACAACTCTCAGTATTGTTTTGGTGTGCAGTGGAGTGTGTGGTGGAAAAACTCCAGAAGGGCATTGCAACTCCAAAAAGGCTATGTCACATGCTGGGGCCGAAAACAAGCAGTGAGATGTAGGAGGTCCAAGAACAAGAAGAAAGGGTTAAAGAATGGAGGCCTGGAAGGAGGTGGGGGAAGGAGGAGAGAATGTCTAGAAGCAAGAGGGGAGGAGGGAGGAGAAGGGGGAGAAGGAAAGGGAAAAAGATTTGTTTTAGTGGAAAAGCTCTGGACTTAGAGTCACAACACCAAGTTCCAGTCCAGGTGTTCAAGGGGTAACCTTCAACAAGTCTTTAAACTTCCCTAAGCCTCAGTTTTCTCATCTGTAAAATTCCTGCCCTATCTACCTCACCTGACAATTGTGAGAAACAAAATTTGTAGGATAGAGTGCCATAACAATTATAATACCATGGCATAGAGTGCCATTACAATGCCAGCTGTTAGCCAGATCTGTGATCACTCTTTTCCTTCCTTGCTTTCATGAGGTAATGAGAAATGGGGGTGGGGGGAGGGGAAGGAAGGGATTTATTAAGTTCCTACTCTGTGCCAAGCACAGTGCTAAGCGCTTTATAAATATTATCTCACTTGATTCTCACAACAACCCTGGGAAGTAGGTACTATTATTACCCCATTTTACAGTTAAGGAAACTTAGGCAGATAAGAGATTAAATGGCTTGCTAGTACATGTCTGAGAATAAAATACCAGAAATTTGAACTCAAGTCTTCCTGACTTCAGGCCCAGTGCCATCCATTATGCTACATAGTCACCTGGGTTGAAATTCTATTCTGTAAAATCAAAATTTGTGAATCAACCAGCATAAATATTTGCATTCACAAGAATCTAAACAAGAATCTCCTCTAAGACATCCCCAATAAGTAATTGTATAACCTGTGCTTGAAGGACCAACACAGGTTAGAGAGTATTCAGAGGAGAGCAATGAGGATGGTGGAGAGACTCATAGTCATGCCTTAGTATCAGTTGAAGGAACTGGCAATGTAGGGAGAAGTGAAGACTTGGTGGGGAGCGGAATAGCTGGTGGACATCAGGACTGTCTTTAAGTGCTTGAGAGCTGTCAAATGGAAGAGGGGTTGGAATTGTTCTGCTTGACCCCAAGAGAAATTGAAGTAATGGATAAAAGATGCAAAAGGCAAATTCAGACTTGAGGTGAGGAAAACATCTTCATGATTAAAACCATGATACCTAAGTTGATTTACTTATCAGTGCCATACCAATCAAACTACCAAAGAATTACTTTATAGAGCTAGAAAAATAATAAATAAAATTGATCTGGAGAAACAGGTCAAAAATATCAAAGGGAATCCATGAAAAAAAATATGAAAGAAAGAGGTTAGCAGTTTCAGATCTCAAACTATACTATAAAGCAGTAATCACCAAAACAATTTGGTATTAGATAAGAAATAGAGTGGTTGACCAATGGAATATATTAGGTACATAATATACAGACGCAAAGGACCATAGTAGCCTAGAATTTGATAAACCCAAAGATTACAGGTATCAGGGCAAGAACTCAGCATTTGACCAAAACTGTTGGGAAAACTGGAAAGTAGTCTGGCAGAAACTAGGCATTAGAGCAACATCTCACATACCAAGAAAATTTCAAAATAGGCACATGATTTAGACATAAAGAGTGATAACATAAACTATTTAGTGGAGCATCAAAGTAATTACCTGTCAGATCTATGGATGAGGAAGCAATCATCACCAGATATAGAGACATTCAGGTTCAGGTTCAGACAGGAGATAAAATGTATAATTTTGATTGCATAAAATTGAAAAGGTTTTATATAAACAAAACCAATGCAGCCAAAATTAAAAGAAAAGTAGGAAACTAGGAGGGAGGATTTTACAGGAAGTTTTTCTGATAAAGATCTCATTTCTCAAATATATAGAGAACTGAGCCAAATTTGTGAGAATTAAAAACCATTATCCAGTTGATACATGGTGAAGGGATATTAACAGTTTTCAAAAGTAGAAATCAAAGCTATCAATATTCATAAAAAGTGCTCTAAATCACTAATAAACAGAAAACTGCAAATTAAAACAACTCTCAGGTACCACCTCACACCCATCAGATTCACTAAGATGACAGAAAAGGAAAATGACAAGTGCTGGAGAAGATGTGGGAAAATAAGTTCATTAACATACTATTGGTAAAGCTGTGAACTAGTCTAAAATTCTGGCAAATGATTTGGAACATTGTCCAAAAGGCTACAAAACTGTGTATATCCTTTGACTCAGCATTACTGCTACTAGGTCTATACCCCAAGAAGATCAAAGAAAAAGGAAAATGATCCATCTGTACAAAAATATTTATAGCAGCTCTTTTTGTAGTGGCAAAGAATTGGTAACTGAGGAGTTGCCAATCAACTGGGGAATGACTGAACAAGTTATGGTATATGAAGGAGATGGAATACTACTGTGCTATAAGAAATGATGAGGGAGATAGTTTCAAAAAAACCTGGAAGACATACATGGACTGATGCAAAGTGAAGTGAGGAAAACTAGAAAAACATTGTAACAACAATATCCTAAGGATAATCAACTGTGAAAGACTTAATAACTTTAATCAGTAAAATGAACCACTACATCTCCAAAATACTTCTTACATAAAATGCTATCCACCTCCAGATTTAAAAAAATTGATGAACTCAAAGTGCAGAATAAATCATTCTTACCTTTACTTTTCTTGTTTTGTTGTTTTTTTTTTAGAACACGGTTAATGTGGAAGTATATTTTGCAATACTGTATATGTTTAAAGAGTATATTATTTCTTGCCTTCTCAATGGGTGAGGGAGGGGTAGAGGAAGGGAGAGAATGTGGAACTGACAATAAAAATAATTTTTTAAAAACCATTAATTTATTAAAACCAATGCAAAATGAAATGGGTTGCCTCAGGAGGTGGTGACTTTCCCTTTCTTGAAAGTCTTCAAGCAAAAACTGGGTGACCACTTGTCAGGTATGATATAGATCAGATTCTCATTCCAAGTGTAGGTTGGACTAGGTGACCTTTGAGGTCCCTTCCTACTCCAAGATCCTTTGAAATTCTCTAGTTTTGAGCTCCTTATTTCTTGAGACAACACATTATATTTTGGGATAGCTTTAATCACCAGAGCTCTAATTGCAACTGATTACCATAATTGAGAGAGCATTGGTATAGTGAAAAAAATGTTGAACTTTAAGTCACCTGAGACCTGGGTTTGCATCCTTTCCCTAATACTTACTGTGCAAACCTGGGTAAGACAAATGAGATGAGAAATAGAGTGCTCGGTAAACCTTAAAGCCCCATCTAAATGTAAATTATTATTATTAAGTCACTTACCTACCTGACAGGATTGTCATAAAGATCAAATAAAATAATATATGTAGCTTTGCCAATCATATAATAATATAAAAGGTGCCTTAAGTCTTTTAGTTTTAATAGCTTAAAATTACACTGACACTCTATATATTTGTGTGTGAGAGAGAGAGACAGACAGACACAGAGAGAGAGAGAGAGATCAGAGTTGTTATGATTCCCCTTTGTTCTGATGACTTCAATCAAGATATCACCAATCCCTGCAAAACACCACCCTTCAAGAGGTCACTTACATCAGAAACATTGCCCAATAGCCTGGCATTATGGGATCATGCCTGGCGATGTTCCCAAACCATTACAAAGTCAAGCCATCCCCAGACTATTACAAAGGATGGTTTGTGGCTTTCAGAACCAATGCATGATGCCCTAAATATCCCTTCACTGCCTTTGAAGTTTCTAGAGAGCAAGAATTCCAGGATCAGGGTTTCTAGGTCCCCCTAATCCCTTTTATCAAATGGAGCAGGGGACAGCCACCGAGCAAGCAATGTCACTGCTATTATTTTTACTGAGCTACAACCAAATAAAAATATTCATATGAAAGCAATAAGATAATGCATTGCCTTTACAGCCACTTTAATTGCATTTTTATAGTAGGTTGTTTTTATTTAAAATGAATTTAGCCTTTGAGACTTTCCAATAGAAACAGTTTCTGGAATGGAATTTGTCAAATTTGGAGCCTCTAAAAATAATCTGCTTTTACTGAAATGCTTCCATGGCTTCTGTAAGGTAATGGGGCAGATTCTCAGAGATGAAGTCAGTTGTCAAACACGCCTGAGCCTGCCAGGGGCTGACCTTCATGGACTCGTGGGGGAGAGTGTTTCATATGCCCAGGGTCATTATGGGTACTGTGTTAGAGCTCTCATTCTTTTAAAATTCCTGTTAGTGTGTTGTTCTTTGAGAATTGCTGGAGTTGTGTATTGTCACGATTTTAGGGTAGGGATTGCCAAGAACAGCTTTTGTAGCCAGAAAGCCCTATGATAGGGAGAGCGTGTCTTCTTTCTCTTCCCTATTTTATAGATGTGCAGTATATGACCTTTTCTTTTAATTCAAATAGGAGTCCATTAAAGCTGGGTCTTCAGCAATGTAAATCACAGGCCAAGATGAGAAGCCGAGGAGCACGGGATTTAAGTTTCATTAGCAATCACCTTGTTCAACTGTCATTTTACACAGGCAAAAAATGAAGACTTTGAACAAGTAAAGTGACTTGCCCAAGGTCACACAGGTAGACAGTGAAATCCAAATTCACACAAATGGCAGTATTGTGATTCAGCCCCAGGTAATCTGATTCCAAATCCTGTGTCCCTTCAACTCCACTCAAGTGGCTTTTTAAAACCCAAACCTTTAATTATATGAAGATACATATATACGATATTCATATATTCTCTCTCTCTATGTGTGTATATATATATGTATATATAGAGAGATACGCAGAGACACAGAGAGACACAGAGAGAGTCTTTATGCTGATCTATTCAACTTACCCATACTCATCCTGCCATGTGTCTGTCTCAAGTCCCACCCTCAGTCCTATTTGAAGTTATGGGCTGATCCTTCAGCATTCCCCTGGCCTTCTTCTCCATCATCCTAAGTTTTCAATACCATAGGGAGAAGTCAGTGCATCTTAGAGTGGTACCTGTCTGACTTACCTACCGATGCCCAGATCAGTTCTACTCAAGCAAGGAATTACCCAGGGACCAGAAGGTCTGTCACAATGAGCTATGAGAATTCAATTCCATTTAAGGAGCATGCATTAAGCATCTACTCTGCGCCAGGCACTTGGGATACAAAGACAAAACCAAATAGTGCCTACCCTGGAAGAACTTACATTGTACACCATCAATTGATTTAGAGCTAGAAGGGAGCAAAAGGCTGTAGAGTCTAAGCCCTTCATGTTATAGGTTAGAAAACTGAGGCCCAGAGAAATTAAGTGACTATACAGATAATAAGTGAGAGAGCAAGGATTTGAACCCTGGTCCTCTAACTTCACTCCTGTACTCTTTCCACTACACAATCCTGCACTCATTCCCAGGCTGACCATTCCTCATATCCTGTCCCTCAGTCCACCTATTCCTGACCTAAAAATTAAATTGCCAGGTTTCATATTTGACATCCTGGGTATATGGACCCAGAGCCCTGTGTAACATTAATGGACTCATTTCTGGCCCAGGAAGAGGAAGTAAATCCTGGACCACCCTAGTGGCAGTCCAAACGATCCAGGGACATCCACTTCAGTCCAGATCAAGCCCCCGTGGGTCCATGTTGGGAAACATTCCCAGGCATGCTGGGGCTACATGATCTATCTATCCA
Source organism: Vombatus ursinus (assembly GCF_900497805.2). NCBI lineage: Eukaryota > Metazoa > Chordata > Mammalia > Diprotodontia > Vombatidae > Vombatus > Vombatus ursinus. The sequence continues at coordinate 15,992,520 of NW_020954591.1, read as the reverse complement.
TGAGACCTGTGAAAGGTCATATTCCACTACTGCCACTGTACTCATCACTCAGAACAGATGTTGCAGGATGCATCCAGCAATAGCCCCTGGCCAGATCACCCGCCCTCCCCTCTCCACTCTCAGCACCAGGACTATCAGGATATTTTTAGCACAGGGTAGGCAAAGGAGCTGTCCCCACATAAGTCATACAATTGTGGAATGCCTATTCTGGGACCCCCAATTCCAGCCACCCCGAGCTATATTAATTGATCACAGAGGCCCTGCAGGAGTTTTTGGAAAAGAACCAAAAGAAAGAGTCCAGCTGAAGCAACTTCTTCCTTTTCCAGAGACATAGTGTTATTTGTTTTGTTTCATTTTTGTCACTTACCAAGAATGATTAATTTAGACTGCCACAAGCACAGAGCCCTGAACACCATCAACATCCAGGATTAATGAACCAGTTGGCAATAGGAGTGATATTCACCAAGTTAGACCGGGGTGGAGCGGAGAGGCAGACACAATCTGGCATAGTTCTAGCAGGACAATGAATAGATATTAGCCTCTCTGACCTGATATGACATATGTACAACGCTCTGTTTGAGAACTGACATTTTAAGATTTCTGGCAATAGGGGTAGTAGTCTATCTCATTGTTGACTGCAATGTCAACCAACTTCTTGAACCCTGGCCAGAATGTCAAATTGGTCCAAACCATCCCCCAGAACCAATGTCAGAATAAATTAAAGAAACATCCATTTGAGGAGAAGGAAATGGAATTCTTGGGGCACTTTAACAGATCACCAAGGAATCTGGCTGGATACACAGAAAGCAGAGGTCAGGGAGTCCTGACTCAATAAAGGACCCACTAAGATTCCTCACCGTCATGAGGTACTACTACTTCATGATTTCTTAGTCTGTTAACAGGCATTTTTAAAATACCTACTACATGCCCTCCACCATGCTAAGTGATAGGGATACAAAGAAGGGCAAAAACAATCCCTTCTCTTGAGCAAGTCATGGTCTACTAAGGGATGGCAACATGAACTAGCCACATATAAGATATGTACAGAGCAAATGCAACTCGGTAGTGCAATGAATAGAGTCCTGGACCTGCAGTCAGGAAGACTTGAGTTCAAATCCAGCCTCAGACACTTATTAGCAGTGTTACCCTGAGCAAGTCACTTAATTTCTGTCTTCCTCAGTTTCCTTAATTGTAAAATGGGGGTAATAATAGCACCTACCTCCTAGTTATTGTGAGGATCAAATGAGTTGATGTTTGTAAAGCACTTTGCAAACTTTAAAGTGCTGTATGAATGCTTTTGTAGTTCAGTCATTTAAGTCATACCCTGTGGTTGGAATGAGGGGACCCAGAATAGGTATTCCACAATTGCATGACATATGTGAGGACAGCTCCTCTGCCTACCCTGTGCTAGCCCCAGCGTGCTTTGTAAACCCTTTGAGATTTTGTTGGCAAAGATACTGGAGTGGTTTTCCATTTCCTTCTCCAGATCATTTGACAGATGAGGAAACTGAGGCAAACAGGGTTCAGTGACTTGCCCAGGGTCACACAGGTAGGAAGCGTCTGAGGCCAGATTTGTACTCAGGAAGATGAGTCTTCCACACTTCATGCCAGGTACTCTATCCACTGCACCACCTAGCTGCCCCTCTATAAATTCTATCTATTATTATTGTAAATGGAAAGCATTCTAAGAGACAAAGGCACTGACAGAGGGACTGGAAAAAGCCTCCTGCAGAAGGCAGGACTTGAGTCTTTAATAAAAAAAAAGCCAGGGAATGAAGGGGCAGAGCATTCCAGGAATGGGGGCCAGCAAATGTCAAGGCATTACAATGAGAGGAAGAGTATCACACTTGAGGAACAGCAAATAGGCCAGTGTAGCCAGATCATAGAGCACTTGGAAGGGAGTAAAGAAAGTAGGAAGGGGCCAGGTTACCTTCCAGTTTTCTGCCTTGGTGGCACCTTCACTGACGTACAGAGCCTGACTGAACACCAGAGGCAGAAAATACATGTGTCCAGTGGTAGAAGCAGTGCAGTCAAAGGAACCGGGTTTGAATGTTGCCTCCGACCCTTTTTTACCTATGGGACCTCTTTGGGCCTGTTCCTCATCCATAAAATGAGGGGGTGAGACTAGATAGCCTCTGAGGTCCCTTCCACTCCTCTGATCCCCATAATGATTTTACCCTCGCCCTCAGTTTGTCTCTTGATGCGCCCAGATCCTCAGAAGCACTTTATCATGGGGAAGGATGTGCCCAGAATGACCTCGGAGGCTGCCCTCTAGTGGGTCACCCCTTTCTTCCTTCCCTGGTGTCCTGCAGGTACTTCTCCCACAAGTTAACTTGTTGGGGTTGAAAGAAATGATCATTGATGACCAATGATTTGGGGAGATCCCGAGTTCTCCCCCTTTTCTAAAGTCCTCATTTCAAAGCTCGGTCTCTGAAGGACATTGCTGATAATGAGACCCCACCCAATGGAGGAAGTCCATTGTACCCTACACAAGTTTGGGTATATGTAAATTCTTGGATTAGATTGCCCAAAGCTGGGCAATTTAGAGATAAATGATATAAAGTTATATCCCCCAGCTCTTCATTAGAATAGATCCACTTCTCATTGTAATATTCATTCTCTGTCATTCATTGTTTACCAATCAGTTGATTGCCACCCTCAGCAACACCATGAACTGTGAGCCCACTGCCATGATTGGTCTTTTACATTTGAGAATGTCACTGACCCTTAATAAAATCCTAGCATTATTAATAAAATGATTAATTAACAGAAATTGTGTCTCAAACTCTTTAAAACATCACAGGGTTGGGAGATGATTTATTTGAGCTTAGATATAGACATCAGAAAATAATATATAGAAAGATTTCACCACCACCTGCATTCCTGGATATCAGCTATCCTAATAGTTCCCTCTTCCCTATCAACCTTGAATACACTAACCCTCAATCAGATCTGCTAGAACTAACAAGCCCAGCTGTCTGCTCCTTAAGCTGCACTCAGACAGTCAATCAACCAATCAAACAGCATTTATTAATCAATTATTATGGGTCAGGCACTCTGCTAAGTATTGGGGATAAAAGAAAAAGCAAAATCAAATGCCTTTCCTCAAGGACCTGTGATGGATGATTAATTGGACCCCTATTTTATTCCAATCAGTATTATCCTGTTCAGTGTGATCCCATAGGGGTAGTGATTATTGGTGTTATACTTATCTATTAATATACATTTAGTCAGTATAATCAGCTAGTATTAATACATACTTTATATATCTTATATTTAAGGATAATTAGATAAAGTAGATAGATTCTTTCTTACATTAGGCCCCAAAACTGTAAACTACAGTTTATAAAGGTCACTTGCCTGGACCACGAAATGCTACCTAGAGGACCTACACCCTTTTGGCATGATGAGTGTATGATCAAGGCCAACATGAGTGAGCGGACCTCCCAAGCTCTGCCCTCTTTTGCCTAACTATTGTGATCAAGCCCAGTGTGGGTGGGATGTCCTAATGACTTGGAAAGTCCCCCAACTTATTTTTGTACCTCCAGACCACCCTGTCTTGCCCAGCATGAGGAGGCATCCAACCTATGACCACTTGGAAAACACAGATGACCCCTGCCATGCCCATCCTGTGACCACCCATGTTGATGCATCATTTCTGGCCCTCCTGGGGGGTCAAAATCAAAGTCTATCAACCAGTGAGACTCTGTATTTTACTTTGCCTCTTCTGTATCATCTGGGTATCAAGCACTATAAAACTAAGGCCCTGGAGACAGGGGGTATCTCAGACAGTGAGAAAGAACTGAAGTCCCATTCATTAAACTGGGCCATATCCCTTTAATAAAGTGCTATTGACTCAGAGCTCTGCCTCAGTTTCTTTTATTGTAGATTGGGCATTTTTGCTGCTTACAAAAAGTACATTATATACATACACATGGGTGTACATACATCATATATTCAGAGTAGATGTGTGTGAGTGTGTGTGTGTGTGTGTGTGTGTGTGTGTGTGTGTGTGTGTACATACACACAGAGTAAATAGAAGGGAACTTTAGCGGGAAAGACAATGGTAGCTGGGGGGCGGGAGGAGGGGTTGTGGTGGGTGTGGAACTGGAAATGAGTTCCTGAAGGAAGAGGTGCTTGAGAAGACTCCTGAAGGAAGCAGGAGATTCTAAAAAGCTGAGGTGATGGAGAAGACCACGCACAAAGGCAAGGAAATAGACCGTCTTGTGGGAGGAACAAGCAGGCCGGCACAGCTAACCCACAAGAGTATGTGGGGGACAATAAGAAGACTGTGTTCAGCTAAGAGAGAATCAGTCGCAGATGGTCTCCTGCCTGTGTATCCCTCCTGGCAAGACCCAATTGGCCCTGCTCCCATCTCTGCCACAGAAGCCCAGAAATAGGCCACAGGGACCTACCAAGACCCCACACACAGTAATCTAGGCCTTTGGAGACCTCAACTAGGACAGAGTGTCTGCTGGTATTGCCAGTCTTATGAAGGATGTGAATGAAACCAGGAGACCATGTGGTGGTGGTCAGCAATTTTTTTTTTTTTTGCAACCCTGGATTTTATCATACACTTGTACCCATTTCAGGAAGATGAGGTATTTTGATAGCAGGCACCCTGACCAAGATAGCTCACTTCCTCCTCTCTGCTGAACCTTATACTTTTAGTAAATAAATCTCTATAGTCTTCCTTCTTACATAATTTCCACTACAGGCCTCCAATCAACTTTACATTTTTGAACAGCACTATTCATGACACTCCAGGTCAAGATTTACTTTTTTGATGACACATTATCTAATGGGAAGATGGAGTGATCAGCTTGGATCCAGGAACAATAGCCCTCTCCCTATACCTCCAATCTGGTACTCTAACAGCGTGACTATCATGATGCCCTTTGTTTCATGAACTATGTGGCTTTCACTGTCCATTTTTCCCCAGGATTCAGCCTTCTACCATCGTTCCCGCTCCAGTTAATGACATTCGGAGGCTGTCCTGGATGGCACGAAACATACCCTACAAGCTGTCCACCATCATGCCCCAGAGGGGTCCCTAAGAATAGGAGCACAAGTCTGGCTACATGTCCATAGCCTCTATTTTGAGAGACCTTCCTAGAAACTGGCAGATGGGACAATGGGGCTCCTTCACCAGGAGGTGATGCCTGTGGCCTGCTGACTAGGATTACCCGTGTCACTCTGAATCTATCCTATATTCCATCTGTCCTTACTACAGCATGCTCACCTCAACACCAGGCCCCATCCCACCTCTAAACTTTCCCCCACCAGGCTTTGCCAAATTGCTACTGGTAGAATAGCAAGAGCTAGAGAAGAAAATGGCAAACTCACTCCAGTATCTTTGCCAATACAACCCCAAATGGGGTCGTGAAGAGTTGGACATGACTGAAAAATGACTGAACAACAAAACAGCAAGAAGAAAAACTTTTATAAGAGATCCAAGACTCCCAGAGATAACAGGCTTCCCCCAATTCCCAGTGTACTAGAAGGAGCAAGGACCAGAGGAAAAGACATGGAAGTCAATACATGATGTGTATGCCTTAGAGTTGGTAGCAGCCCTCCATTAATGCTTTCTCACTAAAGCATGGCCTCAAGGATCAGGGAAGCATTCTAGGGGAGGATCTATGGTGTCCATTCCCAGAGTTTCACTGACTATAAGCCAAGAAAGGAAGGGTCTCGATATACCCAGCATGTACATGGGACTAAATGTCAGAGCCAGGTAGATGGGAGATGGGAAGACAGGGGAGAGGGATGCTTGCCACCACCATCAAAGGTCAGAGCTTTAATAAGGCAGATCATTAGGCAGTTTTCCCACCAATTTGTCAGGCACTGTGCTTCCCAATCTCCATAAAAATCTCCATAGTTTGAATCTGTTGCTTTAGTTCCCCTCAGATGCAACATTCCAGGAAACTGTGACTCCTGACAACAGCTCGACCTTTGATTTATGTTCACACTTTAGACCTCACTCTTCTCCACAATAGGGTGTTTTTATATTTATATCCCTAGCACTTAACACAGTGCTTGACACATTTTGTTGTTGTTCAATCATGTCTGACTCTTCATGATCCCATTTGGGTTTTCTTGGCAAAGATACTGGAGTGGTTTGCCATTTTCTTCTCCAGCTCATTTTACAGATGAGGAAACCGAGGCAAACAGGGCTAAATGACTTGCCCAAGGTCACACAGTCAGTAAGTGTCTAAGGTCAGATTTGAACTCAGATCTTCCTGACTCCAGGCCTGGCACTATTATGCACCATCTAGCTACATAGTAGGTGCTTTTTAAAATGCTTGCTTTTTAATTCTTTCATTCATAGGATTTAAACCTAAAAAGGACCTTAAAGGTCATTTCCAGGGATTCTTAAGATTCCCAGAGGGTCTGTAGATAGATTTCAGGAAGCTTATGAACTTGGATAGGGAAAAAAAAATTAAATTTTTATTTTACTAATCCTGTGTGTTTAACTTCATGCATTTGAAAACATTATCCTGAGAAGAGTTTGTAGACTTCACCAAACCCCTGGCTTAATCCAACTCCCTCATTTTATAGATGAGGAAATTTGGGATTAGAGTCACTTGTGTGACTTGCCCAAGGTCACACAAGTAGTGAATAACAGAGCCAGTATTTGAATCCAAGTCCTTTGAATCCAAACAGTAGTGTCTTTTCCACTGGACCACACTGCCTCAGACAACCATTGGTACATTGTGTCGGGGTGAAGGAAAGGGGGGTGCAGGCGGTCAGCAGTTCTGGCCACTCTCATTGAGGTCATTGGATCAGTGTCAAATAAAATCCAGAATGCAGGTGGCTATGTATGGAGTGGCCATATGGATCATCTGAGACAGCCACAATGACTTGAATAAAACAGTGCCATTGGAAGCCTGTCCTGTGGAGTTTATTGGCATGAGTTTCCCCAACTATACCTCCATTGGGCCACTGAATGAAGGAGGCAATAACCCTCTGGCCCATTCCTGTTCCCAAAACAGTCACCTGGTCTTTCTATACTCTTTGCTATTGTTGTTCATTCTGAAGATCACCTGGCAGGATAAGATACCAGGCACTGAAGTCCTTTTCTGAACTAAACGGCCAAGCAATTCAAACTCTACTGCAGAGAGTCTATCTCTGATGGGCTGGCCACATTGTTGAATGCCAAACATATGCTTGCCAAAAAGACCATCGTATGGAGAACTGACACAGTGCAAGCACTCCCATGGCGGTCAGAAGAAGCAATACAAGGACATTGCCAAGGTCTCTCTAATAAACTTTGGGATTGATTGTGTGACATGGGAGACACTGGCACAGGACCGTCCAGCATGGCGTGCCCACAGCAGAGAAGGTGCTGTGCTTTCTGAGCAAAGTAGAATTGAAGCAGCTCAAAAGAAACGCCAGATACACAGATTTAGAGAATCCACCTCAAATTTGTGTCCGACCTGTGATAGAGCATTCCGAGCTTATGTTGGTCTGATCAGCCACAGTGGGACACTCTGACACTTGACTCTAACATGGTGATGTCATTTTGGCCCTCTTCGAGAATGAAGGACAACATAAGGGTAGCTAGGTGGAGCAGTGGATAGAGCACGGGCCTTGGAGTCAGGAGGACCTGAGTTCAAATTTGACCTCAGGCACATAACACTCACTAGCTGTGTGACTCCTGGGCAAGTCACTTAACCCTAATCATCTCACCAAAAAAAAAAAAAAAAAGAGAGAGAGAGAGAGAATGAAGGACAACAACCAAACATCATTCTGTCGTGTCTGACTCTTTGTGATCCCATGGTGTCCATGGGGTTTTCTTGGCAAAGATACTATTACAGTGGTTTGCCATTTCTTTCTCCGGTGTGACCCCATGTTTACGGATCAGGAACTGAGGCAAATAGGGGTTAAGTGACTTGCCCAGGGTCACACAGCTAGTAAGTATCTGAGGCCAGATTTGAATTCAGATATTCCTGACTCCCAGCCTGGCATTCTATCCACATTTCCCCTAGCTTCCCCTAGCACACCCTTTAGCATAATTTAAAGACAGTAGTGTAAAAGGCTTACTGGTTAAAAGATGCTTGGCTCAGGGGGAGGGTCTTGCATATGTTGGGGGCACTAGAGCACAAAATTGGTGGAGTTTTATTGCTTTGGGTCTTAAAGTTTTATTCTGAACTCAGGGTGAAGTTTGATCAGAGTTGTTTTTATAACAGTATAAGTCTACAGCAGTGAAGGCTTACTTGTCCCTTGCTTTTTTTGGTTCTATTGATGGCTTCACAGAAAGGCAAAGTGCTCCACCTTAATCCTCTCTCCAGACACTTCTACCCCAACTCCAAAAGTAGAATGGTCTGGTATTCATTCTTTGGCCCAGGAGTATGCTGGTAAATATTTAACAACCAGGCCCATTGTAGCCACTTAATAAATGCTTATTGATTGATTAATTGAATGAATACAAAACTATTCTATTTAATTGCTTCTGGATCTTGTGATTCTCCATCTACTGGACTAGAGTGGAACTAGATTAAAATAGTGGAAATAGTGGAAATGGACCAGAGTGAACACCTGGGTTCTAGTCCTGATTCTGCCATTGAACAGTTTGGGTGGCTTTGAGAAAGTCACTTGGTCTCAATTTTTCATCTGTTAGAAAAAAAGGCAGGAGATTGGATGAGAGGCAATGTGGTATTGGAAGGGCAAAAAAGATGAAACAGACACTTTAGATTGGAATCAGAGGAATCCCAGTCTGTTTCTGACCTTGGGAAAATTACTTGAGGCCTCAGTTTCCCCATCTGTGAAATGAGGGGGTTAGACTCTTAGATAACTTCTAAGATCCCTTTGAGCTCTAAATCTATGCTCCTAAGATCTTCCAGTGACACAATGCTAAGCTCCCTTTCAGCTCTAAAATTCTGTTTTTTGTCACCTCCCTTTGAGGCACAAGAGGGGCAAAGATGGTAAGGGAAGCGTTTCTTCTCTCTCTGACTCTAGACAGGGCTTTTGTCATGTGCTGAAAACCACTGCTTACACCCAGGTGGTTGGTTGTGTCTTACTAGAAGGGGTGGGGTAGGGGTAGGGGTGCAGATTTTCTTTGTTTTGTTTTATAAAAATGTTTATTTCCAGTTCCAGATTCTTAGGGCTGTATCCCAAAGAGATCATAAAAAAGGGAAAAAGACCCACATGTACAAAAATATTTATAGCAGCTCTTTCTGTGGTGACAAAGAATTGGAAATTAAGAGGATGGCCATCAATTGGCAAATGGCTGAACAAGTTGTGATATATGAATGTAATTAAATACTATTGTGCAATAAGAAACAATGAGTAGGCAGACTTCAGAAAAACCTGGAAAGATTTGTTTGGACTGATGTTGAGTGAAGTGAGCAGAACCAGGAGAACACTGTACACAGTAACAGCCACGTTGTGCGGTGACTAACTTTGATAGACTTAGCCCTTCTCAGCAAAGCAAGGATCTAAGACATCTCCAAAAGTCTCAAGATGGAAAATGCTATTCATATTCAGAGAAAGAACTATGGAGTTGGAATGCAGATTGAAGCATACTATTTGCTCTTTTTTTTTCTTCTGTTTTGTTTTGTTTCTTCTTTCTTGTGGTTCCTCCTATTGGTTCTAATTCTTCTTTAAAACATGACCAATGTGAAAATATGTTTAATAGGAGTGTATATGTAGAGCCTATATCAAATTGCATGCTGTCTTGGGGAGGGAGGCGGGGAGAGTGGGGGAGAAAATTTAAAACTCAAAAGCTTACAGAAGTGATTGTTGAAAACTAAAAATAAATTAATTAATTTTTTAAAAAAATTTTATTTCCTGTTCCAAATTCTCTCCCTCCCTTCTGCCCTTCCACCACCCACGGAAAAGGCAAAAAACACAATTATGCCTATAATATAGATGAAGTCACACAAGACATATTTCTACATTAGCCATGTTGCAAAAAAAAAAAAGGAAGAAAAATGTTTTAAAATAAAACAAAGTATGCTTCAATCTGCACTCAGAGTCCATAGTTCTTTCTGGAGATGGACAGCATTTTTCATCATGAGTACTTGGTATTATCATGAATCCTTGTATTGGTCAGAGTAGCTAAGTCTTTCACAGTTGATTTTCTTTATAATATCGCTGTTACTGTGTACAGTGTTTTCCTGGATCTGCATCAATTCATATTAGTATTCTTAGATTTTTCTGAAACCATGTACTTTATCATTTCTTACAGCATAATAGTATACCATCACAATCATATACCACAATTTGTTCAGCTTTTCCCCAATTGATGGGCATCCCCTCAGTTTCCAATTTTTGCCAAGGGGTTGGATCTTGGAAGGTCAATGGAGGAAGAAATGAAGAAATTCAAAGATTCAGCCCTGGGCACAGGAAGAAAAAATATTTTGAGGATAAAAGGGCCTTAGGTTTAAAAAGATGGCATCACTACAAATGGTGATTTGGTTGTTTATTGGTGCTGAAACTTGTTTAAAACATAATAGAAGAGTAGAGGGGTGAGCCACTGTGGGACAAAGCAAAGTATGAGGAAGGACTCTTAAAGGAGGGGTAGGGGCAGAATTGAGAGGAGAGAGTTTAGGGACTTGCCAAGAAATACACTAAGCCTGCTTTCTAGCAGGAGAGCAGGGGTTGAATGTAGGAATTATGTTTCTTCATGGGCTCTCCGCCATTTTCTTTATATCTCCTTCCCTTCCTCTTCCCAATAGAAATTGTTATACTGGCCATCACATTGTCATCCTGTGATCACCACATGTTCCAAATTTAACTCCATTAAAATATTATTTTTAGGGGCAGCTAGGTGGTGCAATGGATAGAGCTCTGACCTTGGAGTCAGGAGGACCTGAATTCAAATCTGGCCTCAGACACTTGACACTTAGTTTGCTGTGTGACCCTGGGCAAGTCACTTAACCCTGATTGTCTTACCTATATATATATATATTATTTTTAAAATAAATAAACAAATGTTTATTAAACATCTATAGTGTTCCAGGTACTGTGTCAGACTTTAGGGCAAGGGTTCTTAACCTGGGGTATGTGAACTTCTTGGCTTTTTAAAAAAATAAATATGTTACTGATTTCTTTTGTAATATTATATATTTTATTTTATGCATGTAAAAGCATTACCCTAAACAAGGCCAGACTGCCAGAGAGGTTCATGACAAAAAGAAGATTAAGAAACCTGGATTTAGGGATTCTTAGGCAAGAAGAGAAAGAATCCCTGCCTTTAAGAAGGTTACATTCTATAAAGGAAAACAACTCATACTACAAGGGTGTTCTGTAGTCAGCTCAAATTGGTTCCAGAGAGCCAATTGCTAAATTCTCAATGGGGGCATTTATACCTCAAAAATCTGCAAACCATACAAAACAGAGTTTAATTTACTGTTTTATTTGTTGTCTAGATTTAAGACAGTGATGAAGAAAATGTTAATAATGCAGATTAACCTTAAAAGTATGTCATGCATACATTCCCCTGCCCCCACCCCAGAGCTGGTTGTTGAATATTTACCAGCACATCCTTGTGTATACCAAATAAATACAAGATAAATTTGAGGGGAAGGAGTCACTTACTAGCAGCTGGCAAGAATTAGGTGGTACTTGAGCTAAACTTTGAAGGAAACTGGGGGTTCTTTGTGGGGGAGATAAGGCACTGGGAATAGCCAAAAGAAGATGGGAGGGAGAAATGGGCCCATAGAAGACCATGATGACATTTGAAAATTTTGATTTCAAGGGTAATACTATTAGCAGCAAATGAAATGAAAATGAAATGTCTTTTCAACACTACCACTCACAGAAATTTGTTGGCTTACTATATGTGTGCTGTGATTACATAGGCAGAGATCTTGATTTCCTGAGAACAACCTTAAAGCGAGAACACGTCGCTGATAAAATATATCTGAATCCATCATTCTGAAAGCTTTGGTATAAAATAATATTTATGAAATACTTAAGGCTTTTCTCAAGCGATACATGAGGGTCATAAGTATGTCATCTAACTCACTAGACTAGTCATGACTCTCTTGTCACATAAATTAGAACTACAGTGTAGAGCACCCTTCACTACATTATTTTACCATTTTCTCGAAATGAAAAATGAGTACATTTTGTGGGAACTCGATTAAGGATGGAACCGATAACTAGCAAATTAAAAGTCCATCTATACCTCTGGCCCTTGAGGAAATGTTGAGTGTGAAGATTTTTCAGAACTCTCTTGAAAATGAGAGAATATAGAAAAATGGAATCATGGAATTGAGGATGGTTGGGCATCTTAGAGACCATCTCTATTCCAGCCTCCTCAGTTGACCTCTAGATCAGAGTGTGTATAAGGAAGAGGGGAGGGTTAGGTCTGCATATGCATATCCATAACTAAGGATATTTTGACTTGAGACAAAAAAAGGTTGAACAAGAGAGAGGGGTGGTGACTTACCTAGAGTTGCATAGCTAATAAGTGGCAGAGCTAGGACTCTAGGACTCCAAATCCAGTGCTTTTTAAAAAACATACTGCATAGATCTAACATACTACATGGATCTAACATGCTACATGGATCTAACATGCTATGTGAATCTAACATTCTACATAGTCTAATGAACTACACAGATGACTCCCAGATCAATCTATCGCACTCCAGTCTCTCTCCTTAGCTTCAGTCCTACGTCTTTAACTGACTATTGGATGTGGTCAGATTCTCTTAGAAGTATCTCAACCTTAACAAATTCAAAGCAAAACTCATTATCTTCTTCCCCCCCTCTTACCCCTTACCAAACTCATCCCTTTTCTTAACTTTCTTGTTTCTGTTGAGGGCACCACTATTCTTCTGGTTACCCAAGTTCACCACCATAGTGTCATCCTCAGTTTCTTTAGTCTCCTTTATTCCACATATCCAATCATTTTCCAAGTCTTGTCAATTCTATCTTACACCTGTGCTAGGCCTGGAGTCAGAAGGACCTGAGTTCAAAGCTAGCCTAAGGGACTTCCTATCTGTGTGACCTTTGACACATCACTTAACCTCTGTTTGCCTCAGTTTCCTCATCTGTAAAATGGGGCAGCTAGGCCTGGAGTCAGGAAAACTCATCTACCTGAGTTCAAATGTAGCCTTAGACACTAGCTAGCTGTGTGACCCTGAGTAAGTCATTGCACCCTGTTTGCCTCAGTTGCCACATCTGTAAAATGAGCTGGAGAAGGAAAGGCAAATCACTCCCAGTATCTTTGCCAAGAAAATCCCAAATGGGGTCACAAAGAGTCAGATACAACTGAAAGCATTCAACAACAAAAATGGGCATAATAATAGCAGCACCTACCTCCCAGGTTTGTTTTGAAGATCTAATGAGATAATAATCACAAAGCTTAGCACAGTGCTGTTATACAATAAGCACTACATAAATGTTACTTGGGGCAGCTAGGTGGCACCATGAATTGAGCACCTGCCCTGGAGTCAGGAGGACCTGAGTTCAAATCTGCTCTTAAACACTTCCTAGCTGTGTGACCCTGAGCAAGTCACTTAACTCCAATTGCCTCAAACTAAATAAACAAATGTTACTTTGTTGTTGTTGTTGTTGTTATCTGCCCCTTTACCTCTTCTGGAACAGCCTCTACCCTAGTTCAGGCCCACATGAATTACTAAAAGATTATTAATTGGGTTCCTTGCATCAAATCTGTCCCCCACACCAATCCATCCACCACAAAGTTGCCAAGGTGATATTCCTAAAGCACAGACTAACTATGTCACTTCCCTGCTCAGTAAACATCAGTGGCTCCCTCTTACCTCTGCAATTATTGCAAACTTCTCCCTTTGGCAGTTCAACTTCTCACAATCTGGTTCCAATTGATCTTTTCCAATTTATCATACATTACTCCCTTTCATTTACTCTTCTGTCCAGGCAAATAGGCTTACTTATTGATTTTCCCATGCAACATCTCCTAAGTTCATGCTTTTACACTGGATGTCACGTTCCCTCCTTTGCCTGCACCTCTTAGAATTCCTAGCTTTTTTCAAACCACAGCTCAAAAGCCATCTCCCATATGGGCCATTTTCTGTTCCCAATACAACTACCACCAGTTGCTAGTGTCTTCCCTCCGAAATTACCTTGTATTTATTTCATACATCAATCAATTGGTAAATATTTCTTAAGTATCACTATGTGCCAAGCACTATGCTAAGTGTTGGGTTACAAAAAGAGGAAAAGACAGTTCCTGCCTTCAAGGAAATTACAATCTAATGGGGGAGACATGTAAATAAACACACACATACATACATATATATATACACATATATATTACATATAGCTATATGCAGGATAAATAGGAAATGATTAAATGAGGGAAGGCACTGGAATTGAGAGGAGTGGGGAGGGATTCCTGTAGAAGAGGGGATTTGAAACTTAAAGAAAGCCAAGGAAGTTTGCAGTCAGAGAGGAAAAAGGGAAGTGCTTGTTAGAAAAATCTGAAACAAAAATATACTACAAGAGTGTGTGAAGGAAAGCCTTTATTGAGCTTCGCTCTAGAAGCAGGTACACCACACCCTACTGGCGTGTGCTTGCCAGTATAGAAGTAGAGTCAACTTAAATGGTTAGTAAAATCCATACTCCTCCCATTTGAATTGGGATTGGACCAGTTCATCTGGATTACACTCTTCCTGAACCACCCATCCCATGTTCCTGCATGTTACTCCTTGTCATGTTTATCCCTCCTGGGTCATATGTCCTATGTTCAAAAATGGCGGCTATCTCTGCCCTCGGGGTGTGTCAGTTAATATTCAATAAGATTAGTAAGCAAGCACAGTGGAGAAAAGCCTTTACCCTGTCCTTGACCCCAATGGGTTGCAACCGGTTTAGCCTCCAGGGCTCTGTCTTAAGGAACTAGTTGTTTTGCAGAGTGTTCGGGGCACTTTTGGATTGGTTGAGGGGTTATCCACAAGGTCTTGGAAGTCCTCCTCAGAATTCCCGTGTTCTGCTGTGGAAGCCTAATTTCTAAACCTTTCCCACAGTGCTTCAGGCATGGAGACAGCCAGAGAAAATGCCTGGAGCATTGGGTATGTATATGTATACATGGTATCTCCCTTTATAGAATAAGCTGCTCAAACAGAGGGCGGAGATTGTTTCTTCTTTGTCTTTGTATCTCCAGTGTCTAGTACAATGTCTGATACTTAGCAAGTGCTTAATAATTTTTTTATTTTTTGACTTATTTTGTAGATGTAGAAACTGAGGCTCAGAGAGTTGAAATGATCTGCTACGGTTAATAGATTTAGAACTTCAAGGAACCTTAGAAATAACCTGGTTCATTTCCCTCATCTTACAGATGAGGAAACTGAGACCAAGAGACATTATGTGACTTAGGAAAGGTTACACAGAGAGGTGAAATGTGAAGACATCTTCTCCCAGGGAAGGAAGGAAAGGAACAGGTATTTATTAAGCCAAGTACTAGGCTAAGCACTATTATCTCACTTGATCTTCACAATAATCCTGGGAGGTAGGTGCTATTATTAACCCCGTTTTACAGTGGAGGAAACTGAGACAGGCAGAGGTTAAGTGACTTACCCACAGTTATTAAGTGTCTGAGAGAGACTGGATATGAACTCAGGTCTTCCTGACTCCATGACCAGCACTTCATCCACTGAACCACCTAGCTTCCTTGGACACAATCCCTGGAGAAGAAGGTCCTCATCCCTCACCTCTAGATGTTAGTCCCCTGTTGGTCTCTTTTAACCCTGGGTTTACCCTGCCCATAGAGTCATTGCCTTTGAAACCAGGATGGTCCAACTAATCTTTCAGTTATTCACCGTAAGACTGAAGATTGCGGGGCCATCAGGTTCAGTCAAGAACAAAACCACTCCATCCAAAGGAACTCTCAGTAGTCTGCCCTGATGCTTGCAAGCACTACCGAGCTCGCCCAGTTTCCAAGGCAATGACTTTGTGGGTGGACTTCTGAAAACAACCAAGAGGGTAGTAGATAATTGGCTTACCCAGTTTCCATGGCAATGACTCTGTGGACGGGGTAAGACTGGGTTAAACTAGCATGCATATAGGCAGAGAATCTGAGGCATGTTGTTGGTGCCCTGGAGGAAATGCTCCCTTGGAACATTTCAAGGTCTCAGTAGAAATGGCTAGTTAGGAACCTATATTTCTCCCCACAATCTCAGCCTCTGTACCATATTTACTAGATCACCAACCCTGGGACCAAGAAAAACAAGCATAGAATGAATATGGAAATAGGAGAACCATCTTTACCATGGTTACCTAAAAGAAGGCATTTAGACCACCTTCACTTTTGGTCTCAGTTGCCCCCTCCCCATCACTTAGAAACATTCTCATTCCCTCAGCAGTCAAGTTGTTCTTGCAGTACAGCTAGGTATACATCAAGACGCTTGAGAGAAACCAAGAGTGTGGCCTCTGCTCTGGGAACCAGTGTCATTCAGATGCATCCAGAATTTCAATACAACTTCACATTTTTTGTTTTGTTTTGTTTTAAATGAATGAGTTAGAGCTGAAGCAACGTTAAGCACTTGGCTAAAGTCTAAGGAAAAAAGGAAGATAGATTTTTTTTTTAAACAAACTGAACCAGAACTGAAACCCAAGACTTGAAACAGCAGCTAAGAAGATTCATACTAACTCAAAAGCAGACATTGATTTCTACAAAACTATAAAGTAATAAAGCCAGGTTTGGAATTTTGGATTTTGAAATTATCACTTTGTGACTGGAAGGAAAGGAATCAATTAGGTGAAATTAACTGGATTAGGATTCAACTCAAATTTAAAGTCTTACATGCTACTCCTTTTTCTCTAGGTAATCCTAATTGAATATATCTTTGAACTGGAAATTGCATTTTCAGCAATGGAATTGGGGTAAGAATAGTCTCCGCTAGAAGAGGGATTTTATTGATTAGACCTTTAGTTTGTAAGGCACTGATAAAAATGATAGGGATGGAGATGGGGACAGACTTTTCCTGCCAATTTTTAGTTCTCAGAGCTGGTGGGGGGAAACTTATTTGACCATGACAACAGAGTTTTCTGCTTCCAATTATGCTGTCATTTATTAGTGACAGCTCAGTGGGAAGCTTAGGAAAACACAATGAAGCTCTTCCATATCAAGTCCTATTCAAGAATATAGTCCTTTTCCCAGGCCTTCTGGGAGGATAGGATTGGAAAAATATGCCTTACTTCATTCACATGGCCCTTTTCATCTGCTATTTCTTTTCTTTCTTTCTTTCTTTTTTTAATATATAAATAGGAGCTCATTCATTAAAGGTTTCAAGATCAGTATTTTATTAATGTCTAGCCTTGGAGCACCACTACTAGGTCACCACAGGGCATTTGCCCCTCCCTGGCCTGTATCATTTTGTACCCAGGCATGTGATTCAGTCCTGTGGAGCTTAGCCTCTAATTAGAGGGATTAAACTCATTTCTTTTATACATTTTGGCTCCTTAGACCCTTCCATTCCATCCCACTGGGACTATTTTAGTATTGACTTATGTCGAGGGTCTTACCAAGAAGGAAGAACTTAATGTACAATATGAATCAGGTAAGGGAGAGGTAATTTTTTATTCCTATTTACCTGAGAACTATTATACAGAAAAGACTCACAAACACACATGAACAGAGCAGGATCCAGAAATTTAACTTAAAATCACTTGCACAATCTTCTGAGAAGCTGTTACTTAAATCCTATCGATGTATAAATCAGTTTATAAAACTGGTCATTAAAAGCATTTTACATTTCATCTCTACTCTGCACTGTCCAACAATTCCCAATAACTCCTGGTAATTATCTGCTAGTAAATAAACCAGTCCTCTTGTGGGTGGCTGACTATTCAATGTCACCTTCTTCTGCTGCCAGATACCTCTAGCTATACGGGACCCAGTCTCCAGACCTCTTGAACTCAAAAGGTCATTTCCAGTCCTGAACATGTCTACTTTGAATACTTATTTACCTAAGAACAGAAAAGAACAAACACAAAAGAAGCAAATGCAACCAGGGGTCTAGGTATACCACATGACTGCAAATAGCCAGGAAGTTCCTCATCCCCAAAAGGTCCAAGCAATGAGTTATCATGTCTGTGGAGACCTTTGAAGTTTCCAGAGGAGATCTGGAAGCATACTCCCTGAAATGGCCCCTCTAGGACCATTGCAAGTATCAAAACTTTATTGAGCTTCACCATGGAAAACAAAGATCTATTTCATCATATTCCATAGATAAGGAACTGTCATAGATAAAGAAGCTGAGTTATCCATGGAAAAATATGATTGTGCTAAAAGTTCCTTGAAAGCATCAAGATAAAACTGAGGTGCAACTTCACCTATGCCCAAATAAGTCAAGCAGCACTTTGATTATGCTTCATCAACATCAGTGTCCTTGAATGGATGCAAAACATTTATTCAGGATTTCTTCAGTAATTGCTACTGAGGAAAAAAATATTCCCATGATTGAAGAGCCTTGTTCCCAGAAAGAAATTCATCTAGGACTAGATATAATAGTAGCTCATGTGATAGGTCCTTCAAGCCTGGAAGCATTGAACAGCCTCCTTATGAGATCTATAATCACTCAAAAGAGGTTGGACTAACTATTCTCACAGCAAAAACCAAGTGGATGAAGAATGACTTTTGTCCATATTATTATAGGCAATTGGATGGACAGCCTATAGAGATCACCCATTGGCACATATACTGAATAAATAATGCAAATAAGACAGACCCAAAATTGAATAGGAGAAAAGCAGGCTTACCTTTGGGAAACTGTCCATTATTTTAATGACTGCAAGCTTCTTCCTGAAACAAAGGCTGGTCTTTTTAATGTCAGAGTTCTTCTGATCATGTTGTACATCTACAAAGCATGAAATAACACGGTCTAGGAAAAATTTAAGTTGGTGGTTACTCAAAGGGCAATGGAAAGGTGGGACTAGGAAAAATTAAAGTTGGTGGTTACTCAAAGGACAATGGAAAGGCAGCAAAATATTTACAGTGAAGATTTTCACTAAATGAACAGCTTAACATGCTTAGCACAGTGCCTGACACATGGTAGGTGCTATATAAATGCTTATTCCTTTCCCTTCTCTTATAGTTGGAGGTAACTGACAGCAGAAGTTGACATTGGAAAGGTCAACCATCAACAAACAGATTGGTTCTCTGCCCCCCCGCCGAGGATATCATTTGGATACCTGTGACCACAAAGGAGGTTGGTTACTCATGTAGCAAGAATGAGAGATAACCAAGTCCATGAGCTCCATTAGTGTCCATGGATTGTCAAGAGATCTGGAGAAAGGCACATCAGCTGGAGTCCTGGGGAAGGGGCGTGGTTCAGGAAGGGAGGATTTATGGGAAGCCATTGATAAGAGTTGCAGCAGGATGGGAAGGAATAGATGGGTTGCTTTCTACATCATTGGACAAAGTATTTACGTCAGTGAGATCAGAGATTCATGGAAATATCGAAGTATTTTGTGGCCTAGACTATTTGGCCTTGGATTTGTTCTAAATCTTCTCATCAGGCCAGTGTCTTTATAGTCACAGGAACGTACAGTGGCCATTTCCATCATTGTGCCTCCATTCATGTTACTCTATTCAAGTGGAATTTCCTTAAACACTTTCTGTTCCCTTTTCCATCAATCTAAATCCCAACTTGATTCAAATTCTACCTCATCCATGAAGCATTCCCTTCCTAGTTATAATATCTCGTATTTATGTAGCAATTTACAGTTAGCAAAGCATTTTCCTTGACTTGAACTGTTAGAGCTGGTTCCTCAAAATGACCATGGTAGATTGAATCATGAAAATATTATTATTCCCATTTTATACATTAGAAAACTGAGGCTCAGAGAAGTTAAATGACATGCTTATAGCCATAGTTCTGGAGCTGGAAGGGACATTAGACATCATCTAATCCAGTCCCTTCATTTTGTAAATGAGAAAACTGAGGCCCAGAGAAGTATGATGACTTGCCCAAGGTTCATATAGGTAGCAAGTATCAGTGTCAGGATTTGAAACCCCCACCTCTGTTTGGTGATGTCAGGATCCCCATACCAAAACCACCCCTCTCTTCCTACTCCTCTGTTTTTACTATTAGGAGACACCCTGTTTTCCAGAGCTAAGACCCACCAAGCAAACTGTGCCCTGAGCTTGGCATAACAACAATCCTTTACACTTACCCTCTGGATGAATTCAGCTAGAGCAAAATCCCAGAATTGTTTCACACCAATACCAGTGGGTCCCTGAGCTCAGACAAGCACCTGCAGGACCCACGTTCTGGTCATGAAGCCACGCTATGAATTAAACTTGACTCGTTGTTGCTGTTACTCCTCATCATCAGGGCTACAGCTCACTACATAGCCATTGATATAAGTATTGAGATTTGTCTACACTAAAGCAGGTCTCCTACTAGACAAAGCCCTGGCATATGTGTCTAGTTTTCCTCCTCCAATGGAATAAAGCTTTTTGCTTATGACAGCTCTTATCTCTGGTTTTATTTTGTGTTTTTTTTTTAATTTATTTTTTCATTATTTTATTTATATTTTATATTTATTTTACATTTATTTTATATTTATGTTATATATTTATATATGTTATTATATTTATTTTTATTTTTCATTATTTTTATTATAATTTATTTGTGGTTGTGATAACTTGTGTGAGCTCTTTGGCATTTTCAGAGTTAATAACGGTTACACAACCTCTTTGTCTCTTGGTCGTTTGTTTTCAGAGCTGACAGTGAGTTCCTCCCGGACCCTCCATTTTGAGGAAGTACCCAAGCCAGTCATGCTCCCTCCATTATTCTTCTTCCAGGTCTGCCCAGATCCTCTGATTCCAAGCTCAGTGCTCCCTTCCCTTCACCATGGTCATACAGCTAGCATACTGTGGCAACAAGCCAGGACTTAAGCCCAAGTTTTCATACCTCAAGTTCAATGCTCTTTCTAATGCCACACAGCCTCTCCAGTCTTAATGATCTCCCTCTCTTGACACTATTTCTGACTCTCCAGAGTTCTCCACTATGGCCCAACAGCCTTTTTACTCCTATAGCCCCCTCCTATTTGGTAGGTTCTTCCCAGATCTTCCATTTTGAGGAAGTGCCCATGCCATCCATCCTCACTCCTTTACTCATCTTCCAGTTCTGCTCCTGACACTTTAGATTGTCTTCTTTCTCCATCCCCCTTCTTCAACTTCCTTTTTATGTGTTGCCTTTCCCCATTAAAATGTAAGCTCCTTGAAGTCATGAACTGTCCTTTTTGTTTATAATTGTATTCCCAGTGGTTAGCATACAGTAAGTGCTTAATAAATGTTTGTTGACTCCTATAAAATGTTGTAGTATTTATAGCAATCTAAGTCTCACAATTTAGCATTTAATTGTACTGTTCTATATTCTTCTTTTTTTTTATTTTATTGCTAATTTTGCTTCCCAAACTAAATTGTATTCTAACATGTTATAATGGGAAAAGCACTAGATTTGTAGTCAAATGACCTGAGGTCAAATCCTATCTCTGTTACTACTCTATATGACCATGGGCAAGTCATTCTACTTAGTTTCTTCATCTGTAAAACAAAGGGATAGCACTGGATGGTCTGTAGCTAGTTCTACGATCCTTTGGATCTTATACTTCTGTCTCATACTTTTCATATCCCATCATCCTTAGTGCCTACCATGATAATTAGTACATAGTAGCTAATCAATAAATACTCAATAAAAAAGCATAAGCAGATACCTGAAGTCCATGGGACAGCTGGGGCCTTCTGCCCATATCTTTCATTATCAATCAATGAACAAACATTTGTTATGTATTTACTATAGGCCCAATGCTGGCAATATAAAAGCACGAGTGATAGTCTTTCACCTCAAGGAGCTTACATTCTACTGTGGGAGACTAAATGTACATATTTTAAACCTCACCACACAGTGCCAGTGTACAAGGCCTACCCTGTCACTGTAGTGCCTCTCTCGGGACCACCTTCCCAAGAGAGAGACAGAGACAGAGAAACAGAGAGAGAGAGAGAGAGAGAGAGAGAGAGATCATTGGGTAATAGGCACCCGCCTCCTGATACAACAGTAGCTGCAGTTGAATTACCCTCTGCTCTGCCCTCTCTTCAAGTTACTTTGCCCCCAGTGCCAAGGTTCCTGTACAGATCTGAATATAAGATGATGTAAAATTAACTTCTAATAGTAGAAAGAAGAGAAAGGGAAGGAGTGGAGAGGTGGAGTAATGGGGGTAAGGAGAATAAGAAACTATAACCAACTGGGCAATGACAACATACCTTTGAGGTTTACAAAGTTCTTTAGTGTCATTGAGCAGTGTAAGAAATGAAATGATGTAGTCAGGAGACCTGAGCACTCTTCTTTATATATTTAGAAAATTATTGTCTTAGAAAATAAAAAGGTTAGCAGGGAACACAAAAAAGGGCAATTTTGTTATTACCTTTTTTTTTGTTAGTTTGTTTTTAGGCAATTGGAGTTAAGTGACTTGCCCAGGGTCACACAGCTAGTAAGCGGCAAGTGTTTGGTCTGAGATCATATTTGAACTCAGGTCCTCTTGACTTCAGGGCCGGTGCTGTATCCATTGCACCACCTAGCTGCCCTTTAATTTAACTTTTCAACGACAAACTATGTAATAGAAAATTATAGTTTCACGCATTATTTTTTTTGCTCTTTGTACGTTAACATGTTCGTGTTTGTTGATAATTGTTTAGTTTGTGATAAAAATGATCGTTTTTTAATAGAAAAGGAAACTCTAATATACACTCCTTCTGCGGTAAGAGGAACAAAATATTGTGACACAGCACACACTCAAAGACTATCATATGATCTATGATTTTAGCTTCTTCTGACAAAGCCTGGTGCTACTGGTCACTGCCTCTCTTGGAAGCATTCTTTTTTTTTTTTCATGGCTCCAAAAGGAGTCATCCTTTCCAATCAATTTTGCCGCTTCATTTGATTAATTTCATACCATTGATCAATAAACTCATGATTTCTTTTATGAAAGGGGGTCACTGGAAAGGTCTTCTGTTATTTTACCTGGACTATCTAATATTGATTTGTTAGATCATCTCTTTTTCTTCATCTACGTCCAGTTATAATAGCATAAATCTAGCAATCTGACATCAGTGGTGCCAAATATAATTTGCTTTTTTGTTTGTTGTTTTTCTGTATCTCATTTAACTGTGGTAGCCTTCAGTAGACAAATATTTCTTGCCTAAAGATCAGCTTTAAAGCTTCAAAACATTCTTTTAAAAAATAAAGGAAGATAAACAATTGGAGACACTTGCATTCTTCATGGTTAGGCCATGACAATATTATTAAAATAATGACACTACTTGGCTCAGTTTACCAACAATGCCTTATTTATAAAACTATCCAAGAGTTGTACTGAAGACCTAGACAAAATAATAGCAGACTTCTTCTAGAGAAGCAAAAGGTCAAGAATCTCAAGGGAAATGATGAAAAAGAGAAGGAATGAAGAACTAGAAACACCAGGCTTCAAACTATACTACCAAACAGTTATCATCAAAATTATTTGGTACTGATATAAAAATAGTAAAGTAGCTCAATGGAAGATTAGGTGAACAAAACCCAGAAATAATCAAACATAGTAGCATTGTCCAAGGATAAATCCAAGGATACCAACGACTGGGGTAAGAACTTCCTAAGTGACAAAAACTGCTGTGAAGACTAGAAAGAAATCTGGCAGAAGTGAGATTTAGACAAATATTTACACCATATACCACAATAAACTCCAAATGGACACATGACCTCAATATAAAAGCTCATATCGTAAAAGAATAGAGAAGGAAAGGAGACATAGTCATAATTATGGTTAAGAGGAGAACTCCTACCTAAACAAGGAATACAGGGAATCATAAAAGATAAAGTGGACAATTTCAATTACATAAAATTGAAAAGCTTTTGTGCAAGCAAAATGTGGGTCTTAAACTAGGTCTTCCTAACTCTAAAGTTGGCTTTCTATCTACTTCATTTACCTGTGATAGAGATTTTTGAGGAGACTGACTGACTGTGCCTCTCTTTCACCTTGTCAGACTCTGATGCCGGTCATGAAAAATGTAAAGTACTATTCAATTCAAAATCCATTCTGATCTAATTGGCAATCATACTCAAATATCTGAAATTTGAAATATACCAGCACTTTTAATCCAAAATCAGATTTTTAAAAAATTTTGCTGCTACTATGATTTACCTTTTCCTGATCACCCAAAATTAAAGCTTCAAAACACTCTTTTTTTTTTTGTTAAGTGAGGCAATTGGGGTTAAGTGACTTGCCCAAGGTCACACAGCTAGTACGTGTCAAGTGTTTGGTCTGAGGCCAGATTTGAACTCAGGTCCTCCTGATTTCAGGGCCAGTGCTCTATCCACCATGCCACCTAGCTGCCCCTCAAAACGTTCTTTTAAAAAATAAAGGAAGATAAACAATTAGAGACATATGCATTCTTCATGGTTAGGCCGTGACAATATCATTAAAATAATGACTAAATATATTTTTACTAAATATTTTCTGATTGAGGGATCAATTTACTAAATATTTACTAAATATTTTTTACTAAATATATTTACTAAATATATTTTTACTAAATATTTTCTGATTGAGGGAGAAGAGTACACATAGTTTCTCTTTACTTCCAGTCCAGTTGACCCATTTTCAATTCATATTTAATAGCATAGAGATAAATATTTCAGATCAAATAAAAAACTTAGAACATCTAGTTTTAAGCAATTACAAAACTATTTAAAATTTTAAGAACCATGGTTCTTAAAATGGAATTTATTTTACATCCTCTAATTTCTGGAGTTAGCTGTTTATAAGAACGAAAATAGCTACATGTAAGAAAATATTGTTTAAGTTTCATTTGCAACAGATTAGTTTGGAATTCATAATTCAGATAAAGGCTAAAGTTAACTTTTGTGCCATCTTTTTTTAATTAGGTTAATAACATTCTCGACAATTGCAAATAAATAATCTAACAAAACATGGAATGTCTCTAAGTAAAACCTTAATAAGTAAACCTATTTACATTTTTGCTAGAAAAATATGATACATTGTAGCCAAATAAGAGCAATAACAATCTTAGTGTTTTATTTCCCAAATCCATCTGTTTATTTGCTTTTTAAATTTTTTTCAATTAACATTTATTTTCTTTCTTTCATCTCCTTAACAGAAAAGCAAAAAAGAAAGAAAGAAAGAAAACCCTTATGATAAACACAAGGATGAGCAAAACAAACTCCCACATTGCCAAAAATATGTCTCAGTCAAAATCCTGACCCTATCACCTCTTTGTCACAAGATAGGTAGTCTAGGGAGGGGCAGCTAGGTGCTGCAGTAGATAGAGCACCTGCCCTGAAGTCAGGACGACCCGAGTTCAAATCTGGCCTCAGACAAAACACTTGACACTTACTAGCTGTGTGACCCTGGACAAGTCTCTTAACCCCAATTGCCTTAAAAAAAAAGAGAGAGGTAGTATAGATTATCATCAGTCCTCTGGAATCATGGTTGGTCGTTGCATTGATCAGAGTTCTTAAGCTTTTCAAAATTGTTGGTCTTTACAATGTTGTTTTAGTTTACATTTTTCTCCTGGTCCTGTTCTCTTTACTATGCATCAGTTCATACAAATCTTCTTAGGTTTTTTCTTGTAATTCATCCCTTTCATCCTTTCTTATGGCACAATAATCTTCAATTACATTAATATACTATGTTATGTTCAGTCATTCTCTATTTGATGGATACTCCCTTAGTCATTTGCTACTACAGAAAAGAGCTACTATAAATATTTCTGTATATATGGTCCTTTTCCTCTTTTCTTCTTGGTATCTTTGAGGTATTGAATAGCACTGGTATCTCCAGGTCAAAGGACATGTACAGTTTAGTGACTCAGAGTAAAGTTCCCAAATTGTTTTCCAGAATGATTGGAAAAAGTCACAGTTCCATCCTCAGTCCTTCCAACATTTGTCATTTTCCTTTTTCGTCAGCTTTGCTAATCAAATGGATGTGAGGTAAAATCTCAGAGTTTGCATTTCTCTAATTATGACTGGAGCATTTGTGAAACAACCAGGAGGCTACTGCCCCTAGATCAAAGAGGACATATTAAGGAGTAAGGTGTAAGACTGGAGAGGCAGAAGGGGGCTCAAGGAAGGGATAGTTCCAGGACTTTGAGTTGATAGGATTATAATAATAATAGACTGAAGAGGCAATAAAGAACTAAATCATAGAACTAGAGTTGGAAGAGCCACCAGTCAACAGCCTCATTTTACAAGATAAGAAAAAAGACCTAGGGAGGTGAAACTTGCCCAAAGTCTCACATGTAGAAAGTGTCAAATGCAAAATATGGACTCAGGTCTTCTCACTACATTCTTTCCATTGTCTTGCCTAGAGGCAACATTCTTTCCCAGGGGAATACATTTGCCCAAAGTTTCTTCCTTTTAGCAATACTTTGTCTACTCACAGGCCTTTGTAGTGACTCATCAAGCTCTCTAGAAGCCCAACTAAATAAAACAAGTCCAGGGTCCTTGCGAATATGGATAATGATTCTGCAAAGGTGATTGTGAAGGACCAGTCAGATGTGCAGAGAACTATGATAGTGGCATACAACCTAGAGAAGAGAGAATGTTCAAAGAAAGGAGTCATCAGTAGTGTCAAATCTGTACAGAAATCAAGAAAGATGAGGGTGGAGAAAAGGATTTTTGCTATACTTGTTAATTAGCTCTTACATAGCTTCTGTTCCTTCTATCGCAGAGGATGAGTTTGGACTGGAAAGGATAAATCAAAACTAGATCATAGAATTTAAATCCAACATATGTGAGAAGGTGGTAAGAGATGACCTGACTGTCCCAATGAACAAATCAACAGACCTAGACAACTCTATCCCAGAGTTTTGTGACTGTCAAACTTCTGTCAGTGATCTTTGAAACATTATGGAAAATAGGAGGTGTGGTATAGGACTAGGGAAAAGCAAATGTCCCAATTTTTGAAAAACTGAAGAGTGTATAGGGTCTTTGAATTATAGGCTAATGAGTTTGACCTCAATTTCTGGCAAAATTCTATAACAAATTATTCAAGGGATGGTTTGTGACCATTTAGAAAGGGAAACAATTAATCACAATGAGCCAGCACGACTTTATCAAGAATAGATGAAACATCCCCAAACCCTTCCAAATACCTGTAAAAATGACTCTAAAAAAAAAAGAATAGGTCAAACAAAACTAACTTATTTTCCTTTTTTGACAAGTTTAACAGTCTGTTAGATCGAGGGAATATTATAGGCATAGGAAATAGGGACTGGATTTGTGATCTCATTTAACATAGGGAATTCCCAAATAAGAAAATTCCTTCTACTAATACAAGTTGGCAGCTTCTCTGCAATTTACAGTTTTAGAGAGTTACCTAGAGCACTGAGAGGTAAGTGTCAGAGTCATACAGCCAATAAATGTGAGAAGTAGAACAGGTCTTCCTGACCTCAAGGCCAACTCTCTATAGATTAGTCCATGCTATCTATTACATAATATCACTATTGTACCTGAATTTCAACAAAGCATTCAACAGAGTATTTTATGCTATCCTACTAGAGAGATATGGGATAGACGATAATATAATAATATAATTAAGCAAATCTGGAGCTGATGGAATGACTGGACTCAAAATAATCATCATCAATGGGTCAGTGTCACCATGAAGTGAAATACCTAGGCATTTGTCCTTGGTTCTATGCTATTCAATATTTTTATCAATGACTTGGAGAAAAGTGTAGGTGGCATGCTTACCAAATTCTCGAAGACATGAAATGAGGAGAGATAGTTAACACATTGGATCCAAAAAGACAAAAAGAGAGTAGAACAATGGGCTAACCCTACCATAATATTTCAAAACTTTAAGGATCCACGACTTAATCAGTGTCATCCATGAAACGGTTCATAACCTTTCTATGACTTGATACAGTAGATGATCTTTGAAAATTACTATGACTGAGTAATTCATCCCCTGGGGCCAGGCTGGTATTGAACCTTCTCAGACTTGGCTAGGCTGATCCTCAGTCAGTCCCTGGGACCATACACAAAGTCTTTCCAGCTTGGTAGTGAGTAGAGGTAAGTAGTGGCACAGTGGATAGAGTGCTAGCACTGGACCCGAGTTCAAATATGGCCTCAAACACCCTGAGCAAGTCACTTAATCTCTGAGTGCCTCAGTTTCCTCAACCATAAAATTGGGATCATAGCAGTCACCTCATAGGGTTGTTGTGAGGATCAAAGAAGATAATATTTATAAAGTGCTTATCATAATGCCTGGCACATAGTAGGAGCTTAATAAATGCTTGTTGCCCTCCCCCATATACCTGCCAGCTGGAAGGCTGGTTCCATTGTCAGAGCTTTCAAGAAGTTAGAGGCATCTCCATGCCACCATGAGGTATTGGAAGAGGACTTTGGTAGTGAGCAGTATACAGTTATCTCTTCTACATTGTGAGGATTAGGAGCACAGCACCCTCGCAATCTGAAAAATCCATGTAAAATTTTTTGGTCTTCCCTTCATACCAGAGAAGAAGTCTGAATTTTTCTTTTTCTTTTATGGGATGTTTACAGTACTTTATTGTAAAATTGGGGTTAAGTGTTTGGTCATTGGTTCTGTGTTGTCTGCTGGCCTTCGTGTTTCATCTGCGGCTTCTACAAAACACCCCAAAATTTCCACTTAATTTCTTATGCTGACCCGCAATATATCAAAACTGTGATGGGAAAAGTCACAATGTGGAAAGGATGACTGTATAAGACGAAATGTAATAGCGATGAATGTTATTGCCTACATTTAGGTTCAAAAGATCAACTTCCCAGACATAAAGCTGGGGAGAGGAACAGTTTGTGCAAAAGAGATCTGGGGGTTTCAGTGAAGTAAGAGTGCAATACAAATCAACAGTCTGAGGTGACATCCAAAATTCCAAAACAATCATAGGCTCCATGTAAGGATACAGCATCCCAAACAAGAGATGTGATAGCTACTCCTCTACACTCTGCCCTGTTCAGACCCTATCTGCAATATTGTGTTCACTTCTGGGTGCCATATTTTAGGAAGAGTATTGACCAGTTGGAACACATCCAGAGGCAGCTAACCAAGATGGTAGAGAGATTGCAGACCAAAAGAACTAGGGGCATAGAGCTTAAAGAAGGAAAATTCAGGGTGAATGTGATGGCTGTTTTCAACTATTTGGAAGGTGGTTGTGTGCTGAGTACCAGAGCACAGAGCCAGAAGCAATATATAGAAGAGACAGACGTAGAGACAGACAGACAGAGAAACAGAGACAGAGACACAGAGACAGAGACAGACATAGAGAGAGACAAAGAGAGACAGATTCAGAGACAGAGAAAGAGAGACAGAGAGAGACAGAGAGACTGAGAGAGAAAGAGACAGAGACAGAAAGAGAGAGTGACCTAGGCTAGAGGAAAATGTAACCCTTGTCTCAGAGGCTCTCATGGAAGGCAAAGGGTCTGGATAGACTTTGAGGAACCCTTTTTTTTTAAACTTCTCTGACCCTATTGTCCTCACCCAAACCAACTGGGAAGTTAAGGCAATAAGCATTTATTAAGCACCACTATATGCCAGGTACCGTGCTGAGCCCCATGGATATAAAGAAAGGTAAAAACAGTTGCTGAGCTAAAGGAACTCACATTCTAATGGGGAAGACAACATACAAATAACTACAGATATGCAAGAGAGGTACAGTGTAAATTGGAGGCATTCTAAGGAAAGGCACTAGCATAGGAGGAGTTTTTACTATCAGACACTACCTATTGTACTGTCAGCAACTACATTTTGCAAGCACATGGTTTAAAAAGTTCAAAGAATTAATAGTTTGGGGTGGGGTTTAATATAAGAAATAAATGGGGCTCACACAAAGCTCATGGGAAATGAGCTCTATCCAGTCCAATCCTACACACCCAATCCTATAGACAGCCCTCTCCCAGAGGTAGGTATAGACTTTGTCACTTAGAGTTTTGCCCTGGGTGGGTTTTGTAGTGGGTATGGCCTCCTTATGTGATTGATTCTTTAGTACATGTCTTTCTATTGAACGTTTTCAGGCCAGGAGGACATTGGGGCCACTAATTGCCTCTGGTGGTGCAGTGGATAGAGCAATAGGTCTGGAATCTGGAAGAATTCATATTTGGCCTCAGATACTTACTAACTGTGTGACTCTGAGCAAATCATTAATCTTCAATTGCCTCAGTTTCCCCACACACTTATCTCCCAGGGTTGTTGTGAGGATCAAATGAGATAATATTTGTAAAAAGCATTTAGCACAGCGCCTGACACAAAGCAGGTGCGAGATAAATGCTTATCCCTCCCCACATTGACAGCTCTCCTATGCAACATTGCCCTACCCATAGTTCTCCAGTAGATGGCGATGGTTCCCTTCTCCCATTTTGTATATCCTCCATCTTCTTCTGCCTGCAGATTCCCAGCCTTCCTGCATGTGGTGTGGGTTATTCTGTTTCCTTGGGACCCGGTTCTCCTTAATGGGCTCCATAGGAGAAGATCCTGTTAGGGTTCCTATCTCTGGCATTATTGCTCAGAATGTGGCTCCAGACAAGACTGCTTCCTCACTCTCAGATTGTGAGATCTAAAAGGTCTCAGTGGACCCTTGGAAGAGATCTAAGAGGTCATCTAGTCCAATCCATACCTGAGCAGGAATCCTTTCTACAGAACCTCTCATGAGTGGTCAGCCAACTTTTCCTTGAAGGTTTCCAGTGAGGCTGAACTTACTCCCTGGTATGCAAATGATTTCACTTCCCAAGGTGTTCAGGGAGGACTAGCACCTTTCGTGCCCTTTTCAGGGCTGCTTATCCTTCTTTGGTGTCCACCTATCCCCAAACTCTTACCTGTGGCTCCAAGAATTTATAGCACGCACAGCAGCCAGGCCCAGAAAAAAACCCTCTCTAGAGACAGGCTAAACCAGGTCAAGAGTAACTGACGGGCCTCAAAACCATCTGTCTACCCCAAGAAGGTGAAGACTTTCCCCCCAGCAGAATGGGCAGATGAGAACAATTTGTTCTGTATGTGGTTGAAGTAGGCATTGTGGAGCACTTAGAGTTTGGTCAGATATCAAAGATGCCAGGGTCATCCACTGGATCCCAGGCAATTGCCAGTCATCTTGACTTTTGTCCTGCCATTGGACTTCAATGACTCTGGAAGAGAAAGCAAGGCTGAAGACTTTGCCCAGCTCAGCCTCGATTAAATCCAATTCACTCTCAAGTCAAAACATCACTAGTGATGTCATTGGTCCTCTTCAAAAATGAAGGGTGAACAATAATGATAAAGAGCATTTTCCTTATATCAGTCAGTCCAAAATCATTTTCTTTGCAACTTCCATCCGTTACTTCTAATTCTGTCTTCTGGGGTCAAGCAGAACAAGTCTAATACCTTTTCACCAAGATTGCCCTAATCTGAAGGCAATTATCATGACCCACTTCCCCCACCACTTGTCCTCAGGGGTTCTGAATCTCTTGTTGTATCATGGATCCTTTTGGCAGTCTGGTGAAGCCTAAGGATCTCTTCTCAGAATAATGTTTTTAAATGCATAAAATAAAATCCATAGGATTACAAAATCAAGTCATCAAGCATTAAGTCCCTATTAAGTTTTTGGCACTAGAGATTCAGAGAAAGGCAAAAAACTTCCCTATTCTCAAGGAGCTACTGTCTAATGGGGAAAATAATGCAAATAACTATAGTCAATTGAGATGCATACAGGATGAATTGGAGATAATCAGAGAGAAGGAAGATTGGGACAGGCTTGTTGCCAAAGGTGGAGTTTTAGCTGGGATTTCAAGGAAGCCAGGGAACCAAGGAAGCAGAAATAAGGACGGAGGGACAGTTAGTGAAAATTCACAGAATTGGGGAGATGGAATATCTTGTGCAAATAGCAGAAATGAGAGCAGATTATAACAAAGGAAAACAGTTATCAAAAATTTAAAAATAAGAAACCAAGCTAATGAAACCCAAGTTAAGAAACCCTGGACCAGATAATATCTGAGATTCCTTCCCACTCTGTAATTCTAGGGTGTTGTTTTTATATTGTGGTAATCACTATGCATGTTTCCCTTATTATATTGATGTTATTTTATATTTGTGACTCATTCCTAGAAGCCCATTCAAAAGGTAATCTCATTGGTGGAGACTGATTATTCAATGATACCTATCTTAGCGAGGGACAGGTCATATATCTCTTCATATGTCCTTTTTGGTATCTCTTTGCATTCCTGTTATTCTTCATTTTTATAGTTTACTGTATAACCATTCCCTGACTATATAATCCAATGGATCAATGAACTCATCAATGTGGGCATTCTCCCCATTGATGAAGATTGAACTCCATCCATACTTGCCCATGGATGTCTCATCAGCAGAGAAAAGGCTCTAGTAGTTTGTACCATTTTGGAAGAGTTTGGGTATAGTTGTAGGAATCAACTCTGTATGCTTTCTGAGGACTAATGTAGCTCAATACAGAAAAATTAATAGGCTGGCCACTTGGTTATAAATTCTATGATCTTAACACTCCATAAAACAAAGTAAAAATACATGAATAAACCATAATTTATTCAGTTATTCCACAGTAGAAAGGTAATTTTTTTTACTATTACAAATTTTATTTTTCATGATTATGCACCAATGAATAGTATTGTATTATTAGGCCACAAAAAATATGGCCTTTTCCTTTGTTATTAATACCCTTAGAGGAAGTATTGTGCAGTGGATAGAGAGCTGGTCTTGGAGAAAGAAAAAGGTTCAAGTTTTGCTTCTGATACATACTAGCTCTGTGAACTTGGGCAAGATATGTAAGTTCTTAATGCCTTAGCTAATTCTGTAAGACAATAAGCAGTAGTTGAGTTCCTGACCTGCATCAAGAGGAGGGAATTTCCATACCAAGAATTCCCTACACATATGAAGGTGCTGATCCATCCTCGGCCTATTGTCTTGGCAATGAGATCTTTGGACTAAAGAGTAAGATCAGTTTTGTGAATCTATTCTCTTTTACCACAATAGTATAAGCTTTTTGTGGAAAGCAATCCTACCAATAGTGCAATAGTGTATATTTCCCTACAATACCTCTTTTGTTCTCAGTTAGTCAATGGAGGATAGTTTGCATAAAGACTTCTGACAATGAGATTACAGACATCACAACAAACCACATCCCCGACTTGGTGGGTGTATACTTGATGTTAAGGCTTCACCTGGCTACTACAAGGGCAGAAATCACTAGAGTGACAGATAGCTACAGAGTAGCCCCAACTATAAGAAATGATTAGGGGGAATAATGAAAGGAATGACAGCTGAACTTAGCAGTAAGGAACCAGCTCACACTCATTAAATTTCCAGACCCTTCCTCTACATGGGTAATCCTGTACTTGCCAGGTAATAAGGTCTTCCACTAGGGTTTGGGAAACCCAAAACAAATGATGATCTTATCATTATCTTATTACTTTATTATCGTCTTTCTCTGCTGATGACTCCCTTATCCATATATCCAGCTCCAGTCTTTCCCCTGAGCTTCAATCCCCATCACCAACTGCCTAATGAATATTTCAAATCGAATATCTTGAAAACATTTCAAATTCAACATGTTCAAACCAGAACTTATTATCACTGTCCTAAGACCCTTCCCTCTTCCCAGCTTCTCTATTTCTGTTAAAGACATGATCATTCTTTCAGTCTCCCAGGTTCATAATCACAGCATTATCCCGTACTTCCCCTCTCCCTCCCCACCACCATATGCAATCTGTTGCCAAATCCTGCCGTTTCTATCTCCATAAGATCTCTCTTACCCGATCCTTCCTACCACATTAATTCAGGCTCTCATCTATCAGCACTAGACTGGACCATTGTAAGACTTCCTAATTGGTCCTAAACTCCTTACTTCTCTCCATTTTGGTCCTTTCTCCACACAGCTGCCAAAGTGATTTGTCTTAAGTGCAAATCTGACCACATCATTCCCCTACTCAATCAAGCCCAGGGGCTTCCTACTTCCTCTAGAATAAATACACTCATCTGTTTGGCTTTTAAAGTCTTTTACGGCTTGACCCTGATTTATCTCTCTGGCCTCACTGTACATTACTCCCCTTCCCATACTCTTCAATCCGGCTGACTCGGTCCAAACGGGCCTTCCCCCTGTGCCTCACACTGTACTCTCTGTGCCTTTCTATAGGCTATCTCTTACACCTGGAATGCATTCTGTCCTCACCACTGTCTCCCAGAATCGCTATGTTCCTTTAGCATGCAGCTCAAGCACCCTTCCTCAATCCTCTCAGTTCCTAACATTTCCCTTCACACACTAACTTGCATTGTAATAATAATTAGCATTTATACAATGCCTTAAGGTTTGCAAATGCTATACGTACATATTTTATCTCATTTGATCCTCACAATAATCCTTCAAAGTAGCTGCTATTATTATGACATTTTATAGAAGAAATTGAGACTGAATTAGGTCAAGTGACTTGCCCAGGGTCACATAGCTAGGAAGTGTCTAAGGCAGGATTTGAACTCAGATTTTCCTGACTCCAAGTTCAGTATTTTAACTCATTGTGACACCTAGCTATATTTATTTGTATTCTCTGTGTGTATGTATGTATGCATGCATATATGTATGTATATAAACATGTACAAAATAAATATGAAAAGATAAATAAAATAGTATGTAAATAAGTATATGCAATGGGGATTTGCTCTGTCTCCACTCCCTGAGGACTGGGGGTGTTACATTTCATCCCTTCCCTAGGATTTTCTGGTATCCTTAGAGGGTTAGGGAGTATCTCAACTCTGCAACTGGTTAGGGCCCCTACTAATTGTGTTCCCCTAATTTTAAAGACACAATAACTAGCACCCTAGTTGCATTTAATCACTTAACATTAGGTTAGATTTTACAAAGAAAAAATTATTTCAAAGATATAACAAAGAATAAACATACAAGCATTTCCTTCCAATACCTCTAGCCATAATCATCGCATACCACCTTAATATGTGAGGAGGAAAGAGTTTAGTTTACAATTTAGCTCAATTCCTGCATAGTATTAATCCCAACAAATTCAAGTAGAAAATACCCCTCACCCCTGGCTTCTCAAAGCTTCCCTTCAGGTAATCCTAGGCCTAAGATCCCCATGGTTCGAGTTGCCTCCCTGCACCCAACACTGAAAAAGACAAATGAAACACACCAAAATCCCAAGCCCATTTCTTGGGATCACATGGCCCAAGCAGGTGGGACTAGGTGGCTCTCAGGCTGTCCCATCCTTTACTGTATGGTATTCTCCACTGTAGGGGAATGAGTCCTTTACTCCTGGACTTGAATGCTAGAAAGAAATCAGTGATGTTTTGGTCTAGTTAGATTTAAAGGCAGAGGAAGGAAGGAAGGAAGGAAGGAAGGAAGGAAGGAAGGAGAGTGAGAGTGATTAAAAGAGAAAGAAAGAAAGAAAGAAAGAAAGAAAGAAAGAAAGAAAGAAAGAAATTAAGAAAGAAAGAAAGGCTGCTCCCAACCAGAGAGGCTGATAAGGCCAATACAGAATGTCCATCCTTGTAGACATCTACACCAATCCTCTTGTCTCTCATGAACAGATCCCAAGCATCTCCTACATGGGTGATGCCATTTTTTGCATTTTTAGTAGTTGGGAATATGCTAATCCCCTGTTACATATATACATACATACATAGGCTAAAACCCTATTACACACATGCATATATACATATATGTATGTGTATCCTTGTCTCCCCCATTTAGAATATAAACTCTTTGAGAGTAGGGATTGTTTCATTCATTGAATTTGTATACCTACTTCCCATCATATAGTAAGTACTTAATAAATGCTTGTTGATTGATGGCTATGACCATGAATGAAAAGAAGTTTCATATAGTGGAGAGAGGGACAACTTTGGAGTAAGAAAAACATGAATTTAAGTCCTAGCTCTGATATATGGTTTCACCACCATGACTCAGCTGCCAGAGTTCTTTCTTTGTTCCCATAGCCCCTTCTCACATTTGTTGAGTTCCTCCCAGAACCACCATTTTGAGGAAGGGTCCTAACCAGCCATCCTTCATTCTTAGGACTTCACACCTGTGCTCCAGAGCGGGTACTTCCCCAGCCACCTTTTAGCTTCCATTCATGTCTTGCCACCCTCATGAGAATGTAAACTCCTCGAGGGCAGGGACTGTCTTTTTTTGTTCATATTTGTATTCTAGTACTTAGCACAGTGCCTGGCACATAGTAAATACTTAATAAATGCCTATTGACTTGTTTCCTTGACTTGTGTTACCCTGGTTAAGTCACTTAACCTCTTGGTGAGCCACACAATCTCTAAGACTAGAAACTACTGTCTAGTCATTGGTGGAGACAGGGTAAAGCCCTTAGCTTAAAAAGGCTAAGGTCTCCCACTTCATCCAGGACTATTTGCAGTAGTCCTGATAAATATCTTGACACTGGACCCAGACAGCTCCAGAAGAAAGAATGAGGCTGGCATAGCTCTGCCTCACTTAAATCCAATTCACTTGTAAGTCATGACATCACCTTCCCAATGTTATTGGTCCTCTTTGAGAATGAAGGACAAACAACTTCCTTCTCCCCTTCCCCCCAAAAAATCATTAATACTTTCAGGTTCTATAGTGCTTATACAATAAAGATGTGTTATTTCTAACAACAGTCCTTTAAGGTAGGGAGGGCAACCATTATTTCCATTTTATGGATGAGTAAACTGTAGCTTAGTGGGGTCCTAATTCCAAAGGCACAAAGCTAGGAAGTAGTAGAACCAGGGCTCAAAATGGGGTCTTTGGGCCCTAGTGTTCTTTGGAGTATGCTACACTGCCTTTCTAAGCTAGGAGCCCTTCCAGGATAGTCTAGGCCAGGAAGCCAGGTGCTTAGCCTATTTATTTAGAAATGAAAAGCTGGTTCATGTAAGTGGGTGCTGACATTGAGAAATCAGAGTAGAGAGGACTAGGCTAGGCAGGGCTTGGTCTGTCAAGTAGGTGCCTGATCAGAGGAAGGCAGGCACTATTTTTTAAAAAATATATTTCTTTTTAAGCAAGCGCTCTTCAACAGACATGCAATCTAGGGAGAGAGTTCTGGGTGGCAAGCCAAGTTGATATCAACAACCAGAGAGGTGTGTAATTTATAGCCTGAGTCAAAGCAGGAAAATCTGGAGAAGCAGGTGAGATGGTAATCGGGCTGAGATCAGAGATAACAACTCAGTTACTCCCAGGGGAATGTCTGGTAGGGCTGGTTCCTTTGGGGTGGTGGCTTCGTCTCCAGATGTCTGGTAATCCTTCAACTCTATCTTAGGAAAAGGATATAGTAATATCCTCAGGGAGGTTAGCAGTCTCCCCTGGAACCTAGACGGGCCTCCAAAATCCCCATGGTTGTCATTTTCTGTTTCATCCCAGAGCCCAAATCTCCAGAATGAGACATTTTCCCATAGAGCTAACAATATATTTATCACTGAATTGAGATTTTGTTTATTTGTTTTTCCCCTGGATTTTTTTCTTTTTCAGTTTTTTTTTCAGCTCTAAAAATATTCGTATCTTCTAAGAAAGAATATTAGGAGGCATATACCTCAAGGAGATCCCACAGACACCAGTCATTCAGTCAATAAACATTTATTAAGTACCTACGGGAGGGAGGCTTAGTGGTTCTGTAAAATGGGGCATTGTGCTTAGAATATAGAAGACTCATCTTCATGAGTTGCAAGCCAGCTTCAGACACTTATTAATTTGTGATCCTTGGAAAGTCACTGTACTCTGTTTGCCTCAATTCTTCATCTGTAAAAAACAAGCTGGAGAAGGAAATGGCAAACCACTCCAGTATCTTTGCCAAGAAAACCCCAAATGGGGTCACAAAGAGTTGGACACAACTGAAAAACGACTGAACTGAAAACACGTACTTTGTGACAAACACTGTGCTAAGTGCTAGGGATACAAAAAGAGGTAAAAGACAGTTCCTGCCCTCAAGAAGATCACAGTCAAATAGGAGAGTCAACAAGCCAACAAATATGTACCAAAAAAAAAAAAGCTACATACAGGATAAATAGGACAAATTAAGAGAGGGAAGGCATTAGAATTAAGAGACCTTGGGAAGGGCTTCCTGTAGAAAATGGGATTTTAGGGGGCAGCTAGGTTGCGCAGTGAATAGAGCTCTGGCCTTGGAGTCAGGAGGACCTGAGTTCAAATCCGACCTCAGACACATAACACTTACTAGCTGTGTGACCCTGGGCAAGTCACTTAGCTCCATTGCCTAGCCAAAAAAAAGAAAATCGGATTTTAGTTGGGACTTGAAGAAAGCGAAAGGAGGCAGAGATGAGGAAGGAAATCATTCCAGGCATAGGGGACAGCCAGAGAGAATACCTAGAGCCAAAATATTTATAGCAGTATTTTTTTTTAATGATAGCAAGGAATTGGAAACAAAGTAGATGCCCATTCACTGGGGAACAGCTAAACAAATTGTGGTGCATGAACATAACAGAATATTATTATTGCTGAAATGATAAATACAGAGAAGCATGGAAAGACTTACATGACTTTATATAAATGGAATTATCAGAACCAGGAAAATAATATATACAATGACTGTAAAATGTAAATGGAAAGAACAACAAATCAACTAAAAGAAAATGTTGTAAAACTATAATCACCCAGGTTGAACCTAAAGAAGATATATGAGAAGACACTTCCTTCCATTTCACCTCAGAAATAAGGATCTACCATTCCCAAATTGATAAATGGCCAAAGGATATAAACACACAGACATCAACACGAAGAAATCAAAGCTATCTATAATCATATGAAGAAATGCTCTAAATCACTGTTGATTAGAAGAAAGGCCAATTAAAATAACTGAAGTACTACCTCATACCTATCAAAAATGACAAACGCAGGAGGAGATAGCAGGGAGGAAATTGGGACACTGATGAATTGGTAGTGGAGTAATGAACTGGTCCAACCATTCTGGGGAACAATTTGGAATTAGGCCCAAAGGGCTATAAAACTGTACATACCCTTTAATCCAGCAATACCACCATGAGGTCTGTATCCCAAAGACATCCAAAAAAAAGGGGAAAGGACCTATTTGTACAAAAACATTTATAGCAACTCTTTTTGTGGTGGCAAAGAATTGGAAATCAAAGAGATATTCATCAACTGGGCAATGGCTGAACAAGTTGTGACGTGATTGTGATGGAGTACTATTGTGCTATGGGAAATGACAAGGTGAGTGGTTTCAGAAAAACATGGCAAGATGCAAAGTGAAGTAAAAAGAACCAGGAGATCATTGTGCATAGTAACAGCAATGTTGTAATGATAATCAATGGTGAAAGACTTTGCTCCTTTCATCAATACGATGATCCAAGACAAAGGATTCATGATGAAAAAATGCTATCTACCTCCTGAGAGAGAACTGATAAACTCTGAGTGAGAAAGGAAGGAAAGAAGAAAGGAAAGAAAAGAGAAAAGAAATAGGGATCTACAATATGGAATACCACATATAACATTTTTTGGATACAGTGATTAGTTTTGCTGGATTTTTTTTCTCCTTTTTTATTCTTTATAGTAAGGGATGGCTCTGGGAAAGGTTAAGGGGAGTGTTACAATGGGAAATGTAGTTGATATAAAAATAAAAAATATCAATAAAAATCTTTCTTTAATTTTTTTAAAGGAAGATCACTGGGTTTGAGTCAAAGGAGTTAGGTTCAAATACTGGCTCTGCCACTTACCACTGAAACCTTGGTCAATTCATTTAAATTCAACAGGCATTTTTTTAAAATGCCTACTACATGCAGGAACTGTGCTAGGACTTGGGGATGCCAAGAAAAAAGAACAGAGTGCTTCTCCTGCCCTCAAGAAGCTTACATTCTACTGGAGGTGGGGTATGATAAATAAACAAATACAAACATAATTTGAGAAAGAAGAAAACAGTAACAATTGAGGAATCAGGAAATAATAATAATAATAATGTTGTTGTTATTTAGTTGATTAGTTGTGTCTGACTCTTCTTGATCCCATTTGGGGTTTCTTGGCAAAAGTACTGGAGTGGTTTGCCATTTCCTTCTCCAGCTCATTTTACAAATGAGGAAACTGACACAAACAGGGTTAAGTGACTTGCCCAGAGTCACACAGCTAGGAAGTGTCTGAGGCCAGATTCCAGCTGGGGAAGATGAGTCTTCCTAACATCAGGCCTGGCACTCTGTCCACTGTAACACCTAGCTTCCCACAAGTATGGTATAATCGACTTGACCAAACAAACATGGCAAACATATGAAAAAAACTCTCCAAATCACTAATAATTAAATAAATGAAAATTAAAATAGTTCTGAGATTCCTCTTCATACTTATCAGAATGGAAAAAAACAACAAAAAAGAAAAATTACAACTTTTGGAGGGAATTCAAGAAGACAGGCACACTAGTTGGTGGCAGAGCTGAGAATTGGTCCAGTTGTTCTGGAAAGTGATCTGGAACTATAACCAAAAAGTTGAGCATACCCTTTGGCCTAGTGATAACACTATGGTTCTATACCAGAAAGAGATGAAAAAAAGAGAAAAAGACCCATTTGTACAAAAATATTTATAGCAGTATTCTTTGTCTTAGTAAAGAACTGCAAGCTAAAGGGGTACCCATCAGATGGGGTGTGGCTGAACAAATTATGGTATATGAACGTAACATAATATTGTTGTCATTGTTGTTCA
The DNA here is from genome assembly GCF_900497805.2 of Vombatus ursinus. NCBI lineage: Eukaryota > Metazoa > Chordata > Mammalia > Diprotodontia > Vombatidae > Vombatus > Vombatus ursinus. The sequence continues at coordinate 15,951,890 of NW_020954591.1, read as the reverse complement.
GTTGTTTCAATCATGTTTGACTCTGTGATCCCATTTGGGATTTTCTTGGCAAAGATACTGGGAGTGGTAGATAGAGAGGTAGGCCTGGAGAACTGGAGCCATTTCCTTCTCCAGCTCATTTTACAGATGAGGAAAATGAGGCGAACAAATTTAAGTGACTTGCCCAGGGTCACACAACTAATGTCTGAGGCTGTTTGAACTCAGGAAGATAAGTCTTCCTGACTCCAGGCCTAGCTCTCTATCTACAGCACCACCTAACTGCTCTAGTCTCTCAATCACCTTGATATTAACCCTCCTGAAGGTCTGACTGTGAATAGGATGGCTTTAGGGGGGATACTTGTTAGCTTCTCATGGGGGAGGCTGAGGATGAGGTTTAAATCTAATCACTCAAATTTTGTCTCTTTAAATTCTTAGGTTTCATCTGGTCTTTGCTTATGGACAAAAAGGAAGTCTGTATCTAAACAGCTGAAATATATTCTTAAATTCCTTGGTTTGCTGCAAACCAAAAAGGGTCTGGAGTACTAGGTGTGGGGAACTTGCAGCCTCCAGGCCACATGTGGCCCTCTAGGTCCTCAGGTTTGGCCCCTTGACTGAATCTAAACTTCACAGAATCAGGTCTGGACTGTATGGAACTAGAAGGAGTCCTGGGCTCCTAGTTCTCATGATGATTCTTTTAATACATTTGATTTTTCTCCTTTTTTTCCTTTTTCTTCTTTCTTTCTATGGTTATGAGCATAGAACTATATATAGTTATATTTTTGTGGAATTTTATATCTATATTCTAAATCAATGAATGCCAAAAAGGACATTTCCATATTAAAAATTAGGCCAGAAAAAGAAGATGGCACAGTGGATAGAATACCGGGCCTGGAGTCAGGAAGACTTGAGTTCAAATCCATCCTCACACACTTACTAGTTGTGGGACAATGGGGAAGTCTCTTAACCCTTTTTACCTCAGTTCCTCATCTGTAAAATGAGCTGGAGAAGGAAATAGCAAAGCACTCCAGTATCTCTGCCAAGAAAATCCCAAACGGGGTCACAAAGAGTTGGACACAACTGAAAAAAATGAAACAAAATCGAACAAATTGAGAGACTCTGGATCCTAGGTATTTCTTTGACTGCCACTTTTCTTCCCTCTGTTACTGGCAGGGACTTGTGATCCTGCCCACTGACTGCTCTGACTGCTTCCTGGCATGACTGGCAACTCCTTGCATCTTTTTAAGACTTCAGGCCAAGGCAGAAAGGAGAAAAGGAGTGGGGGGAAGAAGGATGGGAGGGGAGATAGAGACAGAGAAAGCTATTTCATATTCTATGCCTATTCTTCCAAACTATCTTTAAGCTGTGAATGAATAGCGTTCTGGGTCACTTATGCCCAGAGGCTCTTTGGCTTTTCCCAAGATGGAAAGAAACTCACAAATAGTAATTATAACTTTGAATGTGAACAGGATGTTTATAGAAACCCTCTTTGTGGTGGCAAAGAACTAGAAATGGTAGGGATCCCTATCAATTGGGGAATGGCTGAACAAATTGTGGTGTGTGGTTGTGATGTAATACTACTGTGCTGTAAGAAACAATGAGCTCAATGATCTTAGAAAGGCATGGAAACACACGAAATAGTGAAGAGTGAAGTGAGCAGAACCAAGGGAACATTGTATACAGTAACAACAATATTGTTTTAAAAATGACTGAAAGACTAAGACATTTTGACTATCATAAATACCCAATTAAAAATAAAGAACATAGGAAGAAAGATGCTATCTGCATCCAGAGAAAGAACTGATAAATACAAGTATGTATAGAATAATTTTACATGTATATACCTATTTGTGTCTAATGGTCACCATCTCAATGGGGGGGAGAAAAAAAGGAAATTTACATGATAACTATTATATATTTAAAAGGAATAGAAATCTGTACATAATAGATTTGCAGTGTCATGTACAATCATCCTTTTTATTGTACTATGTTGTGGAAATGCTTGTTTTATTCCACAAATTAAAAATAAAATAATTTAAAAAAAAATCTTTGCAGGCACATACACTTTCAGAAGGGCCAACCCAGACATAGGGCCAATGCTTTGGGTGGAAGCAAAGTATCTCCTACTATATCTATGTATCTAACTAAACTGTAAGTCCTCCAAGGGCAAAAACTGTATCTTATCTAAATTTTAAGTCTCAACTAGTACCTGGCAGAATGCCCTAAACACAGTAGACACATAAGAAATATTGACCTGGGGGCAGTTAGGTGGCGCAGTGGATAGAGCACCGGCCCTGAAGTCAGGAGGACCTGAGTTCAAATCCGTCCTCAGACCAAACACTTGACTCATACTAGCTATGTGACCTTGGATAAGTCACTTAACCCTGATTGCCTCACTTAAAAAAAAATTTAACTGAATCACTGTCATGTTGTATTTTTATCCCTTATATCAGAAGCAGAATTATATTTCTGTATGTGTGCTTTTACTTTTCTGGGGGAAGCAGTATTTGAAATTAAATGTTTAAAACTCAAGCCCACAGATGCACATTCCCAATATAACTTTGCTAGTGCAAACACTTGTACTGGTTAGTTCACAAATTCTAATTTCACAGTATAAAACTTCCTCTCCTCCCCATCCTCATCTCCATAAACGCACACTATTATGTGGTATTTTCTATTGGGTACCTTTACTTTCCTCAGGGATTTCAATTCTTGCCTTTTAATTCTATTCCTGTCCTGTTCATGAATTGGAAAAAAGCCAATTCTGTAAATATTTGAGGAGGGTAAGACACGCATTTCCTCTTAACACAATCCTAATTCTACCACGAGTCTCACATTTTATCAGTGTTTTGCAGACCCCCAATATAGCCTTTTAAGTTTTTGCTTTGTGATTCTGAATGTTTACAATGAAAAATGTTGTTAGAGATTCCCCTCATGAAACTTCTGTAGCATGCTATGCTTCTGTGGCTGACAAGTTCCATTTCAAACCACAAAGTAAATCCAGAATACTGAATAAAGACAAGAGTTGGCATTTTCTTTCCTGCTTCTGTTTGAGAAAGGAGATATGATGATTGCTTGGCCCTTGTTTGATTTGTATATTAGTTTTAACATAGTTGAATTGTTCAGCATCTGAAAGACCATATAGAAAACCTAAGCGTACTCCAAGAACACCACAATACTTCTGGGATTCCTGTTCATTCATTCTTATTTCCTCATTGGTATTTATAAGTTGCAACCCTTTTCTACTCTCATAAGTACTACACTTCGTGCAGATAACTTGGAAACAATATTCTGTGTGATGGCATTGAAGCTCCCACAGGGCAGCCTGCAGCTCCATAATCAGTGAAAAGAAAAAACAAGTAGATAAGTTGGACCTCAGATGCTTATTAGCTATGTGACCTTTGGTAAGTCACTAACCTCTGTTTGCCTCAGTTTCTTTGACTGTAAAATGGGGGTGATAGCACCTACTTCTCAGGGGCATTGTGAGAATCAAATAAAATAATATTTGTAAGGTGCTTAGCACAGCGCTTGACACATAATACGTTCTATATAAATGCTAGTTGTTATTATCAGCTGCTATATCAATAACAAATCCAACTCAACAAATTTACTGAGCACTTTCTCATGTCTAAGGCACCATGCTAGTATAACAGGGCAGTTGCCCACATGTAGCAAGGTTGCCTTAACTTATGTGGCTCAAAGGGAAGTAAGAATAAATATACCCAGGGGCAGCTAGGTGGCACAGTGCTCTGGCCTTGGAGTCAGGAGGACCTGAGTTCAAATCCAGCCTCAGACACTTGACACTTACTAGCTGTGTGACCCTGGGCAAGTCACTTAACCCTGAATGCCTCACCAAAAAGCAAAAATTAAAATTAAAAGGATATAGCTAGTGACCCTTCTCCCAATCCTTCTTCAAGGACCCAAAGATATTCCAGAGCAGTTGGTCACTCTGTTCTCCTCAGGCAGAGGGGGTACCAAACTAAAATTATATCTATCTGCTTCCTTAATTATTGTTAGTCTGGAGGGACATAGTTTTCAGGTTCAAGCTGAACTCCTGATTGCTGTTTCTTAACAGGCAAATAAGACCCCAAGCATTAGATCCAAGGCTTGACTTCCTTCCCACCAAATGCCAGTTCCATGATAAACACCCATACAGCAAATAAAGCAAAAAACAAAACAAAACAAAACAAAACAAAAAAACAACCAAATAAACATTCATCCATGTCAATAGCAAAACAGGAGTCAGAGAAAGTATACACAAGAGAATATATGCCAGACAAGACAAAGTAAAGGAGCTCTCCCATTGGGAGTGAGGTAATTCAGTTCAACCAAGAAAGTCTCAGATCTCACCCAAAGGGGAAATTCCCCAGTCTCAGTCACCTAAGGATAGGGGCACAATGGAGATTGCCAACTCTTCTCATGTAGGGTTCTTCCCAGCATCCTTTTCTCTTTTCATTAATCTGAAGTGAGGTTGGCGTGGTCCATCTTCTCTCAATAAACTGAAAGCCAGAATTGCTACAGGCTAGAAGATCCCAAAGAGATTCAGTAGTCTTAAAAGACTGAAGAGAACAGTTCTTAACTCTTTCAAAGATTTTCCCCCCAATTTTGTTTTTGTTTAACATATAACCATTTTCTCTTCCTCTTGTAAACAGAATCCATAGTTTTTAGACCATCTATAAACATTAATTTAGCTGATGTTATTCAAAATGTGAAATATTTGTCCAGTGATCAAGGAGTGGACAGATTACTTATAGGAACTGAATCATATTCATTATGACACTCTCTCTGTACATGAAACCAGAAGACAAAAGGAAGTCCCAATTAAATGAAGGAAAGGTTCACAGGCTCTTTTTCTGGAGAGATGAATGAAGGAATAGGAAGAGTTGATTTTTTCATGCTTCCAAGGGCAATAAGAAACATCATTTCATTGGACATTTGGTCCTCCCATATTTCAATGCTCCTAATACACATTTGCAAAAAATATCACCACAAAAATAGTCATAGTTTATGCACCAACATCTGTTTGCTGAAGATGAAAGTGTAAAAAATTTCTAGGGAGAACTCAACTCAACTGCTCAAATAAAACCAACATGTATGTTGAGAGGCAACATGGGACTTTTTGGGCCATATGCCCCATCAGTAAAAAGAATTTTAGCATACCCAAATAAGTATGTATTTATAAATTATATAGGTAAACTATTGTACTAATAATGCACATTATAAAACTTATACAAACAAAAATTTTAAGAAATACTTTGAAAATGTTTTGTTTCTTAATGATAAAAAATTTTGCTCTCACTAGATTATGAATAATGATATTTTTAAGGAGATCAATGCAATTGCACATGCTTCACTATTTTTTAATATCTTGGTTTAACACTTTGTGATACAGTGATTTGAAAGTCAGGTTCTAAGTTCAGTTGAGCTCAATACTTGCTGTTACTAGCTATCATACCTAAGCAAGAGATCTCACTAAGACTTGAAGATCCCAATGGAAGAAGTGTGTTGCTGGCTTCAGTTACTAAATCATGATACAAAGTTTTTCTTGAAATTCATCTAGTAAACTTCTATCATCTCTGTCGTCAGTTACTGTTCTTACAAACTAATAGGCAGGTGCTTTGTTTTTATATTTGAAAATATATATGTTCAAAAGCCATTGGAAATTTCATTTGGAAGATTTTTAAATAGGTTAGAAAAGTCTGTTTCCAAGTTATTCAAGTTAATCCACCTGCATGCATTTGTTAAGCATTTATGATGTGCCAGGCACTGTACTAAGTGCTGAGGATACAAAGAAAAGGTAAAAACAGTCCTTGCCCTCTAGGGGCTTATATTCTTTTAAAGATCAACAGGAGTAGTAGCACAGTATAGTCAGGCATGGATGGATTACAATCTGCATCTCCGAAGGGAGTACCCACATCAATGAAGTCTCAGATTCATCTGAACACTGATGCAAGCAGAGATTATGATTTATTTTCACAAGTTCCATTTTAGACAGAAATCTACCTTTTAAAATTTTTATTTTATTTTTAATTTATTAATAAAACAAGCATTTCCATAACATAGGAGAATAACAAAAAGAGATTGCATATAAAACTGCAAACCTATCATGTACAACTTGCTATTTCTTTTAAATATATAGTAAATTTATCACTTAAATTTTTTTTCTTTCTTTCCCTTCACCCACCCTAGAGATGGCTACCATTAGACATAAATATGTATATCCATGTAAAGTCATTCTATACACACTTCTATTTGTCAGTTCTTTCTCTGGATACAGATAGAATTTTCCTTCTAATGTCCTTTGTAGTTAATTTGGGTATTTATAATAGTCAAAATGACTTAGTCACTCAGAGTTGTTCTTAAAAAATATTCCTGGATACAGCATCCTCTTGGTTCTGCTCATTTCACTCTTTTAAAATCTACTTTTAAAAGTGATTTGAATAAGTATGTTTAGAAGAAGCATCCTATTCACAGGAAAAGGAAGCTTCTAAACTACAAAGTCAAATAAATCTTCCCCTTTACTATTTCTTTTTTCTTTCTTTTCTGTTTTCCCTTTAAAGACAGGGGAAGGGAACAAATCTTTGGACTTAAAAATCCTGAAAGGAACACTGTTGTAAATTTCATTAGCTTAAACCCAAATCCTTAGGAACCAGAAAATGAACACTAAATCAGAAGGACAAACAGATGGGTTAAGAGGAAACAGAAAGCAAGGCACTGCAGAGTTGGAAACTGGGTTAAAATGTTCAACAGGAGAAGGTATGGAGACACGGTCGCATCATACAGTATGCAAGGAAGATTTATTCTTAAAGAACATTGGGCCTCTAGTAGCAACAAAGAGAAGATGCATTAAACATTTATTGATACCGTCTACTTTCACTTTTAGAAAGCACTTGGCAAAGATCCACTTGGCCTGCCTCCTAGAACAGAGGTGAAGAACTCTGACTGCCTAGAAAATTGGCTAAAGAGTAAAAGATGCTATCTAAATGGAACCTTTGTCAAATTGGCAAAAAGCTTTTAGCCCAGTATTGCAGGAATTTCCATTATAAAACCAGATTCTTATTAAATCACATCAATATTGGAATTGAAAGAAAAAAAACTTGAATGAGTTCCAAGTTCTAAAAAATATACTAAAATATTTAGACTTATCTTCAGTTAAATCTGTGGGGTTTTTGTGGTGTTCAGGGAAAGTGGGGAGAAGCAAAACTTGAAAAATATTTATTCAGCAACTTTAGAAAACTACAGAATCATATATTATTTAAAATCTATCTTACCCTTCTTCATAGGACTAATAATTATATTTATTCAATTTTAAGAATCAATATTCTTTAATCAATCAATAGGCATTTATTCTGTATACTCTTATTTGAATGGATAAAAAAGCATTTACTATATTAAGCGCATTCTCTGTGCCAGGCAAGAGGCAGCAGGGTATAATGGAGATATGACCTTAAAGCCAAGAAGACCTGGGTTCAAGTCCTGCTACTAACATATACTAAACTCATGCTCTCCAGGCAACTAAGTCTATAATTACAGAAAGTGCTGACTTTCAGTGGTAGAGGGATTTTTCTCATCCAGGAATTCCCTACATTCATGAAATCAAAGGTCCAGTCCCCAAACTATGTAACAGACACTAGGCTAAGTCCTGGAGATATAAAGACAAAAAGGCGCTCAAAAGGAGACAAGATATCTGTGTATTTTCTTTTGATATGATGTCTCCTCCCATTGAGCAGCTAGGTGGCGCCATAGTGCACAAAGTGGGCCTGGAGTCACAAGACTCATCTTCCGGAGTTCAAAGGTGGCCTCAGACACTTATCAGCTGTGTGGCCCTGGGCAAGTCACTTAACCCTGTTTGCCTCAGTTTCCTCATCTGTAAAATGAATTGTCGAAGGAAATAGCAAACCACTCCAGTATCTCTGCCAAGAAAACCCCAAATGAGGTTAGGGCACAACTGAACAACAACTTCCCCAATTAAGACTGTCAGCTCCTTCAGAGCAGGAGGTATCTCTCTTTTTATATATATATTATCCCTTAGAGTTTAGCACAGTGCTTCGCACAGGATAAGCACTTAACTATTACTTTTGTATTCATTTATAGGTAGACACAGAATAAAATGAAATAAACACAAGGAAGTTTAGAGGTCACTAGCAATGGGGGAGGGGAAGGGCCAAATGGAAGGAGGTCAGGAAAGGTTTTGTGTAAAAGGTAATGCTTGAGGGGCAGCTAGGTGGCACAGTGCTCTGGCCTTGGAGTCAGGAGGAACTGAGTTCAAATCCAGCACTTGACACTTACTAGCTGTATGACCTTGGGCAAGTGACTTAACCCTGACTGCCTCACCAAAAAAGAAAAAAAAAAGAAAAAAAAAAAGGGTAATGCTTGAGATGAATCTTAAAGGAAAGAAGGTCCCTTTCTCTCTTTCTCTTAGTTCTGCCCTTTGGGGCTAACAAATTTGGGGTTAACTAACAAATCTAACTCATCATTCACCTGACAATCTTTCAGCCATTTCTTCTAGACTATTCTTCTAAACCCTAATCTTCTAAAATCATCTTAAATTCTTGGAGATCCTGTAATTTTGTTAATGAAACTATGAGTGATGCCATACAGGTTTACCCAAGACAGACAAGTCACAGTGAAGAGTTCTGACAAGAAGTGATCCACTGGAGAAGGAAATGGCAAATCACTCCAATATCTCTGCCAAGAAAACTCCATGGACAGTACTAAAATGCTCAAAGAAATGACATTAGAAAAAAAAAATGACATTAGAGATGAGCCCCTCAGGTCAGAAAGGCCTGGCGTGCTACGGTCCATGGGGTCACAAAGAGTCAGATGTGACTGAATGACAAAAATTTTTAAGCAGTAATAAATCTACAGATGAGCAGATCTCTTCTAGATCTGTCCTTCTCAAGATGCAAAGAAATTTCGCCCTTCTTTGCTGTGACTTTTTTGGGAAAAATTTTCTCCTGAACTTGGAGCACTATCATGCATATGAGCATAGAGAGATGAGGTGTCGTCAAAGATCTAGGTTGTAGGCTGATGCTAATTTTTGTAAAACAATATTGTGTTACGATGTTTGTGGTGCTGAAGTAAGTTGAGTAACCATAAGACTGACCTCATGAAGATCACGTTAATATTCTTGCTTCTTTAGAGTAGACTTCATTTCTGTTAGATTGTAAGCCCCTTGGAGGGCAAGGATTGTCTTTCGTACTTTTTGTATACGCAGCATTGAGCACAGTGACTGGCACAGAGTTTAATGTTTACTGATTGACTGATTCTTTAGTTACCTCTCTTTCCGGCATCCTCAAGTTTTCCCCTCTCTGGGAGCTTTGCGCCCCTCCCAAGCAGACACAGCTTTTCCCTTCCATAAACTTGTTTCTTGACCTTGCTGCTCTCCTAGTGAGATTTCCTGTGATTTTCCTCATTGTTTCCATTCATTCCACAAACATTGAAGAGTAACTACTGTATGTAATAGAGGTGGGAGGATGTATTTGATAGAGTGCGGGGCTTGCATGACCACAGCTGGGTTTAAATACCGATTCTGGTACTTGATATTGATATCTGGTGAGGGTCTGGGTGACCACTGGCAAGACACTCCACCTCTGTATCTCACATGCTGACGAAATCACAAATCCTTGAAGTATCAGTACTGTGTTCAGATCACTTTGTTGGGAGGCGAGGGAAGTTACAAAGCATAATGATGAGGGGGAGGATCTAGGCAGCGAGGCCATATTTTGTTTTGTTTTTCATCCTTCTCTTCAAGTAGAATATAATCACTGCCAGACTTTTCACACCAATGGTTTGCCTTAAGTGCATCCTTCAGACCAGCACCAGATGAACCATCCAAAAATACTTTCATTTCACTTTCCAACTCTCCTCTGTAAAGTGAGGACAAGATTAGTGAATAAGGGATCCCATAAAATTTAAAAGAACTATGGAAATATTATCCAAATTTCTTGCTAGACTACCAATTCTTTTTTTTGGGAGGGGGGGTGAGGCAATCAGGGTTAAGTGACTTGTCCAGGGTCACACAGCTAGTAAATGTCAAGTGTTTGAGGCTGGATTTGAATTCAGGTCCTCCTGACTCCAAGACCAATGCTTTCTCCACTGTACCACCTAGCTGCCCCTAGACAGCTAATTCTTAAAAACAATGGTCACTTTTCTATTTACAAACTTCTGACAGGCTAGTTTTAGAGAATAGCAAATTATAAGCAAATTAATCTCTACATTAATATATTTTAGGCTAGATTTTTCAAAGCACAAACTAACCTAATAGAACTAAGAAATGTCTTTTCAAAATGTTAGTAGAGGATGTGGAATGCAGTATATGTACACTGTCAGATGTGGGTCACCACATTAGCTTGGCCTTGCTTACATGTTTTTCTTTGTTATAAGGAAGGCATACGAATAGTAGTTAGAAGGAAATGTCTGGTATAAAAAAAAACAAGAGGCAACAACACAGCTATAAAAAATAAAATGCTAATGAAGCGATTCTTAGTCTGAAAAACGCAGCTATGGAGATTGGTCCAATAACTTTTTCCTTTGCTGAGTCATCATCCAGCTTTCACCCCTAGCCCGGCATATTCTCCCAGACTCTTATTTTGGGTTCTCTCTTCTGTCTTCTCCAATGGCTCCCCTCATCATCCCTGTGTAACACCAGTGGGTGACTCTGAAGAGGGGACTCAGTCCTTTCTGCTCCCTCCTCCCTTCTGGAAAGGGCAAAGCTGAACCTCACTTAAACCTCAGCTGTTTCCACCCTCCTTTCCTTTCTCACATCAGTGGCTAGAGATTTAATTAGCCACATCCTGTTAAAATGGCTAGTTCATAGATTGCAGAAAGTCACAAATTACTCTTAGGGCTGAGAGGCAATGTTTGTCTCCTTGACATACTATCTGCAGGATGCCAATCAATTTTCAAACCACTTTCAGACCTCCCTGACACCCCTTCCCTATATGTGTACTCTTCTCTTTAGAAGGTAAACTCCTTGAGGGGAGGGACTGTCTTCACTATTGAATTTGTATTCCCAACACTAGGTAGAATGAATAATAATAATAATAATGCATTATTATAACTGCAAAGTAGCAGTAAACAATACTTTTTCATTCATTTATTCTAACACTCTCAGAGGGATCTCAATAACTCAAGGAGTTAAAGTATCATTGCTATGGCTATGCAGATGACTTTCAAAATTATAAATCAAGCTCTAATCTCTCTCCTGTGGACAACCCCCCACCTAGATTTCCTATATGTATCTCAAAGTCACCATGTCCAAGACAGAACTGCTCTTTCCTAGCTAAGCCCACCCAGACTACTAACTTACCTACTTCTGTTGAAGACACCATCATATTACTTTCTTTCTTTTTTTTTTTTTTGGCTAGGCAATTAGGGTTAAGTGACTTGCCCAGGGTCACATAGCTAGTTAAGTGACAAGTGTCTGGTCCGAGACCGGATTTGAACTCAGTTCCTCCTGACTCCAGAGCTGGTGCTCTTTCTGTTGTGCCACCTAGCTGCCTCCTAACACCACCATATTTCAGGGCAAAACCTCCAAATTGCTCCTTCCCCCCTCATTAACATGTCCACTTTTGTCTTAAGTCAACATATAGGTAAAGCTCCCTCTCTCTCTTTCAAGTATTGGTACTGATGAGGATGGAGCTAGACCCCAAAAAGGAAAAACCCTGGACTTTGCCACAAGGCCAAATCTCTGGCGTTTGCCTGAGGCTATAATCCCATCATTGTGGCTACACCCAATCTCCCAATTCTGTACCTCCCTATGGCCCCTGGTCATTTCCCACCGTTAATCCTAGTTTGGCACCATTCTCCCTTGGCCTAGAGGTCCAGGTCCCAGGTGGTCTGTTCACCTCAGCTTACTGGCCACTCCCATTCAGATCTTTCTTAGACACCTCCTCCAGTCACCCCAAACTACTTGGCCACTCCTAGATCCCTCCCACAATCCTTCTGCATATAATGTTCATCTTGTCTCCATTAAGGTGCTTAGATTCTTAAAATCTAGCCACTGCTCAGATTCTTACAATCTAGCCAATAGCTCACTAACATTCAGACGCCTTAAGAGTCTGCCCAATATGAACAATGTTCTAATAGACCTTGTCTTTAGCTGAAAGAAGGCTTGGGTCGAATTCTTTCAGGTAGGATCTGCGTGTTCTGATTTTGGGGTGCCAGCACCCCTAAACCTCAACAGTACCACTCTCATTGAACTCCCCAGGAGTCTGTAGAAAGAATTCATTCATATTTATGAGAGGGTGAGGAGGTAAGGAGGAAAGGGAGGAGGTCATTATAATTCTGGCAATTTTTTTTTAAAGAAACATTAAGGCAGAAGGTTTAAAAAGGTTTAAAAAAGTTTTTTTAGGATTACATCAATTTACCTGTAAATTTACATGTAAGCAATACTATTATCTCTCTCCTTTCCCCTTCCCTTGACTAGATTCATTAGCTCCTTTTATAGAGTAGAGCAGCCTTCAGAGGCAAATAACTCTCTGTAACAATGCATTATAATGAATTATTAGGAATTGACAATTTAAAAAAAAAACACTCAAATATCTCCATGCAAGGGTACCCCCTGGTGTCCCATCTCTCACTGCCCTACCACCACTTTCCTGCCTCCATTTGTGTTGTGTTTGAGGACAAGGATTGTCTTTATAGTAATTGTATCCCCAGCACTTAGCACAGTCCCTGGCACATAGTAGGAGCTTAATGTTTATTGAACTGGAAATGGACAATGGGGTGAGGAGGGGTTGATCTGTCATACTCTTGCTTCCTTCCACATGTACAGGAAGGCACACAGGGAGGCCAGAATGGAACCTCCAATCCAGAGTACTTGTGCTCAAGGGTGGCAATGGTTTTTATTTACATTTTGCTGGGAGCTAGGGCTGTAATCTACTTCTGCATCCTAATGATACTTGAATGTATGATGGTGCCAGCAGACAATACAGTATTGGCATATAGATTCTTATGTCACTTCATAACTGAATTGAAGGCAGTTTCATAGTTACTACAAGATTCCATACCTAAAATAGCTGGTTGGAAGAGAGCTTCTGAGCATATTAACCTTTAGTTGCTAGTGGTGATAACCTGACTAACAGGGAATCTGGGAGTCCTTTTTAGAGAGCAATAACCATTCCCCGATCAAAGTCTAGAGCAACATTAATATGGCTTTTCCTTGCTGTCATGAACTATTTCCCTCTAAGTTGTGGTAGTGAAGCTGTAGTTTATTGGTCAGGATCTTCATGCAGTCCATATTAGAACCAGCAAGATGCACACAGAAGAGAGAATGGGGAAGGACATAGCTTTCATAGATGGGCACAGTGTAGGTCACACCATTGTCGGAGTCCATCACAATACCAGTTGTACAACCAGAGGCTTAATATAAGGACAGCACATTCTGGATGGCAATATCTGTTGAAGGTCTCAAACATGATGTCATCTTTTCTCTGTTGGCTTTGTGTTTGGGGAACTGTACAGTGTGCTCTACAGGGACCACATGGAGTTTATCAATACCAAATCTTCATGTTGTTCCAGTTGTTGACAATGTCATGTTCAATGGGGGTACTTTATGGTACAGAACATCTAATTCTGGGTTACATCCTCTACTTAGCTATATTTCTGGCCCATACCCACCATCACACCCTGATATCTGGGGCATCCAACAACGGAGGGGATGACAGTCAGGGAAACTATTTCCCATAAAACTAGCTTGACATATCATCAGAGCCATTTTTTTCTCATTTCTTAATTCAAATTTTATATTTAATTCTGAATCCTCTCCCTCCTCCTTGCCTCTCCTCCACCCATTGAGAAAGCAAGGGAAACAAAATCCATCACAAATATGTATACTCATTCAAAATAAATCAACAGGGTGGCAATAACATCATGGGGCCCACTTTGAAGTGGCAAGTTTGGGGACAGGGGTCTCCAGGATGCTTGGTGGAGCTCACAACTATCCTCAGATTCATCCTTAGCTCTTCCTTCTCACTCATCTTCCTTCTATTCAATCAGTTACCAAGTCTGATCAATTTCAATTATTTTCAATTTCATTATTTTTTGCCTGGATTATTGCATTAATATCCCAAAATGGACTCCTTGCTTCCAGTCTTCCCCTTTGCCAATATATCCTCACATAGTTGCCAAAGCAATTGTTAAAGCACAGATCTGTTCCTATCATTCTTCTGCACAAGAAGCTTCAATGGCTCACTATTGCCCTCTAGGATAAAACAGATGTTCCTTTGTTCGGCACTTAAAGCCTTTCACAGGTTAGATTCAGCCTACCTTTCCAAACTTACTTCACATCACTTCCCTTCACATGCTGTGTTTCAGTCAAATCAGTCTACTTGCTGATACCTCAAACTGACATTCCAACCTATCTCCTTACCCTTCTTAACTTTCCCTTATTTTTGGAATGCATACTTTGGAATTCCTAGTTTCAAGACCGAGCTTGTGTGCCTGTCACCCTCTATGGACAGCCTTTCCTGTTACCTGTAATTATTAGTACTCTCTCCTTCTTCAAATTATATTGTATTTATTTTTTTAAATTATGTCCCACTGCCAAGTAAAATGAAAGCTCCTTAGGGACAGGGATTTCCCCCCCACAACTATCTGTATCGCCAGCACCTAGCATAGTGCTTTGAACATAGAAAGCAAGTTGAATTCAAAGATCTACTAAGTAATCATGTGAAGTGAGGTATCTCTGCTCCCAATGATCATAAAGTTCTCCAAATATTACTTGTCAACATTTTAATCATGGCATAAAGTCCTAGCACACTATAATGCTTCCTCAGTGAAAGACAACAACGCAAAAAGGGCTAACTAGCCACGTTAAAAAAAATTAAATGGATGAAAAACATATATTCAAACAAATACATTGTTAGAAAGGTAGCTAGCTGGCCAAAGTAGTTTCAGTCTATCTTCGTATGTGTACGTACACACACCCACATATAATATATAATGAAAGTAGATGCAGGCTGTCCATGAGAAGGCAGAGGAGCTGTAATCATCTGGATGGAGTACCCATCCCAGTGAAATTGTAGATTCAATGAAAGATATGGTAATCCAATTTCAAGATGAAACAATGTGACTACAAATGAGATTCTAATGAACATGCCCCATAAAGATGATTGTATTTGAACAGATGGAGAAATAGGGGAATCAAATGAATGTGAACAAATTGAAAACGGCTTAGTGTAGTCTGGTCCAGAGATGTGTCTGAAACAAGATATATTTGAAGACCAGAAAACCTACATGGGGGCCCACATGCTAATCTGAAAGCAAGGAGCTCAGGTAGATTATAGGACGGCAGAGAACAAGACTGATCAAACGTAGTATGATCCTCTTTTGAGTAATCTTGTATGAAAGCCAAAGCCCTGGCTTTGATAGACTGATCCAGAAATCTCTAACTACTTGGGAATTTAATTTATAGACACAGAAGTTGTAGACAGGATATACTTACATAAACAGAGACTTGGTGAGAAAGTACTTACACTTTGGTTTACAATCTAGGGGTCTGAGAAACAGTGTCAAAGTGAGATTAAAAATTTGGAAGCGCTAAGATAAACCCGATTTTTTTCCACAAATTCTCCTAATAGATGCCTCCTTGTCATCCTGAAGAAATCTTATAAGGGAACATAAAGGTATGGACAATGGAGGGGGGGAATACTATGTAAAAGCATATTGATACAAAAGCTGTTAACTTTGTCCATAACATATAACAGCACTGAATGAAACAGAATCATTCAAGATAACTATTCCTACTTATTTTTAAATGTCTATTTGAATATAAATTACAAACCAGTTCCATATATAATGCATAGCCCCGATTTATCAATCATTGTAACAATCATTCAGTCACCTCGGGCAGGTTTAGAAATATGCCGCTGAACAGAGAAGCACTACTTGGTAGATAATAATCTCCCTAAACTTCAGCAATTTCCTTTCAGTCACCTCCCACTGAGCTTGAGGGTTTAAGAGACAATTAGGAAGGTAGGGAGAAGGGAAAACAAGAAAAACAAAGAAAACAAGAAAACAAGAAAATTCAGTGTTCTGGTACCAAACATGCCTTAATTTTATGTTGCTCTCCCCTCTTACTGCACCTTTTTCCCTTCTCAGACTCCTGGTTTCTTTTTTTCCCCTTCCCCATCATAAGATTCTTAATAGCAGATATATACCAAATATCTATTTTCCGTCCTCCTTTAGCCTCTATTTTAAGTCTATCCTCCTAAAGAACTGCCCTAAACATCACAGATTATGATTCTCCACAATAAACCAATTACTATAAAATCCCCAGGTTCCAAGCTTTGAGCTGCCCACATATACGGGGCAATTTTTAAACTAAGATATGATGCAAAAGGGATATAAAAATTGTAACAGTATGAACCCCTTGTTCAGGAAAGGAACTGGCCAACTGTTTGAACTGGGAAATTTAGTGATATCATCTCCACAGCTAAGACGTTAGCAACCTATATTACTTCAAATATGGCTATACTTTATATTACCATTTTTATTACAGAATACTTCCACAGCTATTATTTTATTCTCATACCCCACTTGCAAAATTATCTCCTGTTGGGGAAACTGAGGTACAAGAGGTTAACTTGCTTGTCTTAGTGATTTAGTGGTATTATCCAAGACTCAAGTTCCTTTCATTCTTTCTACTAACAAGTAAATCCTGTCTCTTCATAATACATCTGATCTTGCTGGTTTAGGTACAAACGTATAAAGGTAGAATTAAATAATTTCTTAAAAGTTGTTTCCAATGGGGCAGCTAGGTGGTGCAGTGGATAGAGCACCAGACCTGAAGTCAGGAGGACCTGAGTTCAAATCTGACCTCAGACACATAGCACTTAACACTAGCTGTTTGACCCTGGGCAAGTTACTTAACTCTTAATTGCCTAAAAATTAAAAAAAAAAAAGATGCTTACAGCTACATATTATAGTCTTCAGAGTGTCATCACAAATTTTGTAAGCATACCTGTAACTGGAAATGAAGTAGGCTTGTCATGCAGCTAGAGTGAAAGATGTCAGATGGGTTACAATGGTATCCACAAATGTTTATGGAAAAAATGGGTAAGAATCACATAGGATGGAGGGCAAGAAGAGAGGTAATCAGTACCAGCAGGGGAGCACTAATGTCACCAACATCATAGGCATACCAGAATACATAAAGTAGTTGACCAAAGGATAACTATTTACTTTCTTTGATATATTTCTGAACGTGATCACAATGATTCTGTACAAGTGTAGAGGCCTGGTTGGGGATTTCTGGTTTTCTTTTCCAAAGAAAAGGCAAATCTGAAAACAGTGAGTGCCCTTTCACAAGTATGCAGTTGGCATTTTGAATTACAGGTCGCCATCTTCCTCGAGGTAGATCACTAGCAATGTAATTTTTTATATGCCCAGATTCCCTGTTCTATTTTATTTCACTAATCATGGCATATTAAAGCCAGCTATCTTACAAAACTGCAGGATCAATTAAATGGCTAACAACAGAATGAGTAACAGAAAACCTGAGTCTGGATGACATTACCATTGATAAGAACCTGCCCTACTTTATGCTACATGTATCTTATTTAACTGGTAGGCTAAGAGGAAGTCTTTTAGTTATCTGAAAGATTAGGTTACAAATCAATTTCATGGTCTATTTCAGAACCTGTCAACTAAGAATGAACTCTCCCTGTCCCCGTGTCACTTTCTAAGCTACTGATATCTTTCCCCTATTTTGCATCCCCTACCAAGATACCCCTCTTCAAATCTCCATAGACAAAGATGACAGATATTTTTCTCTACAGTTGTTTTCCTTTGCATACATACTATCAGATCTTACACTGGATGAGAATAACTGCATTCCTGGTTTCATGCAAACTTTATCTTCCCAAACTGAAAAGGATAAAGAATATAATGAAATTCTGTTTGCAGCATCAAAAAGTGACATGGTTATCATGAAAACAATCCGATAGTCTTTACGAATTTTATCAGCTGCAAATTACTTTCCTTCTTTACCCAATTTTTCTCTCCAATAAAGAATAATCTGCATGCCTACTTAGGATATTTTTAAATGATTTTTTTGTTAACAAGTACATACTAATAAATGAAAAAATTAATAGTGCTAAAATCCATGTACACCATTATAATCAATAAAGGTGAAGAGAATTTGAACAGAGAACCAGCTCTTCCTGATTCTTTAATTGGCTCTTTTGTTTCTTACGTTAACATAACATGGGGAAAAGGGAATGGCGCTGACTGGCACTTTTATTAAAAAAGAAAAGATTTCAAAATAGAACCTATACATTTAATTAACTCTACATAATATATATGAAATAATATACATGTTATGATTTCCATACATATGGAATGTAAAGATAACTTTACAAGACATATACACAACCTCATTTTTACCAACATGTACTTTGTAGGACACTGTGAATGCTAAGTGATTTTTTGTGTATATACTGTTTAAAGATTAAAATAATAAGCCAGTAAAATGAATACAAGAAATTTGCCATTGAAGATTTCAATACCCAAACCAGCAAGTAACAAGGCACCAAAGTTTCCCTTTGTTAATGGATACAAAAATGACTATGCTCCCTGTCCTAATGCATAGAGTTGGAAGGGAGAGGAGACTGACTGCTAACAGACAAACTGAACGTGCAGTATTTTTTGCTAGTGTTTATAAAGCAGTACTCTTCTTATTATGTAATGTGCTCTGGAAAGACATTTAGGGATTACATAATAAACTCTCCTATAAAATAAGGCTTTTTTTCCTTCTGAAAAACTTAGATGTTTCTGAAAGGTCAAAACTCAGACAGATTCAGGAGTAGGAGAATGCATGAGGTTTCCTATACAGCTTTTCTAACACCCCTCAATCTTAAATTGTGCCACTCATGTTACTCTGAAGTTGAGCATCTTAATGAGTTAAGATTGGCAATTATATGTGATCTTGCTTTCTTGGAGGGGTGAAATAAATCTGTAATAGTGGACAGATAACTCAAACTATTTTTTCCACATCATGACAAGGTACATACTATAAGAACCATAACCAGATCCTAATTTTTGTGCTTATACCTCCACCATTTGTTAGTAGTAAAGTTTTGAAAACTGCTTTTCCCTTCTACTTGGGAAACATACAGTGATGATATGAAGCATGTAAAGGCTAGGAATAGGGGAGAATAAAGGAGAATTTTGTTTTAGCTATAAATGAGCTCTTACAAAACTTACCAAACAAACCTTTCAAAATCTGTTGTTATTAAAGTCTTTTCCTACTGTTCTCCCTCTCCTCATTAAAAAGAGAAGGAAAAATATTCTATACACAAGTGAATTACTTTTTGAAAATCATGTTTTTAAGCAAAAACCTAAGCTGCCTGTACCTCTTGTTTTGTTGTTAAAAGTTTTTGTTTTAACTTGAAGCTTAGACAAAGTAAGAACAGCAGAACATTGAGGGATAAGGCCTTTCTTCAATGAAATTCTATAATGTGCTTTTCATTATTTCTTTAAAGAAGAAAAAGTATTATAGGGCATTGTTTTTATTGTTTTGCTGTTTATACCTAACACATTGTTACCAAAGGAAGAAAATTCACCACAGCAAGCTGATAATTCATGAAATGCAATAATTGATATATACAAGCCACAGGCTTAAATATCCTGGCACATGCACGTGAAACCAGTAATCTATATTATAACATGTAAATGTTCTAAAGTGGTAATACATAAAATAAGAGAAATGGAAGAATCTTTAAATTTTACTAATTTTAGATTTAACACATTTGTAATTCTTAAACTGCTTAGACCATGAGACTCTTAGAATATTCTATATTCACATGAAACTTCTTAAGAACAAAACAATGCTCCCATTGCCCCCCACTCCCCCAAAATAGTATATGTTTTAGCTATAAAAATTAAAGGAGAAGCCAAAGTTAAAAACTTGTATTAAGGCCCTGTTCAGAATATTTAACATGGCACTTCAGCATTAAACATTAATATTTGACAAATTCTGTAGGAATCTATTTTTATGGACAAGTACATGTGTTACTTCAGTTGTAGAGTAAATAAAAGATCATTTTTTTGATTTTTTTCCCCAGTTAAAATTAAGGTTCTTCATGTTCATAGGAATATAGGATCATCTAGCTATAATGAACATGTACATCATAAACTAACATCAATTTTCAAGGCTACAGTGCAAATTGCATTTTTATTAATATCTCCCAAATACTACTCATTTCTTTTTATCACAAATGTCATCCTTTCCTAAAAATGAAATCAGACTGACTCCCCTCAAGAGAGCTATTTGCATGCTGTTCTACTCTAAAACCTAACATTAGATAAATTAGCTTTTGGTCATGCAGCACAGACCTTCCTTACAATAATCCATCTCTTGTATTTCAGTCTGTCCAAAAAGAAATACATTTCACTGTGATAATTAACAGGTCATCCTTGCTACTCCATATTCCAAATTGACAACTGCAGGTTCAGTTTTGGAAAACTCTTCTGCATATTCACTATAGCGATTGTCTGCTGTGTTGCTGCCCTCTATAGTTCGAATAGCATCATTCACAGGTAACAGGGTCTGCTCCTTCTTAAAACACAGGGAAGGTTTGAGGGCTGGACAGTCAGGATGGATAGAGCGCAAAGATTCCTTGGTGAGAACCGTATCACTTTGCCTGTTTTTCTGGTGTTTGATTTTCTAAAATAAATCCAAATTTGAAAAATTACTGTTACCAAGAGCCTTTTAAGTTTATGTATTTATTATTAAATTTAAAACCTTTATTAACCTTAATAAAAATACATTTAAATAAATAAGAAGTGGTTATAAATATCAGTTGTTTAAACACATTTTCATTAAGTTACAGTTTTAAAGTTTTTTTTTTAAATCAATTTAGCTGGACAGGACACGAAGGAAATCAATTTTACCCTCACATATGATGCAGATACACATCAATTACCCTGAAAAGTATGCCTCTCTTCCTATGCGTTGTAGATTCTTATATTTCTCATACCTGATTTTTTTGGGGAAAAAATTTACAACACAGAAATTAAGATATTTATTACATAATAAAATATTCTCTATGAAATTTTTCCTGATTTTTCCAACTGCTACTGCCCTTAACTACTTAGTCTCTTTATATGTATATAAATACATATGTATATTTATTATATATATTCTTGTTTCCTTGTTAGAAAACAAGCTTCTTAACAGTAGAAGACTGTTTCATTCTCATAGTTGTATCCTCAGCAGCCAGCAGTGTCTGACAAATAGTAAGTGCTTAATTAATAAACACCTGTTCATTGATTGATATTTCTTATGTAAAAAACAATAAAAGAAAATACAAAAGTTGGTTGTGGTCTAATTTCAGTCAACTTAGTTATGAACTACAACATAAAAGGTAATTTCTAACACTTGTTCCAACAAATATCTGATGGTGCAAAATATAGAATATTCATCCCAAATCCACAACTCTTATGTGATTTAACTCGATAAACACGTACTAAGTGCCAGACACTAGGAATACAAAGACAAAAACAAAACAGTCCTGCCCCTCAAAGAGCTTATGTTCTACTAGGGTGACACAACATATACACTGAGTAAGTCCATACAATATAGTTTAAGAGCAAGAGAATAAGGATTAGAAAAAAGCCTAAGGTAGGAGCTAACACCCAAGCGTACTTTGAAGGAAGTTGGACATGTTACAAAACAGACGTGAGAATCTTCATAAATATGCCTATCTAAATTATCCTTAATGTATATAAAGATACAATTTATGATCTTCCCTACTAGTGTTTGCTATGTTCATATGATGGATTTAAAAGTCTTCAAGCTTGAGGCCAGGGGCAGCTAGGTGGTGCAGTGGATAGAGCACCAGCCCTGGAGTCAGGAGGACCTGAGTTCAAATACAGTGTCCAACCAGTCACTTGACACTTACTACCTGTGTGACTCTGGGCAAGTGACTTAACCAAAATTGCCTTGGCCTGCCCTGCCCCCCTCCAAAAAAAAAACAAAAACCAAAAACCAAACTGGAGGCCAACAAATTCGACTGATTCCTGACAAAATTCTGACAGCAAATCATTTTACAAAGCATATACTATTCTTGTAGCAAACATGGAGAGGGACGGGCTAGATGATAATATAATTAGATAAATTTAGACTTGGTTTACTGTCTGATTTTAAAGAATAGCCATTAATGGTTCAGTGTCACTTTGGCAGGAAATCTCTAGTTGAGTCGACAAGGGATCAGAACTCAACATGTGTTGTACAACATTTTTATCTACAACTTAAAGAGATGACACACTCATCAAATTTTCAGACAATATAAAGCTGTGAGGGAGAGTTAACACATTCTATGAGAGAGTCAGGATCCAAACAGATCATGACAGACTAGAGCACTGGGTTGAATCCAATAAGATTAAATTCAATAGGAAGAGATATAACTTCTTATTCTTGGGTTAAAAAAAAAAATCACCTTCACAAGTCCCAGGATGGGCAAGATTAGACAATAGTCTGTCTGAAAGAGATCCTAGGATTTTAATGGACACCAAGTCCAATGATTCAACAGTGATATGTGGCAGCAACAAAAAAAAAAAAGTTAATATGCTTCAGGGCTGCATTAAGAAAAGTCTAGTTTCCAGAAATAAGGAAGTGATAGTCCCTCTGAACTCTGCCATGATATACCAAACTGGGACTATAGTCAGTGCTAGGTGACACAGCTTAAGAAGGAAATTGATAAATTGGAGAATGTTCAGAGGAGAGAAATCAGAATGGTAGAGAGCCTAGAATCTGTGTCATATAGAAAAAGCTGAAGGAACTGGGGATGTTTAGCCTAAAGAAAACTGATAGGGGACATATTAGTTACTTCCAAGTATCTGCTGTCATGTGAATGAGGGATTGGATTTTTTTATTTGGCACCACAAAGCAAAACAAGGAAAAATGGATGGACGCTGCTAGGAGGCAAATTTTGGCCTGTTGTCATGAAAAAGTTCCTGAAATACTTGGAACCAGTCAAAGACGGGATGAACTGCCTTTGGAGATAGTGGGTTCCTCTTCATTAGAGGTCTTTAAATAGAGCCAATATGAGTGGATGATTTTTTTAAGATATACATACATACATACATACATACATACATATATACACACACACACATACACACACACATATATAGTATGTGTGTATGTATACACATATATATATACACACACACACATATATATGTGTGTGTATATATATATATTCAGAGAGACTGGAATAGTTGGCCAGTGGGATCCCTTCCAATTAAAATTTTATAATTCTTTGAACTTTCCTTAGAGTGGAAAGAAGGAAGAGTAAAAAATATTCCTCAGAAGATAAATAGTGCTTTTCAATGGCTTGAATTCCTCCCTAGACTCACCCTCTGTAATACTGACATTTTCCCTTTTGCTATCTTTTGACACCCTCACCCTGAGAGTCATTAACTCCCACTGTGGCATCACCCTCTGGGAAAAAAATTTTAAGATTGGTATACAGACTAATCTATGTGAGATGGTCTCCTAGGGATACTGTCTGGGAAAAGTACTCCTTGGTGAGTGGTAGGTCAACCAAATTTTCTCCAAAAGTCCTATTTATTTTTTTTCTGATTTTAACAATCTACTTTCTCCTTTTGGATTACAGAAGGCACAAAAGATGAAATAATTATATAAATGATACAAACTACTTTCTTTAAAGAAAAGAAATGGAGGTTGGTTTGTGGTAATGTTACTGACTCAAAAGACTTTCTGCAATGATTGATTACAAGAATAAAGAACTGAACTTAATAGTTCTAACAGTGTGTATTTCTGAATACTCACAGATTCTAGTTCTTTAATTTCTTTTTCCAGTTGTTTATTTTGATCATTCATGTTCATAATCAGCTTAAGTACAGACTGCCTAGGATGCATTGTTCGATCAAACTGATGGTACATATTTCTCCAAAACCTCAAAGGAAAGAAAACACAACTATTTTAATGAATCGTCTTCATAGAAAAAGAATATGTAGATGCTTAGGCATGTGTACTTACTTAAAGTTGAAAGGCACTGTATTAGGTTCCAGTACTGGAAATTTCTGAGAATTGGGACTGTAGAAAGGATTTAAGTACTTTTCTTGATCATCCAAAAGAAAGGGCCACAAGGAGTAAGTCTTCTCTTTCAACCTTAATATAATCACAGAATGAAAAAGTTCTCAAATGTAGATAAAAAACACACCATTCAAATTCTCATTTTGGTTCAACATTGTGATTTATGCCTTTTACTCTTCTTCTATGCTCATTATATGTACAAAGCAAACCCTATATGTATATGACTTAAGTGCACTGAATAAAAATGAGAACACTCTTAAGCCCTGGCTAGGACAGAGATTTAACTAACTCAGCAGATGACAAATACTGGAGTTCTGTCTGATTCTATCCTCTGGATCTCTATTATCCAATCTGTCATCAAGTAATATAAATTACCTCTTTAAAATAGTTCAATTTCTATTTAAATATTTAACTTTTGCCTTAATCTCCATTCCCACTGCCACAAACTTAAGTATAAACGTTTGTCATTTCACACCAAGATTTACTGCAGGATATTCCTGGCTAGCTTATTGGAAACTCTCTTCTCTCCTTTCTTCCAATCATTCAATTAACAATGACACAACACTTTTTATATGTGGAGCACTGTGCTGAGTGTAAAGGGGGAGATGCTAGCATACTGCTGCCAGACTAACCTTCTTCAAACTCTTTCATCACGGTACTTCCCAACTCAAAAACTTCTAATCATTCCCCACAGCTTACATGGAGGTAAAAATGTTTCCGTATGATTTTCAAAGTCCTCCATGGGACCTCTTTGTGTAACTCTCAGGTTCTACCAACTTCATTAGTTAATTTACTATACCTAAAAAACTGTTTAAGAACAGAGGATTTATACTGGAGAAGAAACAAGTTTCCACAAGGTGGCACATTAGGGTAGAGGAGTGAGAAAGAACTCCTCTAAGTGAAGAGGAGTAAAAAAAGTGAGTTAAAAAGACAAGTTTCTAGTTCAAACTCTGCCAATAAATAGGAGTATAAGGGTTTCTGTGCTTGTTTTCAAGTGAAAAATGTAGGAATCAAACTGTATAAACTGACAGATCTAAAATTACATATTTCTACACAGAGTGACCCTAAACCAATCTGTGACTATTATAATGGCTAAACATTTTCAAACATTTCTAATTTTATTTTTTTTTCCACAAAATTATTTATTTGTAATTATGAGAAATGTGCTTATTTCCTTATACTTTAAAATAACCAATAGTTCAATGTTTCATCAAATTTCTTTTTTCCCCAATCTAGTCTAGGGACTTCATCAATGTAGAGAACTTCCAGCAGGAAAACCCTATTGACTCATGAAGATCAGTGACTTGTTTATAAAGAAGATGCCTCAGGGAGTTGAGAAGTTAAGTAACTTGCCCTTGGTCCCACAGAGAAAGAACTTGAAACCAGATCTTCACAAATCCAAATCTAGGGCTCTTTTCACTACCTCACATAGTGCTCAGCTTGTTAGAATTTTTTTAAAAAATCCATTTAAAATACATAATCTTACTTGAGATCTTCTCTTTCTTTTTGACAATTCCCAAGGAAGTTTCCAAACTGGCATGAATGGACATGCTCATGGATCTGAAGAAGAAATGCTTCATTGTATTCAAAAGCTTGTGGAAATTGTTCTGTCAAATGCCACACACATTCCAAAAACTGAGTAAACACTGGTGAAACTTCCTTTGGGTCACCATCCAAATGGCCACACCTATATATGTCCCCAAAAGCGAAAAGTTTTTAAAATGTATGTGAAAGAAATTAATCAATTAAGTATTGTATAAACTACATACATGAAAAAAGTCCAAACATTTTTTGTTTTGTTGACATATGAGAACTGGAATTAATTAACTTGTAATAAGGTATATACATTTAATAGCCAGCCTTACAAATACATTTCAACAATAACAGATCAAACTGTCTGCTGCATTCAAATACTGAACACTAAAATTTGTGTTGAATAACTGAATTACTTTTATTTACATATCATTCAACTAGCCATTAAAAGAAATACATCTAGATACCTGACAGCAATTTATTCTGGTAGGAAAAATATTAGCTTTCATGTAAATAATAATATAATTTATAATAGCACTGATATTTCAAGATATTAATGCTCTCTGCCATTAGACACAATTCAGCCCAAATAAATTGTACAAAGTTTTAAAAGGCTAAGGTTGTCAATTATACAAATTTTACTATTCTGTACCTATCTGAAAATTTATGTCCAAAGGAGATCCAGTCCTTCTCTATCAAAACCTAGAAGAAAAATAAATTACGAAATCATTTCAAAAAACTGCCTTTCAATCTACTCTGAATGATCAAAACACATTATCCTAAATATAGCATTAGACATCTTTCCTTAATAGCTATAAAAAACATCAAATTCTAGTATTTTCCTAACCATAATATTATCTTTCCCCATATTATATTTTACAGATCTTGTTAGCCTCATCTAACACACTATAAAAATATTGACAAGAAAGATAGCTGCTTCCTGTTAATCTTTAATAACACAGCACCCATCATTAACACAACAAAGACAGCTTAGAAAATACTGTTAAGAAATAATTTTAACAGCTAAACTGAAGTACAATTTAAAAATGAATCCAGATGTCACTATCGACTAACTTACTGAGGTCCTATTGTATTGATTATAGCCCTAAAAAGGCTTTACAAAATAAAAATAAGTTGCAGTCTCTGCTCAAGGTATTTTTCAGGTTAAAAAATGAACATAAAGAAACACAAATCCAAGTTTATACAAAGTTGTATTGAAGTGGGTTTTTATAACTATTATGAATAAGTGATTTTTATCAGAGGATTCACAGAGTAGGTGGGTTTAAAATAGTTTTAAAGAATATAAGGAATGAGGATTGTAAGAGAACAACCAACTTCCCTTGACGAATTCAAGTCACTTGGCCCAGGTATACTACATCCTCTGGTTCTGAAAAAATTGGCCATTGTGATTGATGAACTGTTAGTGATATCTAGAAAACTATGAAAAATGGGAGCAATACCATAAGACTGGAAAAATGCACATATTGTCCCAATTTTCAAAAAAGGTAAGAGAATAGAACCTGTATATTATAAACCAGTGAGCATGACTTTTGATTTCCTGAGAGAAATGATTATTAATAACCAATATTTGGGGAGATTCAGAGCTCTCCCACCCTTCTTCCAAAGTCCTGTTCAAAGCTGAGTTTTCTTGAAGGACTTTACTGATAATGAGATTGCATTGACTCTGATCTTGGTCAGACCCCACCCAACCTCCCAAGGAATTTAATTTAGGGTGGGGGAAGCCCATTCTACTCAAGCTTGAGTGAACATAGATCCTTTTGTCTAGATAGCCCAAGGCTGCTGGAGATCTGAGAAGAGATAATTTCTCTAAGGGTCACTTTCAGCCCCTCATTGAACACCTAACGATATATAAACTGTGAGCCCCATCGCTATGGTTGTCTTTGGTCTACGAGAGACAGCCAAATGACCATCCTTTTATTAAAAACATAATAGCCTTATTAATAAAATGATTAAATTACCCAGAAACTATGTCTAACTTTTTTGATCATCACATGGGAAAATTTTGGAACATATTATTAAAGACATGATCGGTGAACATCTAAAAAGGAAAGTGGATAATTACAAAGAACCAACATGGCTTTATCAATAATAAACTGTGCCAGACTCAACACATTTCTTTTTTGGACAGTAACACTGAATTGATAGATGAAGATAATGGTGTGGATATAGTTTACACAGATTTTAGCAAAGCTTTTGATAAAGTATACCATACTTATGGAGAAGATGGAGAGACAATGATTAGATGATAATACAATCAGATTCAGAACTGTTTGTATGGCAGGGCTCAAAGAGTAGGTGGTAATGGTTCAGTGTCAACACAGTGGGGCTTTAAGGAATACCTTAGGCATCTGGGCTTGGCCCTGGGCTGTTCACCATTTTTATCAGTGATTTGGATAAAGGTACAGATGGCATGTTCATCTAATTTGTGGATAACACAAAGTTTGGAGGGTGGAGGAGGAGACAGAGTATGACAGATGATAGAGTCAGGATCCAAAAGGATCTCAAAAGGCTAGCATTGGGCTGAATCTAATAAGATGAAATTCAATAGGCTTTTACCCTTGGGTAGAAAAAAACCAACTTCTCAAGTATAAGATGGAAGAGAAATGGTTAGAACGTAATTGTTCTGAAAAATATCTGGGAGTTTTAATGGACTGAAAACTCAATATGTTAGCAGTGTGATGTATCAGTCAAAGAAGCTAATAAGATCCTGGCTACACTAAGAGTAGCACAGCTTAAAATAACAGAGTTGATGCTCTAATTCAATTCTTCCCTCAAGAGACCACATCTGGACTTCTATGCTCAGATCTGGTCTCCACGCTTTAAGAAGGACACCAATAAACTGGGGAATACCCAGAAAGGGCAACCATGACAGTGAAGGGCCTTGAACCTATGCCATATGAGGATCAGTTGACAGAATGTGGGGTGTTTAGCCTAGATTAAAAAAAGACTTGGGGGATATGGAGATTGTCTTCAAGAATTTAAAGTGCTATGGTCAAAGGACATGAACTGCAGTTTTCAGACAAAGAAATCAAAGCTCTCTATAGTCATAGGAAAAAATACTCTAAATCATTATTGATT
This sequence comes from Vombatus ursinus, assembly GCF_900497805.2. Taxonomy (NCBI): domain Eukaryota; kingdom Metazoa; phylum Chordata; class Mammalia; order Diprotodontia; family Vombatidae; genus Vombatus; species Vombatus ursinus. The sequence continues at coordinate 15,923,212 of NW_020954591.1, read as the reverse complement.
AGAGAAATACAAATTAAAACAACTCTGGGGTACCATATCACACCTATCAGATTGGCTAAATGACGAAAAGGAAAACCGCAAATATTGGAGGGAGTGTGAGAAAATTGGGATACTATTGCACTGTTGGTAGAGTTGGGAATTGTGAACTGATTCAACTATTCTGGTGAGTAATTTGAACTGTGTTCAAAAGGATATAAAACGGTGCATAACCTTTGACCTAGCATTACTAGGTCTGTATCCCAAAGAGATTTTTTTTAAAAAGGGAAGCAGGACAGGTGTGAGTGAAAGACCTACAAAAATATTTATAGCAGCTCCTTCTGTGGTGGAAAAGAATTGGAAATCGAGAGGATGCCCATCAACTGGGGAATGGCTGAACAAGTTATGGTATATGATTGTGCTATAAGAAATTATGAGCAGGATGCTTTCAGAAAAGCCTGGAAAGACTTACTTGATCTCATGCAAAGTGAACTGAGCAGAACCGGGAGAACATTGTACACATTAACAGCAGGATTATATGATGATCGACTGAATGACTTAGCTATTCTCAGCAATACAGTGATTGGAGATAATTTCAAAGGACTTATGATGAAAAATACAATCCACCTCCAGAGAAAGAACTGATGGAATCTGAATGCAGATTGAAGCATACCATTTTTTATTTTATTTTTTTTTTGTGTTTGTTTGTTTTTTGTCTGTGTTTTTCACATGACTAATATAGAAATGTTTTGCATGACTGCTCACGTAAAACCTATATCAAATTGCTTGCCATCTCAGGGAGGGGGAAGGGAGAAAAGGAAAGAGAGAATTTGGAACTGAAAATTTTAAAAAACAAATATTAAAAAATTTTTATATGTAACTGGAAAAAAATAAAATAATAATAAAAAAAAATAATTTAAAGTGCTGTCATGTCAAGGAAGGGTTTATGTGTTCTGTTTAGCACCTGAAAGCGGAAGCACAAGTAAATAGGTAGAAGTTGCAAAAAGATCAATTTATACTCAATGTCAGGAAAAGTTTCTCACAATTAGAACTCCTCTAAAGTGAAATAGGTTGCCTTAGGAAATGGTGAGTTTCCCTCCTTGAAGGTCTTCAAGCAGACACTGCATAATCACTTGTCAGATATGCCGTAAGTGCTTGCTCCCATTCACTGGTTGCACTAAATTAGCTGCTCAGGACTGGGCAGCTGGGTGGAGTAGTGGATAAAATGCTGGGGAGGGAGCCAGAAAAGACACTGATAATCAGGGGAGTATCTAGAAAGTTCAAATCCATTCTCAAATGCTTCCGAGCTGTTGGGACCTTGGGCAACTCACCTAATCTCTGTCTGCCTCTGTCTCCTCACCTATAAAATGGGGATAATAATAGCACCCAATTGTTTATAAAGCATTTAGCACAGTGTTCTGCACATATAGGCACTTAATTAATGCTTATTACTTTCCCTGCTGAGGTCCCCTCCAACTCTCAGATTCTATGATTCTATAATTACTTGTGCAAGACAGACTGGGAACTTTGAAAAATATTACTGTTGCAAATTGTAAGATTGAGACATTAAGAGACTTATTCAAATCACAAAGGTGGCAAGCAGCACAGCCAAGACTCAAACGCAAGTTTTCTACTCCACAACTCTCTAAATAACAGAACTTTCAGGTTAACCAGGCACAAACTCGTTACTCCAAGAAACTTTGGCTTCTGGAATTCTCAAGCACAAATGATGTTGGGAGGCTCACTCTGTATTTTTAGAGAGAAACCTTTCAATGTCACATAATAATAACAGCTCATATTTAAATAACTCAAAATTATAATCATATCTATAGAAGCACAAAATCTCAGAGATGTGAAAGACCCCAGAAGCCATCCAATCCATTTATACTTGAACAAGAATTGCCCTATGCCATACCCAACAGTTGGTCATCTAGGTTCCCAATGAACTCCTCAAGAGAGAAGGAACTCACTGCCTCCTAGGGCAACCCATTTCACTTTTGGATACTTCTAATAATTAGGAAGTTTGCCTTGAAAGTGATCCCAAATCTGCTTCTTTGCAGCTCCCACAAATTTCTCTAGTACTGCTCTCTAGGCCAACCACACAGCCCAACTTCTCTTCCACATGACAGTCCTTCAAATACTTGAATGCAGTTTTCATCTCATCCCCTTCTAAATCTTCTGTTTTTCTCCAGGATAAATATACCCAATTCCTTCAACCAATTTTCATATGGCATGATCTCACGGCCCTTAACTATCCTTACTATTGTACTGTGGATGTCTTTCAACTTGTCACTTTAAATACTAAAAGGTAGAACCCAAAATGGAACACAATACTTATGGTGTGATCTGACCAGGGCAAAGCAAAGCAGGACTATTACAATCTTATCTCACCTTCCTGACATGAAACAAAGCATAGAAGATCACTAGATAAAAAAAGTTCCCTTAATTCAGGTCAGTTGTTGTCAGGTTCAATCATTTTTATTTGTTAAAAGATGGCAATATGTTATCTTTTATAAGCAATTCTAACCTAGCCTAGTATAAAATTATTTTCAAAATATAGTACTTTTAAAAGATTCAAAAAGAATATTCCAGTACATTTTTAATTAATTTTACAAAGTCACAAAACAGCATTTTGTATAGATTATGCTAACACTGGAAAACCTTCAAACTGAATGTCAAATAAATCCTCACCATGAATCCTTTGATCGTTCTGTAATAGGAATCCAACAAGAGAGCACCAAGGGAACAAACTTGAGAGGTCCTGTCCCAACCGTCAGAGCAATGTACCAGCACACTCGCACTTTCAACCACTATTGCCTAAAAATAGAAAACATATAAGTATACATCAGGGGAAAGCATTTTAGTTGAATCAGTAAGCTCTACTAATTATAAACGTACATAATCTCATATAACAGGATCAACTGAAAAGGTAATACTTGTCAAAGTGTTCTATGTTGAATTCATTCAGAAAATGTCACTTGCTGGGAAAATATAAAGTCCTAAGAAAAGGCAATCTCTAGGTAACATACTATAAATATAACCTATGTTTCTAAAAACAGAATAAAAGTGAATTTCCCTTTAAAGATAGGGCTTATTAAAAGCTATGCTAGAAAAAAAGGAAAAAGACAGCTAGCAAAATTCAGGGGCCAAGTAACAGACATAACCCCAGCTTCTAAAAATTTAAGTAATTCTGAAAATAAATATCTTCACTTTTTTTGTTTATAACTATATCCCCAAAAGGCCAAAAATATTCAGGAGGGCTAATGAGTCATTTAATCAACAAATATTGATTAAATTATTTATTATGTGGCATGAAATATGCTAAGTGCTAGAGATACAAAGACAAAAGTGAAACAGTGCCTGACCTCAAGGAGCTTATAACCTACCCAAGGAAAACACTGTGTACATATATAAAGTGGCAGGGCAGGGGGAGGGGTGGAGAGGGAGTGCCACAGGGAGGTGAAGGGATTCATGTGGAAGCTGATGCTTGAGCTATTCCTTGAAGGAAGTTAGAGATTCTAAGAGCTAGAGATGAGTACATTCCAGGTATGGAAGACAGCCACGGAAAAGGCATGGGGATGGGAGGTGGAATACTATGTATAAGGAAAAGTAAGAAAGCCCAGTGGGAAGGCTGGGCAATAACATGCATGAAAGGGAGTAATGTACAAAAAGGCTGGAAAGGTATGTTGAAGGCCAGACTATGATGAGTTTTAAATGTCAAAAAGGAGTTTTCATTTGATCCTAAAGATATTAGGGGCCCAACGGACTTTATTAAAGTAGGGAAAGATATGGTCTTATCTCTTTTGTTGTTCCATCTTTTTCAGACATGTCCTATTCTTCATGACCCCACTTGGGGTTTTTTTTGACAAAGACACTGGAGTGGTTGGTCATTTCCTTCTCCGGCGCATTTACAGATGAGGAAACTGAGGTAAACAGGGTTAAGTGACTTGCCCAGGGTCACAGAGCTAGGAAGTATCTGAGGCTGAATTTGAACTCGTGTTCCTGACTTGAGGCCCAGTGCTCTCTATCCACTGCACCACCCTGCTGCCCTCATTTATGGTTAAGAGGGCATGAAATGGATGATAATTCAGGAAATCAAAGGAAATTGAGACAAAAGTAGTAAAACCATGAAAGGGCAGTGTCACAAAAACTCAGAAGAGTGCATGCAGAAAAGAAAAAAGTGATCAACATATGCTGCAGAGAGGTCAAGAAGCATAATGATTAAGAAAAAGCCATTAGATCAGTTATTTAAGAGATTTGAAGGAATTATTAGCTGAATGAGGGTGGACCTTGCTAAGGGAGATTTCATGGTGAATGGGCTATTCTAGGATGAGGAGGCCCCAGGCACTGAGAGAAGTTCCAGGACGAGCCAGTCAACTGTAGAAGGGGCATGGAAGTCCAAAGGAAGTTAGGATTAGGGCCAGGAGGAAAATGATTATATGTTAAACTAGCATTCGCACTAGAGAGAGAAAAAGAAGAAAGCCTGGCCTCAAGATTTATGTGTCCAAAAAGAGATTTATTAGAGGACATTTCCGACAGTAAGATAAGAGATGGGTGGGAGACATGAGGTGCAGCAATCTTCCAAACTGGTGTTCCTAATGAGTGATGTGGTAGGGTAACTCTTCAAAGATGAATTTCTGATTTTCCTTTTTCGTACAGGAAAATATAACTGGCATAGTAGCGTGGCTTCCTACTTTTTGAGAGGTAGCATGGTGATAGGGCATTGGAGTTGGAATCAAGAAGACTTGGGTTCCAATTCTGCCTCCCCAGTCATGTGACTCTGGGTTTAACTTTGATGGGTCTCAGTTTTCCCCTATATAAGATTAGGGGGTTAGACCTGATGACTTCTAAGGTCCCTTCCAGGTTCTCCATTTTTTGCCACTTCAAGAATTGTAAAGAATGTTGTACAAAGGGCAGGTAGCAAATATACTTAAATACTGGCAATAATATTTATAAAACCTTTTCTTCCTAGGAGCCGACAATGCTAAACAGACATTTATTATGTTATCTACATTCATTATCAAAATCTGTGGTAGGAAGGAGAAAGTAAAAAGTCTTAACCTGCCTAAAGTCACACAAATAATCAACAGCATGACTTGCTTAAGAACTTCCTTAAGGTTTCATTTCAAGTCCATAAAATTAAGATGCTTCTAACTTCTACAATTCAAACTGCTGACCAAAGACAAATAGTTTTCTGAACACAGATCAATAGTAGCTGTATAGCACAATAAAGTAGATGCTAAACCATGAGACCACCATCAGACCTATAGACATCCTTGATATGTAATAAGCAAGTGAAATTATTTTCCTTATGTCTTTACTATAAATATAACATGAGGAAAATAATTTGCTAGGAAGAATATTGTATTGCTCGTTCTGAACTATTTCCACTGGCAAAACTTATGAATCATAAACCTTCCTTGAATTCAGTATTCAGGATGCACATAAATCTTGTAATTTGTTTAGGTAAAATAACATAAATGTTTCCTGAGTAAAACTCCCCAAAATCTAAGTTAATATTTCTTCTACCTACATTCTTCATGACAGTGTTTCCCAAGACCTTGAAATTAATTATCATTTGAGAGCATTGTTCTTTGGAAAGAGCTAATGGAATTAGTAGGAAAGAACAGAAGAATGTAAAGTTCTACTTTCAGTGATCCTGTAGGTACTATTACTGGATCTAATCTTCCAGATTTAATTTGTTTTATGGATTTGTTAGTCAGTCACCTAAATCTCAGAGGCTTGTTTAATATTTTAAATGAATAAAACCTTTTTTGTTTTCCTATAGCCTGTAATGGTATGTCTGTCTGCCTTTCATACCCACTACAATAACTTTGTCCAAATACTAATGCATTAGTAAAACTTTTATTTAGAAAAAAAGAGCTGTAACTCTCAGAATCCTAAATCATCTTATATACATGAATATTATTCAAAAGCAATGAGACTCATTTTCAAGTGTGATTATGAAAGAGGAAAAGCCATCAAAGTAAGGTCAGAGACATATTGCAAGGGATAGAATTTTCCAAGTCAACTCAGTCTTGCACAAGCAATTGTTTCAGGCCAGTATAAAAAAAAAACAATGAATTTTCTTTGTGGGAATAACATCAAATTCTTTGTGATAAGAAAAAAAAAACAATTAAGTGTTAAACTTGTTATGTTAAAAAGATACTTTTGTACACAAAGTAACATCAAGACTGGAGGGTTTTGTTTTTTTTTACATGGAATACACAAAGCAGTTAAGGAGGATATCCATGATGACAGCACAAAGAGTTACCTAAACAGTTACTAGATACATAAATAGGTTAAAAGGGTCAGAGATTACTATAGTGCGTGACAACAGTATGTGTTTAATAAATACGTGATAGAGCTATTCATTCATTTAACAGAATTACGGTGATGAAATTCTTTAGTTTCTGATTAATTCTACATACCACATGAAGAGTGAACATCAGCCTAATGAATCTTTCTTCACTATGTCAATACTTTAGGTCCCTGAACATTTATATTAGCTAGTCTCATAAACCATCTTACTGAGCAAACTTTGTTCTGGTCATGATTTCAGCTTTTTCTAAAAGTGAAATTCACCCTCATAATGCAAAGATCTGACACCATCAAGGATATTTTTTTTTTAAAGTACCATCAGTTCAGAAGGTAATTGGCAATTATTGGAATAAGCAAATAATTCTACAAGGTAAATACCTTCTTAAGGACAACATTCATTTGGACATAGAAATTCTGACATCTATTTTTAAAAATTAGCCTCATTCTTTTAGAATAGTATCTCAGTGTTAATCAAGTTAGAAAGCAACTAGACTATAGTTTGAAGTGTTTAGAACAATTTTGCTCCAAGCAAACTAAAAGGTAATTAGAAAATCAGGTAGATATTGAAGCATCTTATTTTGTGCCCACAAAAACACAAAGTAAGGTTACAGATCTCCTTACTTTAATTACAAAAGTAAAAAGTTACTTTGGCTAAGAAGATAGCAGCATCCAAAACAGCTTTGATGTGGCGAAGCCATCCAGAGCTCTCCAAACCCGAAAAGAAATCGCTCACAGAAAGACCTTTTGTCCCATTGACTAGAAAAGATAAAAGGCATTTTTATTAGAAAAATAATAGAATTTCTACTTCTCTTTTTCAAGCCTAGTATGAAAGAAAGTAAAACTACTACTTTTATTTTCACACTGGAAAATGCTTGATTATAGAGGTACAACTATAATATCAAACCAGATCAAATAAATAGACATGATTTTCTGTGGAAAAAAAAATTTTCATTCCTTTTTTTTCAGTTTTAAAAACAAGCAGGATCATTGAATCATAGGACTTGAAGCTAAAACGAACCTAAAAATGATTTGGTGTAATCCCTTAAGATATAGGTGAGGAAACTACTTTTAATTTTTTTAAAGTTTCTAACATGACTTATCAACTGAAACAAGCCTGACTTGATTTTCCTACCAATACATAACACCCACAAAAGCAGGCTAATATTAAAAAGGAATAAACTAAAATCACAGGTCTTTACTACGTTGTACTGATTATTTTTAGCATAACTTTCTAGGAAAAGCTGTAAAAGAACATTATTGTAGAGCAGTAATAAATCATACCTTCTAATAGTTTTTGCAAACTAGATCTCATTACATGAATATTTTCAATTCCAACAAACTGGAACCTAATGTTGGAATAGTTATCTTCATTTTCATAACCTTTTCCAGCTGCTCTGTTAGCCATAGCATTCAGCTAAAATATAAAAGAAAACAAAAAATTTTTAAAACAAAGTTTATTTTTTAAAAGTTATTTGTCTACTTTCTTTAAAAATTTTTTATTATAAATTTTCATGAAAAGATGAAAGTATACCATTTTTAGCTAACAGATATTTAAACTGTTCTCTTGCTAAATTTAATTAATAAAATCTATCAATTAAAAAATGACTATTTTAAACAAATGGAAATGTTACTGGTTTTTTCTTAATAATGAAGAAAAATAATGCTAGAAAAATATAAATCTTTTCAACAGGAATCCCAGATAAAAATGCCACATGTTAAATAAATAGAGAGTAAACACCTCATGACTGAGGACTGAAGAGGTCAGATTTGAGCTGTCTTATTACTTAATATACCAGTCAAAATTTTATAGTGTATAACTTTCATATATAGAACAATTTTCACTTATTAGAATCACAATAATTAAATTGCTATACCTAAACATAAAGGCATGAACATATTTGTAGTTCATCTAAGCCTTCTGGATATTTCATGATGCAATAGGAAAAAAGTATTAAATTTACTTATAATGTTTATAAGAAGCAGTTTAATGGGCCAAAAAAGAAGGCAGCTTAAACATTTGACCTGGCCCATAGGCTGACAACTACTATTGTTATGTATGGCAGAGCTACTCATTCACTGATTCATTGCATGTGATAGCTAAGTTATTTTTTAAATGGAACCACATACAAAAATGCTTCCAAAATTATCACTACTTGACTTCAAGTCTGACTAGTAAAACATTCAAAGGAAAGTATATTTTCTCTCTAAAAACAAGTACACAAAGAAGAGAGAATTAAAGAAATTTATATGCATAAAGAGTAAATCATACTCAAACCTGCTTTTCTAAATGTCTTACATTATAATCAATTGCTATATTTACTAACTAAATGAGAACTAGTTCTAACCAATGACTCCACCCATTAAACTAAGACAAAAATATAAAACTAAAGACTTTTTTACTGGAAATGTCACCAACACTCTTGGTCCTAAAAAAATAATTTTTAAAAAAAAATCATTTTCACAAATTAGAAGCTTTATTAGTTTATGCATTTTCTTCCCTTTGGTACTTCATAATATTAAGCCATTAAGTTCAACTCATCTTCCTTTTCACCACTTCTTTTTCATTTGGGACTGCAGAATGAAGTAAATTATGTCTAAAACAACTATCATTCCTTTCAAAATCTGCCTAAGAATAAATAGTCTTGGGCTCTAGATCGCTCACTCGCACTTTCTCATGGCTTTCTTTTATTTTCTCATCTCTCCAGGTTTTTGAAGAAATCCTCACTACAATTCTGCCAGTGTCCTTTTTTGAAGCCCACCAGCTCTGCATGCGATGCTATAATAAAAATTAAAAGTAATGTTATGTATAACAATGTAATTGGAAAGTTAAAATTAGTTCAACGTTCAGCACCCTATATGAATTGATTTTAATTTTGCTTATTGTACCCAAGAAAAACTTATTCAGGTGCCAAGCCTATATATCAAAATTTAACCTTATAAGTCAGGTAAATGAGAATTTATTGTATAATATTTTTATTCCTCTGTCTCAGTGTTTCCTAAAATAACTCTCCATCTATTTTCCTAAATCTTTTATGCACATTTACTTCTAATTAAAGTTCATTATTTTATTAGTTAGGGAATTTCTCCAATTAGCACTACTAAAAAGGAAGACATCTAGAGAGCCCCATCTTCCAAAATGTGCTTTGTACTCCTGTATGGCAATAAGTTGACATTACAAATCCACATCATTAGCAAAATCCATTTTACGTGGAAATTGAGCCTCAACTCAAATAAGCATACATTTTTTCACACTGAAATATAATTTAATCATTATTTTGTAAATGTCTGTGTCTGGGCCAATCTATATCATTCAAGCTGCCCTACAATTAAGAAAAATTACATAAATATTTCCGGTATTGTGAAAATTACAATCTAACAGAGTGAATAGTTGCTCATATTGCTTAACAGATCAGGTAAATTTTTACAACGCATCATTTTTACATATCATACAATTTTTACTTATCACAATCACAATTATTAAATTGCTACATCAATTAAGTATAAAAACATGCAAAACAGAGATGCTAGAACCTAACAAACTAAATAATCACTCTTCATACAAAATTTCCATGAAACAAATGAAGAACGCCAGAATAACCAAATTTTCGAAGGTTCACAGGTTACATACACATACACCAAAAAATACTAAAGATGATCACTGTGCATTGCTAGGAAATTGTTTTTATCCTGTGGTACTACTCTGGGCTGATGTGCTGCAATACTATTTAATATATTGTGATGGATATAATTTTAGTCCCTATGAGGCAAAAAGGGTCAGAGCAGAAATATAATTTGAAAGAGGATATGGTTACTGCTTCTTCTTACCCTGTTTTTAGAGTTCCAAAGGAAGTATATTGCCTAACTTTTCTCATATTTGAGGTTAAAGAAAAAAGATGTCTCACCACTTGTCAAAAAAAAAAAGGCTTAATGGGAATACATTCTGAATTTAAAGCAAATAAAAAGCCACAAAGTTACATGTCCTACTCTATGACATCTTTAAAAATCAGATAAACAGTTGTTTTAAAAATTCTTAGGCTCTGATATGTGATGACTGTATCATTGTATAAGAATCTAATCAAGTAACCAGTTAGTGCACTAAATTGACACTTTTGAATGAATTTTCCAAAATTTTTATTTTGTCATGCAAACAATTTTAGCTTAGCCCTCCATGTAAGCTAAGACTTGAATCATAAAACCTTATGGTAAGCTCCATCTAAAGTATACTCTAATTTTATGATGGATATATGTAATTAATGTAGTATGTAATAAAGGCAGATTTAACAAATTTTTTTAAACAGATAGAAAAATGGTTTTTATAGGTTTGGAGACCCTATTTTTTTCAATATATGTCATAGTTTAGTAACTCTAAATTCATACTCTCTAGTGAGATACTTAGGAAAGAGTTTAAAGTACTGAAAACTCTTAGAAATTTAATCAAGAATGCCTAATGACAATTTTATTTCAGAGAATCCCCAAAAGAAGAAAACAAATTATCTTTGCTGCTATAATAAACCTTACCTACAACTGACTATGACAAAGATTACAATTAACATATTATCTAAAAGATATTTCTTAAATATTATACTGCATTGTGTTTCTTATCTCAATTCCATAAAAAGCTATCTCAAGACCAGTCTATTTATATTTTATCCCCTATCCCTCAATTATTTATATTTTAATCTGTCACCTGAAACTTAAGCAACTTTGAAGGTTATAGCTAATTTTGAACTTGTTAAGGCTTCTTTCTAGGTTTATCATGGGTCTCCACATCAAAGATATGTGCAGTAAAGGAAGTGGTTTTGAATATATCCCCACTTTGGCCTGCTTCTATATTTTTTCCCATTTTCAGAAAAAAAAAATCTTTAAAATAAGAGAAGGTAAATGCTTCCTGTATATGATGACTATGTAGTCCTGTCCTTTTGTAGCTAGTATCCACTTGAATGCCAAATAGGGGATCATAACTAGCAACAAGGCAAAAACAGCAATTCATATTCAATGAAGATTAAAATATTTTATAACAACTTTACCGTCACAAGTTTGAGTTTTAAATTGAGATCTAAAGATAAAAATGTGCACCCTTTTCACAACTTACATTTCAGCAGTTAGGAATATTTTATTTAAAAGATATACTATTCCACACTATTAGACATACATACTTTAGGTCTGGTGTCCATGACATACATATACCGATTGCTGGGGTTGGCTTTACTGATGGCTTGCAACATATGTTCATCTTCCAGACACCTGGCACTGAAACCTGAGAGAGGTTGACTGCATCTGCAAATGGCAGCCTAAATTTAAAAAAAAAAAAAAAAAAAGGGAGGGAGGGAGAAAAATACAAATTATCTAAATATCACTAAAATATGTTTTAGAAATGCTAGAAAGGAAAAAGAAAAAATGTTTACTTAATTTAAAAATGAGTTTGCAATACCAATTGAAAGACATAAGTTTTAAGACACTGTCTCAAAGACTGTGCTCAAAATATCCACTTCTCTATTTTTTTTAAGACTATCATAGGTCTGAAGAATATATAAGAATAATATATGCCCCAACCTAATGACCCTCTCTCATTTTCGAGATAATTTTAGTTTATAACATTTAATCAAATAAAATAATGTACATAAAGTACCATTACAAACCTTCAAGTGCTATATAAATGTGAGCTGGTGTCACTGTTCTTATCATCACTGTTGTTATTATTATTATTCTCTAAGTGAAGTCTGCCATTTCAGGTATAGGTAAAGGGTTAACCAATTAATCAACAAACATTTATTAAGGACCTACCATGTGTGTTGACTAATATCGTTAGTCAATATCAATGCAAAAATTTTAAGTAAAATATCAATAAGGAGATTACCGTAACATATCACAAAGATTATATGCTATGAACAGGTTGGATTTATACTAAGAACACAGGACTGGTTCAATATTGGGGAACTATAAACATTAATGACCACACTAATAAAAAAAAATGTGATCAAGAGATGCATAAAAAGCTTTTGGCAAGATATAATACCCATTCCTGTTACAAACATAAGAAAGCACAGAAATAAGCAGATCTTCCCTCAATATGATTAGAAGTATCTAGCTAAAACCAAGTACCAGCAATATATGTAATGGGGATAAACTAGAAACCTTTTCATTAAGATCAGGAATTAAAAAAGCAAGAATATCCATTTTCACCTCTATGAATCAATAAACTATACTACATATAGATATTCTGGCTATAGCAGTAAGACAAGAAAAAGAAATTTAAGCATAGGGAAAGAGGAAATGAAGATGATAGTTTTGCAGATGATAGTTTATTTAGAGAACCCTAGAGAATCAACTAAAAAACTTCAGCAAAGTCACAGGATATAAAATAAATCCACAAAAATCAGAAGCACTTCTGTATATTACCAATAAAATCCAGCAGGAAGAGATAGAAAGATAAAACCTATTTAAAATAACTACAGACAACATAAAATATTTGGTAGTCTACCGACCAAGATTATACACAGTAACTATATGAACACAATAACAAAGCACCCTTTATTAAAATAAAGACAACTCTAAACAATTGGAGAAATATTAACTGCTCATGGATAGGCCAAGCCAAAAAAAAAATGACAATTCTACCTAGATTAATATACTTATTCAGTGTCATATCAATCAAACTATCAAAAAAGTATTTTATAGAGCTAGAAAAAAATCTAAACAAAATTTATCTGTTAAAACAAAAGGTCAAGAATATCAAGAGAATTAATGGGAAAAAAAAGTGAAGGAAGGTCACCTACTCATACTAGATCTCAAACTACATTATAAAGTAGTAATCATCAGTACTGTCTAAGAAATAGAGTGGCAGATCAGTGGAATAGATTAAGTACCCAAGACACAGTAGTAAATGACCACAGAAATCTAGTATTTGACAAACCCAAAGACCCAAACTTTTGGGACAAGAATTCACTATTTGACAAAAAATGCTGGGAAAACTGGAAAACAGTATGGTAGAAACTAGGTACAGACCAACATCTCACATGGTATACCAAGATAAGATCAAAATGTGTATGTGATTTAGACATAAAAGGGGATACCATAAGCAAATTAGCAAAGCAAGGAATAGTTTACCTGTCAGATCTATGGAGAAGGGGAAGAATTTATGACAAACAAGAAAGAGACAGCATTACTAAATACAAAATGGATAATTTTGATTATATTAAATTAAAAAGGTTTTGCACAAATAAAACCAATGCAACCAAGATTAGAAGGAAAGCAAAAAGCTAGGAAACAATTTTTATAGGAAGTATCTCTAATAAAGGCCTCATTTCTCAAATAAAGATAATTGAGTCAAATTTATAAGAATGTTTTGCATGATTGTACATGTATAACTTATATCAAATTGCTTCCTGTCTCAGAGAGTGGAAGGGGAAGGAAAGAATTTAGAACATAAAATTTTTAAAAATGAATGTTAACAATTGTCTTTACATGTAAGTGGGGGAAAAATTACATATTATATTATATATATATATATTACCACACACATATATATATACACACACACACATATATATTAAATGAAGATGATGATTTCAGAGAAACACAGGAAGATGTATATGAACTGATGGAGAATGAAGTAAGCAGAGCCAGTAGAAAAAATACAATGACAACAATATTGTAAAGACAAATAACCGTGAAAAACTTAGGAACTCTGATCAGCACAATTCCAGAAGAACTATGCTACTTGCTTTCTGATAAAGAGGTGATGGATTCAGAGTATGGTTTGAGATACATAGATACATGTAAAATTTTTTTGTACATAGCCAATGCTAGAATTGTTTTGCCTGACTAGACATGTTTATAACAGGGGTTTGTCTTTCTTACTCTCTAAAGAGGGAACAGAGAAGGAGAAAAAGTAGATTTCATGGAAGGAAAAAAAATCTATTACGTGCCAGGCATTGTGCTAAGAGCATATGATAAAATGACAAAAATAAAAGTCCTTGCTCTCAAGGAGCTTACATTACATTAGGGGAGATAACATATATAAATACAAGTAAATACAAAATAAACATAAAATAAACAGAAGACAGTGTAGAAAGAGAATATACTAGCAGCTAGGAAGAATAAGAAAGACTTTTTGTAGGAGGAATGCTTGAGTAGGCAAAGCATTCCAGATGTGGAGGATGGCCAGTATAAAGGTCTGGAGATGGGAGATGGGAGTGCTGTATTTGAGCAACAGTAAGAAGGTCAGTTTGGGCAAACTGCAGAGTGGGATGAGTGGTAGTATAAAATTAGGCTGGAAAGGTAAGTTGGGGCCAAGTTGTGAAGGACTTCAGAAGCCAAAAAGAGGAGTTTATATTTTATCCTAGAATCAACAGGAGTCATTGGTGTGTACTGAGTTAGGACATAGCCAGATCTACACTTAAGGAAAATCACTTTGGCAGCGATGGGAAGAATGAATTAGACTGGAGGAGAGACTTGAAGCAGAAAGCCCAGTTATGAGGCTATCATAATATTCCAGGCAAGAAACGATTAAGGGCCTGAACTAATGTGGTGACTATGGGTAGTGAGAAGAGGACAGCTAAGAAATGTTGTGGAGGTAACAAGATTTAGCAACTGATATCTCGGATGAGGGAGAGTGAGGAGTTGAATATGACAATGAAGATGTATATCTGGGCATTTCCTAGTTTGCCTAATTGAACAATCCTCAGTCTCCTTTGCTGGTTTATCATCCCTATCATGATATGACTCCTAACTAACTGCTGGTCCTCCTCAAGACTGTGCATTAGAGCTCTCTACTTTGCATTTGCTGCCCTACCTGGTTTCAACTCCAAGGAACAAGATGCCCCTCTCAGAATAACCTCATCACTTCTAAACTCACCACCATGTTGCTAACTCAAGCCTTGATTGACCCCAGCTCCCCCAGTCTCCTCTCCCTTCTGTTCAGAGGGCAGAGTACCAAACTTCTCCCAATGCCTTCCTTATAGAGTGCAGAAACTGGACTCTCAGATCACTCCACTTTGCATCTGTTGCCCTGCCTGGTTTCAACTCCAAGAACAAGATGTTTATGCACTGAGTACCCTCTGGTGTCCCATCTCATCTGCCCTTGTCCCCTCAGCCCCCTTTTCCTCTCTCCTTTTGTGTGTTGTCTCCCCCTTTAGACTATAAGCTTGTTTAGGGAAGGGACTGTTTTTCTTTTTATTAACTGCATTCCCAATGCTAAGCACAGTGCCTCACATGCCACAGGCACTTAATATATATTGGATTGGCTGGATTTATTGGAAATTTTTTTCTCTTCTCCCTCAATGATCTCTTGCTAACCTCATCAGTTCCCATGGGTTTAACTATTATCTCTATGCAGATGAATGCCAGATCTATACATATCCAGACTTTGTCTCTCCCTTGAACTTCAGTCCTCCATTATCAATTGTCTACTGGATATTTCAAACTGATGTCCCAGAGACATGATATACTCCACATGTCCAAAGCTGAACTCATCATCTTTTCCTGAAAACTTTTCCCTCTTGTAAACTCTCCCTATTTCTGAAGAAGGCACCACCACTTTCTGGTTATGGTTCCTAATCTTGCCATTTCTACTTTTGCCACATCGCTCACATCCAACCTTTCTCTGTACTCACTAAGCTACCATTTTAGTTCAGGCTCTCATCACCTCTTACCTAGATTATTTTAACAGTGCCCAAGTTGGTCTCCCTCTTCTGTTTGGCTTCTAAAGCCCTATACAACCTGTACCTAACCTATCTTTTCAGGTTTGTTGGACATTACTTTCCCCTCCCATACTCCTCAACACAGCCGAATTGACTTTTTCTCTTTCCTCACAACACTGTCTGTCATCTCTATTCCTTTACAATAGCCATCCTATATGCACTGTCTCCTTACATTCACCTCATTTAAGTCCTCTTATTTTGTTTTGTTTTGTTTTTGAGGCAATTGCGGTTAAGTGACTTGCCCAGAGTCACACAGCTAGGAAGTATGTGTCTTGAGGTCAGATTTGAACTCAGGTCCTCCTGACTCCAAGGCTGGGGCTCTATCCACTGTGCCACCTAGCTGCCCCAGGTCCTCTTATTTTAAGAAGCAGCTCAAACATCTTCCACATGAAATAAGCCTGTCCTGAACCCCCACAAAAGCTAGTGTCCTCCTTCCAAAACAGCCTTGCATTTACTACTTTGTATGTAATTAACTTTATGTTTATGCTGTATATATATTTTATTAGTACCTATTGTCTCCCATATTAGAATATAAGCTCCTTGAGAGTAGGAACTGTTTCATTCTTTTTACTTGTATCTACAGAACTTACCATAGTGCCAGATACATAATAAGTGCCTAATAAGTACCTATTGATTAAGTGACCAGCAGAAATAGAAAAGTTTAGAAGAGATGTAAATTTGAGAGGAAAGATAATGAGCTCTGATGAGATGTCCCTGGGAAAGTCAATTAGAAATATCCAATAGGCAGTTGGTATTGCAACAGCATATGTATATTTCAAAATCTATAACTACTCAAAAGGGATATGTGAGCTCATTGATTTGGAAGTCCCTCCAATGATGCAGATCAAAACCCAGAAAGGCTTGCCTATCCTTGGATAGCTTTCGTTCATGTCCTCTCAGAAGTTCACCAGAGGAACTTCTGGAAGCCTAAATTTCCTCACCTGTAAAATAATGGGGTTAAGCCACATGACCTTAGAGGTAACTTCTAGTTATAAATTTATGATCTTAAGACACTATAAATTACTAGATGTCTAATTTGTCTGTTTTACTTGAAAGTTTTAAAAACTTCATAAAGAAAAGGAAACATGGTTTCTCTTGTCAGCAAAAGCATTTAAGAATATTAAGTTTTTACACTTGGTTTCTGTCACTTTGGGTCACTGAAATTTGAATACAGATTGTAATACAATGAAAAGAAAAACAAAGAGTTCTTACCTCTTTATCCTGATGATAATATGACAGTACTGGGAATCTTCCTTTACTCCGGAACTTGGAACTACCAACAATTATTGGTGTACTTGCTATCCTAGGAACATAAAGGTCTCTGGGATAGGTTTCACAAATCTGAAATAGAACAACTAAATTTAAACATTTGATTCATATTCCAAAAATAATCTACATAAAAGCTACCAAAAGAAAACTCTGCATATAGATTTTACTTTTAAAAGTTATCTGATCCCTCCCCAAAAAATGTCCCAAAACACTAATGATCAGAAGAAAACCACATCAAAATACCCCCAAGGCATCACTTCATATTTATCAAACTAGCAAAGTTCCTAAAAAATAGAAAAAACTTTTGGGGAAGCTGTGGAAAGATAGATGTGCTAATTTACTGCCAGTAGAGATATAAATTGGTTCAACCTTCCTGAAAGACAATTTGGAATTACGTAAGAAGTTACTAAATTGTCCATTTCCCATATCCCTGAGATTTACTATTGGAACTATATCCCAAGAAGGTTAACCACTGCAAGAAAAGACCCAACTGAACAAAAATACTCCCAGCATTATGTATGCCCAAACAAAATATTTGCCCCACAATTAAAAGAAGGTTGAACAAATGATAAATATGAAGAACACAAAGAGACATGGAAGATTTCTATGAACTGATGAGAAGAAAAGAGCCCAAAAATCTCCACACATATCTACAACAACGTAAATAAAGTCAACAGAGAGAGACAACAACACTCCAAACAAATAAAATGATCCATCTCATTACCATACTGTCAAAATTATAGAATACATTTCTCTTTTTCTGTTACTAACTGAAAAATTAATTTGGGGTGGGGAGGCACCCTGGGAATGTACAATATTTTAATTTTAAAAACAGAAGATGTCAGGTGAAGTGTTACAGGAGTCGGTTAGTTCCAAAATGATAATATTAAGTCATAAATGTGTAACCAGTCAGACAACCTTAAAGCAAGGCTTCTTGACTTTACAATGGGGTTTTGGTTACAACACATTAAATAATGCATTGCAAAATGTGACTGGTTGAAACAATATTACACAGTGGATGGCAACACTTAAAACATAAAATTTAAAACACATCATTTTCTGATCCCTTCTCCTCTCCCTTCCTAATCTCTGCCCTTCTCTCCCAAACACAAGTGACTTTGGCCTCTCTCAGGGAAAGTACCAAACCCAGACTTACCTTGTAGTCTCGATTTGCATCAGATAACTGCCAGTTTAAATTGGGAACTCCCATTCTTCTATATTCCTTAGCCAAGTCAACAAGTTGCCAACCCTGCACACGTTCAGACTCATTTTGTTTGGGATTATAAGAAAATGCATAGAGGTCTTCATATTTTGCTATTTAAAAAATAATATGTAAATGTTTACTAGAACAATCTTCAGAAAAATGATTAAATTTTAAAATGAGCAAGATGGTTTTGAAGGGGTTCCCATAATAAAAAAATCTCCAAAGAGATGTCCATTGCCTGAAAACATTTAAACACAATCTTATTCTTAAGTTTTTTTGATTCAACTATATTCATATAGTTGACTAAAGATATATATGGCAACATATAAATCATTTTAAAATATCATCTAACAATCCAGGATAAAATTTAGGAAACTAAAAAACTTTAGATAGAGGAATAATTAATGTAGTATACCATAAGTTCGATTTCTCTACTTAAACATTCTGGAATTAAAAAATTTTTAAGCAACTAAGAACACTGGCAGCTACCTATCTGCCCATCCACCATCTCTCCCAAATGAGGTAAAATGTATTCATGCAACAGGGACAGTAGTACTGTAACCAAAAAAAAAAAAGCTGAGAATAGCAAGTGGTCAAGAATGTATATATTCTAAAGGAAGTGGGGAAAAAAGGAGAAAGACGTAGTAATGATTCAGGAGCTCACAAACTAAGAACAGCAAAAGCTGCAGGAAGCTCAAAAGAGCCTACCTACCCAAGTCAGCAACCACTCAGTGCTAACAGAACCAGACTTAATGTGAAATAAGTGAGGCAATGTCATGGGTCCCATTACTTGTAGGGGAGAGGGAAAAGAAGGAAACAGAATCAGAAAAGAACACAGGCATATAAAACTGTTTGCAGCGCATCCTAAAAACCTAGATCTAATCAGTTTAAAAAGAAAAAAAGTACCTGAGTATCAAGTATTCAGTTCTGGCTCTGGGGAATATAAACATGATGAAACTCCCAGATCCATTAGAAGAGAAAGTCATTTAGATTCCCAAAGCTAAAACAGTGATTAAAGCTCACTCCCTGTGTTCTGTTTTACTAGAGACTATGGGAAGTCTTCCTCTGTTAAGCATATTATCACTTATAGTAAGATTCTTCTTTCCTCGATGTTTATCACATTTCAAAGAACCACTCTTCCTCTCGCCTCCCACACATATATACACAACCAGCACAGCCCATTCCCTTTGCTATCAGGCAGTCCACAAAGCATGCCAACTAATCTACCTTGCCTTAAGTTTCATGCCTAACGCCAAACATGATGCTATTCACCCTAGTCATATAATACCCATTTAAAATTTGTTATTGCTCTACTAGATCCCCATATTCTCCCCAAGCATTCACCTCAATCTGCAAAAAGTGTTATTTCTCTATGTCTTAGTTATTTAGACCATCTCTCTGGGCTTTATTCTAACAATTCAGATTAGTACTTATACCCTATGTTATAATGATTTTCTAAGATAGACAGAATACTCAGGAACCTGCACTTAAAGTTATTCATAAAGTCAAACTAATAATAAATATTGAGATATTAAATACCCTATTCCAAAAGTGACTCAGTGATGTCTTGGATCTAAGTAAGAATCATACCTTGTCTTGAGAGTTGTAGCAAAGAGTTATAAATATCATGGCAATCTCTTTCTCGTGGAACAATGAAGTGCACTATCCTGAAGTTCTTACACTGAATCACAAGGGGACATCCAGAAGTGGTCAAAGCAAGTTTCTCTACTGCAGCAATGTGATGATGCAGTATCTATCGCATACAAGAAACATTTAGATTACCAGTGTGAAAAGGTCTAAGCAATCTATCTTTATAGTCATGCATAAATTAATATTGTCAAAAATGTCATCTTAAAATAAAAGGGTAAAAATATCATATGCTATACTAGAATTCAAAAGCAAAAAAAAAAACAAACCAAAAAACCCAGTAATATTTTAATCACTCAAATGCCTGTTAAAAGTCAATAACCATCAGAAGATGGTTAGTCCTCACACAGAACTTTGTTTTGTAATTCTCTAATATACTTAACGTTTCAGTTGTCAGAAGGGATACATATTATCCCTTCCTACACAGCAAACTCTATGAGGACAAGGGCCTTGTTTTTATTTACTTATTTTTATTTTTATTAATTTATTTTTAGTTTTCAACATTCACTTCTATAAGATTTTGAGTTTTAAATGTTCTCCCCCTCCCTCCCCAAGATGGCATGCAATCTGATATAAGCTCTACATATACATTGCTATTAAACATATTTTCACATTAGTCATGTTGTAAAGAAGAATTAGAACCAATAGAAGGAACCACAAGAAAGAAGAAGCCAAACAAAACAGAATTAAAAAAAAAAAAAAGAGCAAATAGTATGCTTCGATCTGCATTCAAACTCCATAGTTCCTTCTTTGGATGTGAATAGCATTTTCTATCATCAGAGTTTTGGAGAAGTCTTAGATCCTTGCATTGCTGTGAAGAGCTAAATCTACCAAAGTTAGTCATCTTACAATGTGGCTGTTACTGAGGACAGTGTTCTCCTGGTTCTGCTCACTTCACTCAGCATCAGTCCATACAGGTCTTTCCGGGTTTTTCCGAAGTCTGCATGCTCATCATTTCTTATAGCACAATAGTGTTCCATTACATTCATATACCACAACTTGTTCAGCCATTCCACAACTGATTGGCATCCCCTCAATTTCCAATTCTTTGCCACCACAAAAAAGAGCTGCTATAAATATTTTTGTACATGTAGGTCCTTTTACCGTTTGTGTGATCTCTTTGGGATATAGCCCTAGAAGTGCTATTGCTGGGTCAAAGGGTATTCACATTTTTATAGCCCTTTGGACATAGCTCCAAATTGCTCTCCAGAATGGTTGGATCAGTTCACAACTCCACCAGCAATGTATCAGTGTTCCAATTTTCCTACATCTTTTCCAACATTTATCATTTTCCTGTTTTGTCATGTTGGTCAATCTGATAGGTGTGCTGTGGTACCTCAGAGTCGTTTTGATTTGCATTTCTCTAATCAATAGTGATTTAGAGCATTTTTTCATATGACTATAGATAGCTTTAATTTCTTCATCTGAAAACTGCCTATTCATATGCTTTGACCATTTATCAACTGGAGAATGACTTGTGTTCTTATAAATTTGACTTAGTTCTCTATGTATTTTAGAAATGAGGACACAGGGGCCTTGTTTTATCTAATCTTTGCAACTCCTCCAGAACTAGCACAGTGCCCTGCACACAGTGAGTCCTTAAATGTCTGTTATATAAATGAATGCTGTTAACAAGTGTAAATTAAATATAAACACACAAGAGAAAAGCCCTATAGACAAAAGATAAAAGATAAAAATATGCATTAGATATATTCTGACTCACACTCAGTTCATTTTTAATAGTAATTTCAGAAGACTAAGTTTATTAATATAGATCTATATATGGGACTTCACTCCTTAAATGTAATTTTATGACGACTGTTATTCTCAATTGCTATTAATAAGATATTGCTTTCTAATAATACCTTCCATCTGTACAGTCATTTATATTTTATAAAATACTTTCCCACAAATTATCTCATTTGGCTCTCACAATAACCCTGTGAAGCAGTCAGCACCGAAGAAACTAAAGCTCATGGAGATTTTCACATGTCCAACGTCAGACAGCAAACTGGTATCAGAGCTGGGATTAGAACCATGATTCCTCGGTTACAATGTTAAGTTTCCCTCTATTTATCAATTCTCATTTTCTTTTATTTGCATAATGCCTACTAAAATTATAATAAAATGACAGAAAATGTTCACCTCAATGTAATATGATCAAAATGGTAGTGATTATACAAATAAAAGATTTTTGTATTTTTTTTAATTTTAAGAATAATCTAGCCTTTCACTTAGAATTACAAAAGATTACAGATTTAGAGCTGCATTTGATCCTCACGACAAGCCTGGGAAGGTGCTATTATTATCCCCATTTTACAGATGAAGAAAATTAGGCAGCCACAAGTTAAGTGACTTGCCAGGGTCACACAGCCAGAACTGTCTAAGGCCAGATTTAAACTCGTCTTCCTGATTCCAGTTCTGGTGCACTATCTACAGCACCACCTAGCCACCTCCCTTCCCCCACCCCACCCCCAAAATTAGCTAGCAATAACTCCAAGCCCAGTTTTCTTCCTGCCACATCACATGGCAACAGCTCTGGCTTTCACACTGATGTCGTTCAAGCAACATGTTCCTGCTCTTAATTATGTTTTACATTGTGATCACCAGCTTCTCCTTGAAGATAAGCTTCTGCACTGATAATAAGCTTTATGACAAAAACATAGTAAAGGAACTACATACAGAATCAGAAATTCTGATTCGAAGGAGACCCTAAGATCACTAGATTTAAAGTCAGTAGATGTGGGTTCAGATTCCTGCATCTGCTACTTACTGGCAGAAAAAAAAGTCATTCAGTTACAAAGAACTCATGATGGAATACGTTATTCACATCTAGAAAAAGAACTGATGGACTCTGAAAACAGATCAAAGCATACTATTTTCACTTTATTTTTTTCATGTTTTTTTTTTCCTTGTGGTCTCTTTCTTCTTTCACAACCATGACTAATATGGAAATATGTTTTACATGATTGTACATGTACAACCTATATCAAATTGCTTACTGTTTTAGGAAGAAGGGAAGGGAGAGAAGGAGAAAGGGAGAAAAATTTAGAACACAAAATTTTGTAAAAATGAACACTAAAAATTGTCTTCCATATAATTGGGGAAAAAACACTATTAGAAATGAGAAATGGGTATGTCAAGACACAGACTGATTATCAAGATGTTCCAAAGGAGTTTAAATCATTTAAACCAAAAATTACCTCAGCTATCAATCATAAATTCATTTATAAAACATTACAGAAGATGGTGAAATGAATTAATGTCAATTCAGCTTATGGGACTGTTTAGCAGTAATTTTTATAATACATCTTAAAGACCTTAAACATTTGATCTTTTTTCATATTGTTGAAAAATTTTATAAATGAAATATTATAACGTGTACTTTTAAGCATGTACTTTTCTCATACATTTCACTTTTAAATACCACTTTATTAAAAAGTACCTTTATAAAATTAATCAAAAAAAGTAATTTTCAATCAATAAATTTAATTCAATAAACATTTATTAAGTACCTACTATGTTCCAGGCACTGGGCTAAGCATCGGAGATACAATAAAGAGGCAAAAGCAAGTCCCTTCCCTAAAGGAGACCTTAATCTAACGGACTGCTATTTTACCTCTGCTGGTCTCTTTGCTCATCTGTAAAATAAAAGGGCTAGACTGGATGATCAATAAAACCCCTTCCAGCTCTAAATATGTGATAGAGAAGAACAGTTTTTCAAGAGATTGCTTCCATATTCATGATATAAAATTTTCTGCTGCAAGAAGCCCCATATTTATCAGGAAATAAGCTAGAAGTCCATGTGTTGTTAGTATACTTTTTATTATAAAAAGAAGTTTTTTTTTTAAAGGAAAATGTCAATCATTAAAATTTTCAAAGATATAATCAATGAACAAAACAATGTTAGGGCGTGATGGCTGTTATTATGCAGCTAAACAGTACAACTAGAATCCTTACCCAAGTTTCTTTCTGAAGAGAATCTATAAACAATAGATGTGTTGCTGTAAGGTAGAGTGTTCCTGTTAATGACTTGTTGCTTGTACTGAACCGGTCAAGTAACTTCACCTGTTCAACCTAAAAGGAAACAGCATACAATTTCAACTTCAAAAATTGTACAAACATTTTCCATTATTCAATAAAACAAACATTTATTCATTTCAGTCAAGTGTTCATTATAAGCACAGCATAGCACAAGGCTCAGAGAATATAAAAATAACAAGAGTCCTCATCTTCATAGGGAAAATATAACATGTACACACAAAAGTTTGATAAAATACAGTGTCTCCAAAGTCTTAAAGCATTAAGCTATTAACATTTAAAATTGCACTAAGATTTTGGGGACACACTATAGAAAGACAGAAAACTTAGGGGAAGAAAACAGTTTCAGCTGAGTTGATCAGGAAGGCTTTACTCAGAAGGAAGAAGCTGACCTGGACCCCAAAATAAGAGAAAGATTTCAACAAGTAAAGAAGAGTAGAGTATGTGGATCACAGGCATGCAGGATGCAAAATACAAGCTGAGACAGGAATAATTAGTGCAGTTTGGCTGACATGTAAAGTGATTAAAATAAAGTTGGGAAGGAAAGTTTAAAACTAGACTGTTAAGGCCCTTGGCTAAGTAGTTTGGAATTTGCCCTACGTTCAATTCATAAAGAACTAATAAAGGTTTTTGAGCAAGAAAATGACATGTCTTACATACTAGAAAGATTATTTTGGCAACCATGTGACCAAAAACAGGAGAGGATGAAGCCAGGGAAACTTTTAGGAGACTATTATAATAGTTCTTGGCAAGAGAAGATGATGGCTTGAATTATAATGGTGGCAGTATAAGTGGATAGGAGAGAGCAAGATGGATTCTGTGCAAGTAGAGTCAACAAAATTTGGCAAGTAACTGAACTTGTGGAAAAAGACGAGGGAGGAGTCAAGGATGACTCCAAGGCTTTGAACCCAGATAACTTAGAAGCCAATGGTGCCTGTCATCAACAGAAACAGGCAATTAGGGTGAACAGTTAATGAGGAAGTAGAAGCACCAAGTGCGGATCACTCTTTCTAGAAGTTTAGCAATAAAGGTAAAGAGAAAGTTAAGGTATAATACAAACACACACAAACATTAAATGATTCCTACTGTGAGGTACTGGGAGAAATATACAGTTTAGATAACACCTAGCCCATACCTCATGGGATTTGCAGCAGGAACTTAATAATACATCAATAGAGATAGCTTTAATACATAATGTTACATGATAAACATACTACAGAGTTACCAAAAAAAACTGCATTGTGTAATCTGAGAGGTAAAGTCTTTACCAATTAGGAAAACAGAGGAAAGCTTCCTCAAAGAAATGACATTTGAGTTGAGATGGGTAGAAATTCAAGTAAAGAATAAGAGGAAGGTCATTCTAGTCACAGGAAATATCCTGAACAAATAACAATAATAATAATCTAAATTTGGACAGCACCTCAGGGTTTGCAAATCACTTTAAACATATTACCTAATTTTGATCTTAATGATCCTAAGAGCTAAGTACTAAAGTTGTCATTCCCATTTTACAGAAGAGGAAGCTGAGGCAGAAAAAGGTTACCTGACTTGCCCAAGTTCACAAAAGTAGGTATCTATGCAGGATTAAAACCCTGGTCTTCCTGACTCCAACTTCTGTATGTCCTCTACCCACTGTGCCATAATGTCTCTCCAAAGGCATGAGTGCACCACCAATTCAGGTCAAAAAGCCACCAAGATTAGGCAGAGCCAAGATGGCATAGAAAAGTGACTCGCTTGAGCTCTCCCTCAAACCCCTCCAAACACCTTTAAATGATGCATAAAATAAAAGTGGCAGAATCTAAACAAGGGTGGGGGGGAAATAATTTTCTAAAGACAATTTAGAAAATTGCCAGGAAAGGTCTGCTGCAGCTGGGTGAGAGCTGAGAACAACCCAGGGCAGGCCCTACCAGGCTCCAGCAAACCAGGAGGAAAAGACCTTGGGAGCAGCCACTGAATCAGTAGCAGCAGCAGCAGCTACTTCCAGAACTCTCAGCCCACAGATGGTAAGGGGATTCAATAATTGATCAGAAGGAGATTACAAGGGTCTCTTTGCTGGGAGGACTCTGTTGCTTTGCCCATACTCAGATCTGGGTCACAGTCCTGGGTGTCAGTCCCAGGGAGATGAGGAGCACTAGCACACCAGAGCTTGTGATAGTGGAGCAGGGACCCTCGTCACAGTTCTCAGGCAGAAAAGAGTGCTTATGGTTGTTCACAGACCGGAGCACGGGCCAGGAGAGTAGTAAACACACCTCTCCTTAAATCATACCACCTAGGAAAACTGAAAACTTACAAGTCCCTAGAAAGTATTCCTGAAAACAGCAACATAAAACTCCTGAAGCTTGGGGCTATACACCCTCCACCCTGGAAGCAGAGCCCCACTTTAACATGGAGCTAAAAGTCAAGAAATAGACTGGGAAAATGAGCAAACAGAAAAAAATTCTGACTATAGAAAGTTACCAGGGTGACAAGGAAGATCAAAACACACACTTAGAAGAAAATAACAAAGTCAAAGTTCCTACATCCAAAGCCACCAAGAAAAATATGAATCAGTCTCAGTCCACGGAAGAGCTCAAAAAGGCTTTTGAAAATCAAGTAAGAGAGGTAGAAGAAAAACTGAGAAGAGAAATGAGAGTGATGCAAGGAAATCATGAAAAAAGAAGTAACTGCTAGTTAAAGGAGACACAAAAAAATACTGAAGAAAATACCTTAAAAAACAGACTAGGCCAAATGGTAAAAGAGGCACAAAAATTCACTGAAAGAAAAAAACTCCTTAAAAAGTAGAACTGGACAAATGGAAATGGAGGTACAAAAGCTCACTGAAGAAAATAATTCCTTAAAAATTACAAGTGAGCAAATGGAAACTAATGGCTTTATGAGAAATCAAGAAACAATAAAACAAAACCAAAAGAATGAAAAAAAAAAAGAAGACATTGTGAAATAGCTCATTGGAAAAATAACTGACCTGGAAAAATAGATCCAGGACAGACAATTTAAAAATTACTGGACTACCTGTAAGCCACGATCAAAAAAAGAACCTAGACATGATATTTCAAGGAATTACCAAGGAAAACTGCTCTAATATTCTAGAACCACAGGGTAAAACAGAAATTGAAAGAATCCACCTTCACCTCCTGAAAGAGATCCCAAAACAAAAACTCCCAGGAATATTATAGCCAAATTCCAGAGCTCCCAAGTCAAGGAGAGAATATTGCAAGCATACAGAAAGAAACAATTCAAGTATTGTGGAGCCACGGTCAGAAACATGAGATTTAGTAGTTTCTATATTAAAGGACTGGAGGACTTGGAACATGATATTCCAGAGGGCAAAAGAGATAGGATTATAACCAAGAATCACCTACCCAGCAAAACTGAGTATAATCCTTTGGGGGGGGGGGCGGTAAAATGGACATTCAATGAGACAGAAGACTTTCAAGCATTCTTGATGAAAAGACCAGAGCTAAATAGAAAATCTGACTCTCAAATACAAGACTCAAGAGAAGCATAAAAAGGTAAACATGAAAGGCAAATCATAAAGGACTTAATAAGGTTAAACTGTTTACGTTCCTACATGGAAAGCTGATACTTGTAACTCATAAAAACTTTCTCATTATTAGGGCAGTTAGGAGAATACATAGACAGAGGGCATTGGTGTGAACTGAATATGAAAGGATATCTAAAAAAATAAAATTGAGAGGTGAGAAAGAGGAATGCAGTGGAAGAAAGGGAAAGGGAGGGGTAGAATGGGGTAAATTATCTCACATAAAAGAGGCAAGAAAAAGCTTTTACAGTGGAGGGGAATATGAGGAGGTGGGAGGGAGAATGAGTGAATCTTATTCTCATCAGAATTAGCTCAAAGAGGGGCAGCTAGATGGTGCAGTGGATAGAGCACCAGCCTTGGAGTCAGGAGGACCTAAGTTCAAATTCAGCCTCAGACACATAACACTTACTAGCTGTGTGACTCTGGGCAAGTCACTTAACCCCAATTGCCTTGCCAAAAAAAAAAAAATTTTGGCTCAAAGAGGGAATACCACACACTCAATTGAGTATAGAAATCTATCTTACCCTAGGAGGGGAAGGTGATTGGGGTGGTGATAGAAGGGAGGGCAGATTGGGGAAAGTGACAGAAGCAAAACATGTTTGAGAAGCAACAGGGTGAAAGGAAAAAGAGAATAGAATAAAGGCAGGGTGGAGAGAGATAGGATGGAGGGACATACATTTAGCAATCACAACTGTGGAAAAAATTCTGAAGTTTCTCTGATAAAGGCCTCATTTCTCAAATATATAGAGAATTAAGTCAAATTTATAATAATAGGAGCCATTCCCCAATTGATAAATGATCAAGAGATATGATCAATGGATAGGAATAGTTTTTAGATGAAGTAATCAAAGTGATCTACAGCCATATGAGAAGGTGCTCTAAATCACTATTGATTGGAAGAATGCAAATTGAAACAATTCTGAGGTATTATACCTCATATCTATTTAGATTGACTTAAGAGGACAGAAAAAGAAAATGACAAATGTCAGAGGGGATGTGGGGAAAATGAGACATTAACACACTGTTGGTGGAGTTGTGAACTGATTCAACCATTTTTTAGAGCAATTTGGAACTATGCCCAAAGGGCTATAAAACCATGCACACCCTTTGACCTAGCAGTGCCACTACTAAGTTCTGTATTCAAAAAGAGATTTTAAAAATGCGGGGGGGGGGGACGACTTATACCTACAAAAATATTTATAGCAGCTCCTTTCCGGTGGTAAGGAGATGGAAATTGGGATGATGTCCATCAACAGGAGAATGGCTGAACAAATTGTGCTATGTGTCTGTGAAGTAATACTATTGTCCTATAAGAAATGATGAGCAGGATGCATTCAGAAAAACCTGGAAAGACTTACAACAGCTGATGCAAAGTGAAATGTACTGTGTACAAAGTAACAGCAATATTGTAAGATGATCAGCTATGAATGACTTAGCTATTCTCAGCAGAATAAAGATCCAACACAACTCTGAAGGACTTAAGATGAAAAATGCTATCCACCCCCAGAGACAGAATTGATGGTGTCCAAATACAGACTGAAGCATACTTCTTAAATTGTCTTTATTTTTCTTGAGGTTTTTTTGGTTTATGTTTTCTTTCACAACATGACTAATATAGAAATATGTTTTGCATGACCACACCGGTATAACCTATATCGAATTGCTTGCCTCCCCAATGAGGGGTTTGGGGAGCGAAGAAGGGAGAGAATTTGGAACTCAAAGTCTTAAAAATGAGTGTTAAAAATTATTTTTACATGTAATTGGGGAAAAATAAAATACTAAATAAATTTTTTAAAAAAAGAAGGAAAAAAAGCCACCCAATTGAAGAACATAGAATGCATGGCAGGGAATGAGATCAGAATGGAAACATAATGAGGTTGTAGAAAGACGTGAGATGAAGAGGGAGCCATTGAAACCACTGAAGAGTTTTTAAAAGGAGTGAAACAACCAAAACTATTATTCAAAAACAGTGAGACAGAATCTATTGTTTCCCAAAAGCAGTTCATTTCATTTCAATATAGTTTTAGTTGTTAGGAAATGTCTCCTTATATTAAGTCTGTATCTTCATCTCTAAAACTTTTACCCATTGCCCTTTGCTGTCGTTTGGGTCAAGTCAAACAAGTTGCAATCCCCTTCTGGTACTTTAAGACAGCTGTCATTTCCCCACCATGTTCTCTCTTCTTCAGACTAAACATGCCCAAATTCTTTCCACTCATCTTCATGTGGCCTGGTCTTGAGGCCCTTCATCATCTTAGCCACCCTTCCTTTCCATGCTCTCCACCTTATCTACGCATGTCTCTTCCAAAATTTGATACCTGAACAGAATACAACAAACCAGGCTTAGCCTGATCAGGGTAAAGCAAAACAGGACTATATCATCTTCCTCAACTTGAACACCATGCCTCTCCTAATGCAGCCTAAGATTACACTACTAACTTTGATTGTCATTAATGACAAATATTGAACTTTTAGTCTATTTAAAAAAACAAAGCAAAACAACTCAGATCTTTTCAAAGTGTCGAAAAGTCTCTTTGGGTATCCATTTCAGACCAAGGATAAAATGTATTTTTCTGATGGTTTACTGTAACCTTTTTTTGTCACGTTTGAGTTTATAATTTCCTCCCTTTACTTCAAAATCAATTTTTAAAAGATACTTTATTGTTAAAAGAAGAAAAAAGGAGACATATCTGTTCATCCTAACTGCCTCCTTGACAGTGGTAACCAATAGCAAAACCTTGCAAATGCCAAGTCTCCAGAGTTTGATGAAAAGGTTTGAAAAAGAGTTAACCATCAGAATTATTAAAAAGGTTTTTAAAGATAGATTGTAGACATGAGTTAGTGGGGTGATGCCACAAAGAACCTGTGAGACAAAACTAGCATTTTTATTCGGGGGCATAAGGTTTCAGAAAAAAATTTTAAATGCTGGTATCAAATATAATCCTTAGACATTTTGCCAGGAAGCTGCCTTTTCAGAGAACAATATAAAATAGTTTGACAGCCTTTCCATTTAAAAGGAATGGTCAGGCTAGAGACATATACAGACAGCTCCTGCTTTACATAAATTTACAATATACAAATTTGACTTTATGTAAAGAATTCTGAAAGAAGTAAGAAGGAAGATCTGATCGAGTTGCTAATTGCAAAGATTGCAGAAGAAAGGAAGCTTTGGAACTTGAGGTCAAACCAAAAAGGTTTACAACAAAACAGGTGGCAGAAGAATTATATTATGTGAGTGAATTTTTTTCATGTATTGAAAAGATAGATCCAAATACTTCAAGATTTTTAAAAGTTCAAAGATTAGGTGAGTATAATATTGCTTGCTACTGTCAGATGGACAAGGAAAAATGAGAGCCATAGGCCAAATATCTCCCAATTGCTTCATAAACAAAGTTGCTCCAGCCAACCACCAGTGATAAAGATTAGGTATGGTGAGTGAGGGACAACATATTGCACACCTACATTAACTACAGTACTGTGAATACTTTATCATTAACTTTACCTTCCATAATTGTTTATTATCATGGTATAGTATTTATGTTGTCTGCATTTTGGTACATTTTATGACTTGCCTAAGGTTTTATTTTGTATATGCCTTTGTTATATAGGCTAAGTGAAGTGGGTGGGTAGAAACAAATTTGCATTATATAAAAACTGATTTAAGTAGCGATATGAGGCAGAGGTCTGAGGAACTGTCCCCTTAAATACAAAAAGTAAGAAATGTCATATATTGATGGGTACATTTAAAATCTCAAAGTAAAAATTTTACAACCTAAGTCATTCCCTCACAGTTATATAAAAACTTAAGAATTGCTTGGGGAAATAAAAGGTCAATTCAACCAATTTCCACAAATATTTATTAAACACTTAGTAAGTGCAAAGCACATTGCTAGGGAGGCAAAGAAATTCTCAAGCATTATCTGGGGAGGGGGGAGGGGGGGATAGGGAAGGATAAAATTTATACAATGATACAGTGAGAAAATTCCTGGACTTAAGAGGCAAAACACCTGTGTCAAATCACAAGACTTGTGACTCTCTAGTCAAGTTACTTAAAATCTCTGAGCTCCCATTCCTCATTTGTAGATTAAATTACCACTAAAATCTTTTTTAATTCCTAAATCTACAATACTATGAATACAAATACTATGAAAATACAAAACTATGAATAAGTATAAGGAGAATATACTACTATCCATCTCTGGTGATCCCCATGGGTACAAATGATACCATCAAAAGAAAAATAAAAACCATTATTAAGAATTATTAACTCGTGCAAAAAAACTGAGTATTTTAGGAGCAAAAGGTATCCTTTTATCACCATGACCAATCAAAGTAAAGGCTTCACAAGAAAAAGGCAGCTGTGGGAAGTGAATCACTTAACAAGATAGATGTCTGAGAAAGACTTAGATTTCTGCAATGGCTTAAAACGCAGAAACGATGGGACATTGTTCAGTAATGAAGTACACCTAATAAGGTCTGGCAAAAATGTAAAAAGGAAAGTTCATCATGAGTAGGAATTGATTCATTCTTTGTACTTGTCTCCACCAGCACCTACCACAGAGTCCAGCATAGGCCTGCACAATGTGTGGCCCATGGGTCACTTACAGCCTTCCTGCTTCTTGAGGCAGGCCAAAGGATTTCAGACAACTCGAGAAAAATGTAGAGGAAAACATCCTTCGTATGTAGAGGAAATCCCCCGGCATACAACGGCTGCAGGTTGTGCAGGCCTGGTCTAGCACATAGTAGTTATTTAGTCTGTACTTGATTGGTTGAGTCTAAGAAATCTAATCAAAAGGAATGGCAATGGAGAAAATTGCTTCCGAATATCTAATTAAGTTCCAGGGTTGGGGAGCCTCCAGCCTCAAGGCCACATGTGGCCCTCTAGGTCCTTAAGTGTGTCGCTTTGACTGAATCGAAACTTCACAGAACAAATCCCAATGGGGCCTGGAGGCCACAGGGCCCCACCCCCTCAGAGCAGCCATAAGGAGAAAAAAAAAAAACCTCAGTGAAAACACCAAGGAAATTCTGAGAAGACAAAAATCCAAGAAAGAAGACAACAATAAAACCTCAGATATCTATACATAAATGAACAAAGGACTGGCAACAAGCAAGATGAAGCTAGCACAGAGAAACTAAATTTAACCAGATAATTCATCATTGACACTTGGGACAATGGGACTGGAAAATGGTTCTTGAAGGCAATGTCCATTGTAAAGGAGTGGTATTGATAAAAGACGGGATACATCAGTCTTCCTATGGTGGATAAAGAGCCAGTTGTAGAATCAATAAAACTTGGGTTAAAGTCTCACCACATACTGGTGTATGATCCAGGTTAAGTCACTTCAATGTCCAAAGAAATCCTCCAAGACTATAAGCTGAAGAGCAAGTGCCAAGCTGCATCCATATACAGCCATCCCTTCCACATCTGAGGGGGTTAGGGACATGGTACCCCCACCCAAGATCTGGAAAATCCACGTAAAATTTCTTGGCCCTCTCTTTATACCAGAGAAGAAGTCTGAATTATTATGGAATTAAAAAATAAAATACATTGACATTATACAATACTATACATATATTTTATGCATTTCTGAGTTTCTAAACTTTTTCTGTGTCATCTGTAGCTTCAGCAAAATTCCTCCAAAATTCCCATTTAATTTCTTATGCTGACCCGATACATATCAAAACCTCAAAGGGGAAAGTCACAATGTGCAAGGGATAAAACTATAAGGAAATCCAAGAACCAGAAAGGGAGAGCATGGTAGAAAGTATTTTGAAGAAAGATTGAGACAGAAAGAAAAAATGAGCTCAGGAAACATTATCACAAGCCTGGCACAGTAGTATAATAGAGTATAGAAGGCAAATTGCTCCTTGAAGTGAATTGAAGGGACTGAAAGCTCTTAAGTAAGGGAAACAGAAAGATAGAATTTTGTTGAGGAAAAGCTGAAGGTCCTCTAAAGAGACACATTTGTCTATACAGATGAATATATATGAAGACCAACTTATATTTTTAAAAAGAAATGTACAGAAGCAAGGAGGAAGTATAACAGAGGATGAATAAAAAAAAAATGGCAGAGTACTGTAAGAATAGCTAAGAGTCCTAAAACTCATTATGAACTAGGGCCAGCAAGAAAAGCTAAAGGTAACAACAAATTTTTTAAAGTTATTGGGGGAGGGCGGAAATGGGGTGTGTGTGTGCTGAGAGAGAAAAACTCAAAGAAGGGAATGAGACAAAGATTACAAGAGCTTTTGGCATAGGCTTTCATGCTATTCTTGTGGAAAAAGAGAGACTTGGTTCAGGAACTGGTTGAATAGTTCAATGTCAACTTTGAAGGAAATTTCTAAGGAATAAAGGAATAGATGTCACAATTATCACATTTGCTGATGACAAAAAGCTAGGATGCAGCACAGTACAGTACAGAATGCTGAATCTGGTTAGTCAGGAAGATCTGGGTTCAAATACTACCTCTATCACTGACCAACAGGGTAATCAGGAACAAATTATCATCTCTCTGAGCCTGTCTGCTGATCTCTAAAAGTGGAATACTTGTAGTATTCATCTCATAGGGTTCTTGAGAGAAGCAAAATAAATGTCTACTAAGAGCTTTGCAAGCTTTAAAGCACTACATAAATGTAGTTGTTGTTAATAATATAACTACTGTCATTGTTGAGGGGATAGTTGACAGTGAATAAAGTCCCAAAATGTTAAACACTGTTAAATCTTTTAAGGATAACAAGGTGGTGCAAGGGATAGAGGACCAGACCTGGAGTAAAGAAGACTCATTTTCCTAAGTTCAAATCTGGTCTCAGAAACTTACTAGCTATGTGACCCTGGGCAAGCTTCCTCATCTGTAAAATGAACTGGAGAAGGAAACAGCAAGCTCTCCAGTATCTTTTGCCAAGAAAACCCCAAATGGGGTCACAAAGGGTGAGACATGACTGAAAGACTAAACAACAACAAATAAATCTGAGATGAAATTTATCAGGAATAAATGTAAAAGTCTTATATTGGAGTTAATAAATCAATTTCACCTGATTAAAAATAGAAAAGTAAATCAATGGAACAGACTAGCCAAAGGAGAAGCAAAAACAACGGAAGTCAATAACTCAGTGTTGAATAAACCTATAAACAAATCACTTAGGAAAGAACACTTTACTTGACAAGAACTCATGGAAAAACCAGAAAGAAGTCTGGTAGAACTTAAGCTAAAATCAGCAT
This sequence comes from Vombatus ursinus, assembly GCF_900497805.2. NCBI lineage: Eukaryota > Metazoa > Chordata > Mammalia > Diprotodontia > Vombatidae > Vombatus > Vombatus ursinus. The sequence goes on along the minus strand of NW_020954591.1, from coordinate 15,888,302 downwards.
TTAACGCCATATACCACAATAAATTCAAAATAGATATGTGACTGAATATTAAAAATAATATCATAAAAAATTAGGAGAAGTAGATCGTTTACCTTTCACAGATATGTGTAGAAGAATTCCTAACTACACAAGATAAAGAGGCAATCACAAAGGACAAAACTGATTACATGAAATTGAAAAGCTTTTGCACAAACAAAATTTATGCATCTAGAATAAAAAAAGGAAGCAGAAGAAGGGGAAAAATATAATAAATATCACTGATAAGGACTTTGTATCATGTATAGACAATTAACAGAAATACATAAAACCAAAAGCCTTTCCTCAATAGACATATGAATGGTCAAAGGATCTGAAAAAAGGAGTTCTCAAAAAAAAAGAATTGCAAAATATTAATAACCATATAAAAATGCTGTAAATCACTAATAATAAAAGAAATGAATCAAAACAACCATGAGGGTTCACCTCACACCTAGCAAATTGGTGACAAAAGATGGGAATAGTCAATGTTGGAGAATATTTTGAGAGACAAGAATTCTAATGCATTATTGGGGAAGCTATGAATTGATAAAAGCAACCTGGAAAAATTTGGAATTATGCAAATCAAAATATCTGTATCTTTTGATCTAGAGATTCCACTGCTAGACATATAAGAGAGTTTCCATATATACCAAAAACATTTATAGCAGCACTTTTTATGGTCCTGAAGACCTGGGAGGTAATACATGCCAGTAGACTGGAAAGTGGTTCAACAAATGGTAGTACATGAATGTAATGGAATACTACTGGGCTATAAGTAATTGTAGATGTAATAAATACAGAGAACCATAATAAGATTTAAATGAACTGCTGCAAAGGAAAGTAAGCGGAGGTAGGAAAACATCCTCCCGCAAGTTGAGTGGTAGTATTTCAAGCTTCTCATCTCTCCAACTCATTTGATCTCAGTTTTCTTGTCAACCTTTCCTCTCACTGAGATGTAGATGCTGTTGACAATGATTAAGAGACTGCACTGTGGCAGTGACTGTGGCTGGCTGCACTCCCTACAAGTGGTCCCTGTACATTCAGGGCTGCTAGAATCACTACTCTGCACACTTCATCATGGTAGCATCCCTCCTGAACAAGATGGAAAAAAGTAATATTTACAACAATCCCCCACAACAGACTATCAGCAACCTTCTAATCGTATTCTTTTTTTTTTCTACACAGTAAAAATAATAGCCCTCTTCAAGGAAGAATAGCTGTAAAGGACAGAAGCATTAGACTGACCTGAGGACCTGTTATGTCTATCACCTGTCATAGTAGCTGCTACTGCCCTGGACTTTACTTTTCTAGGCCCCTTCCTATAGACCCCCTTATTACTATAGGCCTCCTCAAATTGTAGAACTATTGGAAAGGTACTGTAAAATAATACCATTTAGGGGCAGTTAGGTGGTACAGTGGATACAGCACTGGCCCTGGAGTCAGGAGGATCTGAGTTAAAATCTGGCCAGACACATAACACTTACTAGCTGTGTGACTCTGGGCAAGTCACTTAGCCCCAATGGCCTCACCCACCCCCCCCCAAAAATACCATTTAAAATTATTTGTACAGTACTTTTACATGGCACAAAACACTTTTAACATGTTTTTTCTCATTTGATCCTTATGGCAACCCTGAAAGGAAAGTAGAATAAGTGGTATTATTTCCATTTCACAGATTAAGAAACTGGGACTGAGATTAAAACTCAGATCTCTTCATTGCAGGTCCAGCACTCTTTCTACTAGTCTTAATCACTGAATAGGCAGGTGCTGCTCAGTCAAACTGAGACCTGTTAAAAACCTTAGCTTAAAAAGGCCAAGGTCTCCTACTGCATTCTGTGCAATCTCCTGTCTTCCTGATCTATATCTTGCCACTGGACCCAGATGGCTCTGGAGGAGAAAGTGAGGCTGGTGACTTTGCACAACCCTCCCTCACTTAAATCCAATTCACTTGCATGTCATGGCATCACCTCCTTGATGTCATGGTCCTCTTCAAGAACAAAGGACAAACAACAATACTGTGTTCTCCACCCGTATTTAACTTAGCACTAGGGAATGAGTCAGGCACTGAGAAAATGTAAAGCAACATCTGATATGACAATATGACAATAACAACTCAGCAAAAATGTATCAAATTCATGCTATCAGTTAATAGCTGTGATGGGAATGAAGTCTTTCATATATAATTCAGTGCCCTCAGCAAAGAGCTCTTAATGCTTTTTTATGGTAATGCTTTTTTTGACCTACTACAGTGATCTCTACAATGGGCTATGTGTACCAGGATGACTAAGTAAAACTATCCACCAGGGTGTAGGAAGAAATTACTAGAACTATTTATATTTATTTTGTATGTAAAAAATAAATTAGGCTTTACTAATACTTAATATACAGCAGCCCACTGTATATTAGCTGGTCATGTATCCTGAGCCAAGTGCTGAATTCCACAATGCAGAAGGGTTGACAGAGACACCTCATTCATTTGTTTGCTTTCAGTGTACTGAGATGTACTGCAGTTTAACAGTGCCCAGTTGGGTGAATTACATATGTTATCTAGGTTTAACTAAAACTAATTCTCACAAACTGAACAAGTGGCTTACAAAGACTCTTGCAAAGAAACTTTCAATTCAAGAGAGCAGTAACTGCAGCACAACAAACAACAAGAAAGTGGTGGAGCTGACACTTCGCTATTCCTAATACCAGCTCTTCATCAGTCAAATTACAATATAAAGACAATGACAATCGAACCATATCTGACAAGAAGTCAACCAAAAAATTCCTTATCATTAAGCTTAGTTGAAATCAGGGCCAGCTAGGTGGTGCAGTGGAAAGAGCTCTGGCCTTGGAGTTAGGAGGACCTGAGTTCAAATCCTGACCTCAGACACTTGACACTAGCTGTGTGACCCTGGGCAAGTCACTTAACCCTGATTGCCTCACCCCCCAAAAAATATACATCTATGTATATACACACATATATATACCCCGAGATCCATTACCATTAATGATGAACCTCATCCTAAAATATTTCTTATTCTTTGAGATATCTTAATTAGCAAGGCATTTAAAAACTAAGCTTTTGTTACTGAAAACTGTCACCTAAAAAACTCTCACATCTTCACACCTAAAAACTTAGAAACAGAATTTTCTGAACTGTATAAAAATCTTCCAAATGAAGGGTTTCAGGGGGTCTCAAATCCATTCTTCAAAAATACAAAAATGTAACACCTTCTGACTTGTTTGCAAGAATAACTGATTAACATCAGGGAGATGAAAATTTACCAGCAGAATTTCAACAAAAATCCATTAAGTAGTGGACAGGATTGAAAAATGAGTATCAAGATTCAGTAAGCATTCATAAAGATTTCCACTGTTTCCATTTCCATCTATGTATCTTTGTCAGGTATCTTTTTCAACCATGAAAATCAAGTATCAAAATGAATAACTTAGAATTAAACCCTCAAAAGGTTGTATCTCAAAGTGTTATACCAAAATATTCCAAAATAATGAAGCATATAATGAATTATATTGCTCTCACTAAGAAAATATTATTAGTAGTAATTTTAGAATAAAAAGTTTTTTACTGTTAAAATGAAAAATTACTTTAAAAATATTTTTATTTCACCGTCATCTTATAAGTTTCTATTTTCTATTTTATGATGTAAGTACATTAGTACAGGAAATAAGAGGCAAAAAATTAGAAAGCTGGAGGGAAAACAAGTAGTGGCTGACAAAAGGAAGCACAACTAAAAGTAGGAGAGAAGATTAAAAGAGGGAGGCGTCAGAACTATAAAAACAGACACAGTAATTCAAAAGGTATTTTTATTGTACGGGTCTATTTTAGTATAGGAATATTTTTTAATAGGTCAATAGCCCCTTAAGACAGTATTATGCAATACTTGCATAGCATAATAATAGTTCCTATCCCCTAAATTACATAAAGCATATTCTTTAAGGCAGTTAAGTGCTCAATAGATTTTTAAAAGATTTCCTTGGATGAAAAAATCAAATTTTTAAAAAGTTTTAACCTTTAAAGAATAAGCTTCAATAGAAAATTCACTTTTGTGGAAGACCTCCTGCAGATTCTAGATAAATGTGGTGTTATTTTAGTACTTCAAATTTGCAAAGTGCTTACAGAAAAATGATCATAATCACCCAAATAAATCAAGAGACCCATTTTCCAAAGAAAAAAGAAGGGGATATTTTTATCAGATCCAGAGTCCATAGCTATACTATCCTTTACAACTAAACTACATACAAAAATGAAGTTGTTTTATTACCATCTTTAGTTAGGCTTTGCTTCTCAATGTTATTGGCAGTTGGCTGTTTATTTAAAAAAAATAGAATAAGGGAAAAACTACAATTTAAAATGAATAAAACCTCAAGAAATGCCAAAAATAATAAATTATGCTCTGAATTACCAGCTAATATTAGCATCTCCTTACTCCTGAGGTCTACATGTATTAGCTTCATATTCTCACTTATTTAATTGTCTAATTAATGAAATGGCCTTACATTCTACTGGTAAAAAGAGAAAAAAATGCTAAAGGACCAGCTGTTGAGCACTGCTTTTGGAATATGTACCGCTACTTGAAGGTTCAGATTTCGAAGGGAGAGAGAACATTCCCTAACGAGTCCTATGGAATGATATTTCACAAGGTTCAGAGAATTATATGATTATATCTGGAAGGGACCTTAGAGAAGCTCTTGCTCTCTTCCATCACTATTTCTTCTATTAAATTCTATATAGACATCACAGTTTAACATGAAAATAGTACAGCATGATCAGTGTGTTGGAGAGGAAAAAGATAGTCTGCATAATGAAGAATTGTCTTTGTGTATTTTTCATTGTTTCTTGGCAGGATTACATCATTAGGGCTAAATTAGAACTCAGTAAACAAGAGATGGCTCCGAAAAGCATGTATGTCTAGTTAAGCAATGCCGTTTCAGAGATCCAATCAGGCATTTATAGATTTCTAGATCTTGCTTAGGTACCAGAAACCAAACCTGAAATAAATTAGCATATTTATTCTTAAATATAAATTTTTTAAAGTTTCTTATGATTAATCCTTTTATAAAATAATTCAGCTTAAATATATTTATAGTGCCATCAATAAATAATAAACTAACAGCAAAAGTTAATAGATATGCCAGGAGATTTGAGAGATAGAAGCAGCTTTTAGAACAATTATTAAGCTTTGTTGCTGAATAAGCAAACCAGCTAGAACTAATGAAAACCATGCTGACTGCTCAGTCAACAACACTAGGAGGAAAGGGAATGGTCTAAACAGTTGTACTGTATTTTTGTACATACCACATCCATTGTAGGGGTTCATTAGAATTTATTTCCTATAAACGTATTACTGGATCAAGTCTTTTAATAATCATTTTTATTTACTTGCGAAATAAATTTGACTGGTAAAATGATTACAACATCACAGAATTTGGGTTGGAAGGGACGTCAGGAGCCATTCAGTTCAACTTATTCACAAAAGAAACTGATGATAGAAACCTGAGATGTAGTCATCCATTGGAGGCTGGAAACCTTGTGAAATATCAAAAAAATAATTTGAGAGACAGACCAAGAAATGAGATTAGAATCCAGAAGTAACGCGGTTCAATCCTAGGGATGTTACCACAAATCTCTTTCAGTTGCTTCATCTATAAAATGGAGACAACAAATACTACCGCTTATAAAGAAAGAGCACTTAAATAATTCATATTCTTGTACTTTTAAAAGATTTAAAAACTAAAATTTTTAGGTAAATTGAATTTTTCTAAAGTAGTTTTGTATATTTGATAATATTCCTTCACAGATGCCAAAAGTGAGTTTTCCTAAAGTAAATCTGACCATTTCACTCCTCTCTTTAAGAAGGGGGGGAGGCGCAGCTAGGTGGAGTAGTGGATAGAGCCCTGGCCCTGGACTCAGGAGGACCCGAGTTCAAAACTGATCTCAGACCAGACACTTGACACTTACTATCTGTTTGACCCTGGGCAAGTCCCTTAATCCCAACTGCCTCACTAAAAATTAGAAAAAAAAAACTTAAACATAAAAAAAAAAGTTCCAGAAATTCCCTATCACCTCTAGGATAAAATACAAATGCCTCTGTTTAGCATTTAAAAGTCCAGGCTGTATTTTCAGACTTACTGCACATTACTCCCATCACATACAATCAAATGAGATTACTTACAGTTAACTCACACACAACCTTATGTCCTAAAACTGCCACCACTCCAGTTCCTAGAATGCACTTCCCTCTCACCTATCTGCCCTAGATATATATCTTCCTTTAAGATAGAAGTGCCACTTCCTACACGAGGTCTTTTCCAATCCTACCCACTCCCTTCTCCTCTCCCATCCTCTTGGAAATTTCCTTTTATTAACTCTGTATATATTTTGTATCAAATCACATGTATACATGTTGTGTGCCAAGATATTAAATTGATTACTAGCTGTGACCCTGAGCAAGTCATTTAACCTTTGCTTCAGTTTCCTCAACTTTAAAATGGAGATAATAGTACCTACCTTGCTTTGTAAGGCTTAGATGAGATATTTATAAAGCACTTTAACGATATAAATGCTATTATTATTACGTATAGAATGGAAATTTCTTAAGGGCCAATTCTACCATAGCAATAAAAAATTATTTCGATATCTTAATTGTTCAGTTGTTTACTAAGCCACCAAAACACTTTCAAATCTTAAATACAAACTCCTAGATAATGCTTCATTTAAAAATAGTAATTCCAGCCAAAATCCGGGCAACAAGTTATGTAGAAAGGAGTTAATTATTATTGTTGGTTTCATTCTGCATTTTATACACAAAGACAAAACATGAATCCTTCTGAAACTATAAGTATTTTAACAAAAAGATTTGCCAACTGATTTTGAAATAAAGTTTTGCTTGGAAAAGATGAAGGCGACTGTTTATTACCATCACTTCCCTAAATGAATGGTACTTTTTAAATGGGCAGGGTTGGACTGATGATTTCAGCAAAACACAGGAAGTTAGGAATCATGGGTTGATTAATCTTTCCTGATTGTGCATTCTATGATTTTTGAGCCCAATCCTAAAAGACAGAGAGAGACAGAGAGAGAGAGAGAGAGAGAGAGAGAGA